>NW_020538296.1:0-66188 GCF_003426905.1 Ctenocephalides felis
TCAATTTGTCTGTCAGAAAGATCCCTTTGATTTTTATCTATATGCTTTTATACGTATCTTTTATTCTTTTTGAGATATAATGAAAATAATTTTCGATTTTTAAAAAAATTGGAAAAAAATGTTTTTATAAAATCGTGAGTTTTCTGAAAATAGATTGTACTAAAGTAGTGAATCTGTCGATCCATCAAGATGTCTATAATGAAGTGAATTCTAAATGAAATGTGATTACTTTAATTCTGGTGGAAATGGCGCTCATTAAACCATATGATTTAAAAGAAAAAACTTTCGTATATGCTTCTGATTTGCAACCGTTCACTGCTCTAGTCCATTTATATCGAATGTAATAAATTAGAAATACTAGATCTAACTAACATCCTCAATTAAATTCTAAATATTGATTGCTGGCGACTTCAATTCACGACACGAGTTCTGGAATTGTATTAATAATAATACTAACGGAAGGCGTATTTAAATTTTCTTGTAGAAAACTCAAATGACATCACATTATATTTACTTTTTCTCTCCACTATATCCTATTAATAGTTTGCAAACTCCATCCATTATTGATCTATCATTAACAAAAAATATCCGTAACTACACATTGTTTACCATATACAATATCTAAAACCAATCCGATCACAACCCCGTATCATATCATACTTAAGGATAGAATTCTAGATTTCATTAACATACATACAATTATACCAAGCAATCAATATGGATTTCGTCAAAATCACTCCACACTTCACCCACTTTCAATACTTGTAGAACAAATTATATTCAAGCTTAACAAGAGACGCAATACAGGCATGGTAATTTTAGATATTGAAAAGGCTTTCGACACAGTTCGGATTTTGTGTATACTACTAAATACTACTACTGAGCTTATAGAAAATTTTCAAACTTCTGCGAGGAGAGATAGAAATTTCTTCTTTACCTGCTTTTTGAAAAGTTTCAAGTAACATTCGATGAATTAAAGCAAATGTAAAAGTCCAATGACTTTGAGCAAATATTAATTATATTATAATAATGAAACCAACTATATCACAACAGATAACACATTTCTCACGAACAATTATCTGGCTACGTTCAGTAAAACTGTCAGCTACTTCATCATTGTATAAATGTACTTTTCTGCTGTATTTCAAAAATTTGTTATCTAGACCTTTTTGCCCTATAGGCGCGGTAACTTGAAACGGGCAGATGGCAAAAAGGTTTAAAGCCTTATTATAGTTTCAAACGTATTTTACAAAATAATTACATTTTTAACTAATGCTAAAAAACTACCAACGGAAGAAAATACTTTTATTATGGATTTTCAAAGATTACCGTTTATCTTCTGATAGCAAAGTCATAAGAATCAAGGTTATAGCTGGTTTTACATCTTTTTCCCTCTACTTTCAAATATTGTTGTTAAACAATGCTTAACTTTACTGGTTTTTGATACGTCGGTGGTAGAGTTTTTCAACCCTGGATCTTCATATATTACTATCTATTCTTCGGTAAATTCTAGAATATTATAAATGGGAAAATGCTATTCGACAAAATATCCCTTTGATCGATGCCAAATTTAGGTTCTGAATTGAAATAACATAATTAAAAAATAATATATCCTAGAAAATGTTTTATAAATACCAATGAGTATATAATTATACAAATGAGATCTTTCAGAGCACCGTGTTTGAGAAAAATATGATTTGCAAAAAAAGAGTGCTACAACGCCAAAAAGTGCATTTTCATATTAACATTTCAAAAGAGTTGATATTTTGAGTTTCTAGTAACACTTGCGGCCCGTTTACTAACGTTTTTATATTTAAATAAAACTACAAACAAAGCTACTAACTACAATTTAATCATAATTAAATAATATTCACGTAAAATATCCTATTGAACGTAATTGAACATCATCTGTCAAAAACGTTTGACATTTCACGGATTAGCAACCGTCCATTGTTTTATTTATATTACGCTTCTACAAAAATTTTCAAATTGAAAATAAAAAGTTTCTACGCGGATTTGAAATATTTTCTCACCTTTTGGACTTTCTCTGGATTGGCACGAATTTTTCAAGACTAAAACTGGCCAAATCGATTCAGGCGTTTTCGAGTTGTACTTGGACATTTGACAGAGAACTCCATTTTTATATATAAGATTACAAAAAATTTAAAAAAAAGCCTCGAGACTTAAGAATAGTTAAGAATCCAGTAAATCTACACTATATATCAAACAAAATACTACATGAGGCAATTCAAGTTCCGGAAATTATGGAATTAATAAATAAAATTTCAAAATTATTTTTTTCAAAATGTTTAGTTAATAATAACACAACAATTAATGTGATAAGTTCTGTGACAAAGATATGTTCTGGTATTCTAACTATGTGCTACCTAATTTTATAAAAGATCTTTAGTTAAAATAAATATTTCAGTTTTAATTTATCAAAAGTTTTCCACCAGATTTATGTTTTTGTTAGTGTTGTATTGTCCTTAAATATATTTTTGTGGTTTTTGTGATATTTTTCCACATAATAATTATTTTGATTAAAGTAATAATTGAGTGAATTTATTATAGTTTAAATAATTGTTTTGTTATCTTCAAATGAAGATTTGATTTGATTCATGTTGTAAATTTATAGATTGTATATATTTTTTCATATTAAATGTAATAAAAATCTTATAAACTAAAAAACTAACCTGCTGATGCTAGAACATTGTTGGGTATTTCAAAACAAGCTACTCACGGCATTAAATCTGGAATCAAATTTTTTTGTAACCTAGCATTTGGTGATAAAATTCATTATGGTACTCGACAATTAAAAGGTTCTGAACGTGAACAAATAGGAGAATAACTTTGTATTAACAATAAAAGCTCCAGAATCCTAGAAAATGAGAATAAGATAATACAAAATGATGGTATGAATCTTCCAATCTTGTATTCAAGTCATGTAATGAAACAAGCGAAATACGAGTCGAAAAAACAAATTGCATGCATTCAAGGATCCTCGTAGATCCCTGGAATATATGCAACTTAGCGTATATAACAACTCAATACTTAATACTGGATTAAATCCATTTGTTGTTCATTACTTTACGAATTTTCAGAAGCAATTATATAACAATTACATAAAAACATTTGTTTAATAAAATCGATGCAACCGGGGGAGTCGTAGAGAAAATAAACCGATTCGATGAACAACTGACTAAAAATATATTTTTATATCAATGTGTAGTTATCACCGATAGTGGAACATTTCCAGTGGCTCAAATGTTATCAGGAGCGCATCATATGGTAGCCATACCGACACGCTTAAAGGAATTTGTGCGATCTGGAGTTTCTATTACGAAGAAAATAGTCTGTGATCAGTCGCAAGCACGTTGGTCAACTTGCCTGAGGGCATTCACCAATTACAATATAATTGTAGAATATGCCGACTATTTATTTGCTAAAAATTTACCATCATGCTATAAACGCATTGATGTAGCACGGTTTATTAAGTTATACACAATTATTTTAAAATCCCTTCGTTCATGTATAGCCAAATTGCATAAAAAATGTTTGTATTGGTTGATATCAAATTGAAATTGAAAATGAAGAGCAAGCTGCCGAGGATCTTGCGATTATATTGATTATATGCAGAATCGAAACCAAAGGCTTAAATAAAAATGTTGCCAAAACACATTGTGAAATGACAAAGAAGAAGGTTATTCAAACTGTGTTGCAGAAAAAATAGAATTAGATAATAATACAATGATTTCAATACAAAGGGAAGATATGATTGATGAGGGTACTCAATTTTAAAATAACTTATTATATATGTTACGGTAAATGTGCACTCTTGGTGAATGTGCACATTAGAGATGTGGCCTCATCATGTCCGAAGCCGGATCAATTCGGATTTGACTCCGCTTCAGGGAGGAGTTATATCCGCTTAACAACTCCAGGACTCCGACCACTTTGAAACTGAAATACTCGACACAAATGTGTTCTATTGTGCATTGTTTATGCATATAAGGATTTGTCAAACCCCATTTAATTTTTTGAAATGAAAATTTATGAATAAAATGAAATTAAAATTATCAATAAAATAATTCACAAATAAATGACGAGTTGTAAAATTTTTCGATCGACCACATGATCGACTCAATGGCTCGTAATTTTAACAGTGCTGACCAAACGTAAAACTTGAGAATCGAATTTAATTTAATTATTTTCTTTTGATGAGAAAATAATTGATTTTTTGGATTAATTGTATATAAAAATATTGTAGTAAACTTTGTAATAAAAGCAAAACATTTATCCTAAAATATTTTCACCAAATAATAATACTTCTGCTTTTTAATTTTTTCTTCTGCTATTTCCATTCGAGAATTAATATTATATCGGGTAGTTCCATTAAATAAATAAATAAGCCTTTTATTTCTTGCCTATTTACAAATTTTTATATCATGATTATTGCTAACCTAACATAAGCGTGTATATACAGAACATTATAGTAATATGTAATATTAATATGAACATTATAGTAATATGTAATATTATTCGGCAAGAACCCCGGGTTGGGTATAGGCCTCCTCCAAAGATGTTCATGCTTCTCTATCTTGTGCAATATCTCTCCAGATCGTGCCAGCTGTTCGTCTCAGGTCGTCTTCCCATCTGGTTAGTGGTCTTCCACGATTTCGCTTACCCGCTGGACCATTCCACGATGTTACTCTCTTTGACCATCTTTTATCTGTGCATCTCACAACGTTCTTGGTATGTGCAAGTTGTTGGCTTTCTAAAATAGCGTTACTAATGGTATCGTAATAGTTTTGTATCATATCCCTTGCTTGTTGATTTGCTAGCACAGGTAATGTAGATTTAAGATGGTTCTTATAGATTTCTATTTCCTTTGCACTATTGAATTGACAAACTGGTTTATTGGTGAAACGCGCTCTGCTTGGTTTATGTTTAGATATTTTTTACTGCACCTCTGATGGCGCGATGGTCAGATGGGTAGTTCAGGTTTAACCCTTTGAGTGCCGGGAGCCGATATATCGGCTCCTGCTACACTCGCGAGAAATGCCAGAGCCGATATATCGGCCCGCGCCTCGAAGCGCTTTACTATTCGCATTCCGGGAGAACTCTATCTCAAAATAAATTTGTAATAAGTTATAAATGATCTAATTTCACTATGAGAGAATTAAAAAAATAGTTTTTCGTTTTAACTCTTTGTGGACGACGACCTTTTCCTATCGCTTGGAGGTACCGAAGTCTAACATAAACACCGATGGTAAAGTACGGAAACTGCCTGGAAAACTGGAAAGGGTTTGCGTGGTGTGCAGCAGAAAGGATGGTGGCCCAAAGAGAAAATCACGCACAGTTTGCAATAAGTGCAACAAAGGATTGCATAGAGTGTGCATTAGTAGCCACGAATGCTAAATAAATTATTTGTTTGAGTTGCAATAACAAAATTTTACACATTTGCAATATATATATAAATATTTATGACAACATAATTTTGTTTCAGTAATGTTATATTACCGATAACAATTACATATTTCGAAAGAGATAATCCGCCTGGCGCCTTCCGTGTACCTTCAAGTTATGTTTTATTTTTGTTATGTAATATTGTTTATCTTGTTACAAAATATATTGGAAATACAAAGTATATACTTCATTATAATTGACCCATATAAAATTGTGGTGAAAAGATGGCTGTTTGTATGTGCAAACACGTTTTGTACGAGAGAACTCAACTTTTACTTCATTTATAAACATATATACCTTTGTTTTTACTATAATTCTCAAATGAGTACAAAAAAACTAGTGTCATTGTTTCGTTCTGTATTTCATCTATAATACGCAGCTTTTTGAATCATGTAAATATCGTTTCTCGTTTGGTTTTTATAAGCATTTTCCCGAACCCTTGTAAAACTGTGATATTCGGCCGGTTTTTCTCGCATAGGCACCTCCATTTCGCCCGGCACTAAAAGGGTTAAGACCTCGAATTTTGTAAATGATCGAATTTGGTTTGTGAGAATGTAATCAATCTCGTTTTTATGTCCATTCGGCAACTTCCAGGTCCATTTACGGTTTGGTTGTCCATTTACGGATGGCGTGTGCGCGGCCATTTTAGACAATAAACTGTCAGTAGTGAGCGAGCAGCCCAAGTACAAACACCATCGTGCGAGTCAAAGCGAAATTGCTGCGGTTTTGTGTAAACACGGCGTGTGCGCGGCCATCTTAGACAATAAACTGTCAGTAGTGAGCGAGCAGCCCAAGTATAAACACCTTTTATAACCTATCAAGCCATCTTGCGATATTTTTACATAAATAACGCCATCTTTTCGAAATAAACAATCATCACTATCCATTCTGTTAGGAAGCGCGCGTATCGGTGACAGAGCATCGCCGCCACTAGAGGGTGTAACTTACAAAAATAAACTATAAAATTAATTCCAAAATAATCATGGATGAAATTATGAAAGCCCTTAAAAAAATTCAGCTGGAACTTGACGACCAGAAAAAAGAGATTCGTAACAGTGTATTAAAGGTCACAGAACAGGTCACACAAAACATCAACAGGATATTAGAGGAAAAACTTCTTGCTTTGGAAGAGAAATATGTGAAACTCAAGGAGATAGTAGACAACCAAGAGAAGAGAATCTACTTCCTAGAAAAACAGGCGAGACAAAGACATAGTTATTTTCGGTATCGAAGAACTGGAATCTTCATACGAAACCTTACAAAAACATATGCTCAATTGGTTAGACCTACACTTTTCAATCAAATTAACAGATGCCGATCTACAAGTAGTTAGAAGGCTAGGAAAAAAGGGCGATAAACCACGACCCACTCTAATATCCTTCTCAAATCTCAGCACTAAGATAAATATATTGAAACAGAAAAAAGCACTGCGCGACACGTGCTACTATATGAAGGAAGATTACCCAAAACAGATCCTAGAAAAAAGAAGACAATTACAAGAACAGCTGAAAATAGAGAGAGAAAATGGCAACATGGCTTTCCTTAAATATGACAAACTAGTCATACCTAAACAAACATCCAAAAGAAAGTTTTCTGCATCGCCATCAAAACTCACAGAAGAAATGTCGAAAGGAAGAATTACACAGACAAACAAAAAAATAAGCCACAACATCAAGAAATATCACTGAGAAGATCTAACAGCATTACCGAAGGAGTAAACAAACCGAGCATGCTAAATTTCCTTACAAAAATACAGCACAGGGACAAGAAACTACAAAAAGCAATGCGTAGCAAACAGCTGCTCCTCTCCATATAAACCCAACAAACTACTATTCAACGAAACATAACATAACAATATCCTCCAACCCGGTTGGTCACCGTGGAGGATTATGACCACAACCCTCCAAAGAAAACTATAACACCAAGCAACAAAAGCAACAATAAAAATTGCTTACTTAAAATACTTACATTCAATGTCAAGACTCTATCAACTTACGAACGACAATTAGAATTAGAAAATTGTTTAAGCGCTATAAACTACGATATAATGGGAATTTCAGAGGACAGACAGCAGGTCAATACGGAGTAGGTTTCATAATAAACAAGGAGATAAAAAAATAACATAGAAAGCTTTATTGGTATATCGGAGCGTTTAGCCATACTCAATATAGACATAGGAGGTCATACGATATCCATTCTTCAAGTCTACTTTCCTACGTCAGATGCAGAAGAAACGGATATCGACGAATTATATGAGTCAATTGAGGAAGCATTAAAAACGGCGCACAAACACGTCATACTTATGGGTGACTTCAACGCGAAGGTGGGCACATAAAAAAATACCAGGAATTAGTCGTGAAAGAACATGGCTTTGGCACAAGGAATAACAGGGGACAGCAACTTGTTGACTTTGCACTCATACACAAGCTAACAATAGTAAATACCTGCTTTAAGAAAAAACCAAACCGTAAATGGACCTGGGTAGTTCCATTAGCATAATATTACTTTTACACAATTATATAATTGTGTAAAAGCAAAAACGCGGTAACAGATTTAGTACCAGTTTGGGAAAGTCGGATATGACAAATCCGGTGATATAACTCCACTCGGATTCACTCCGAGGGAGTAGTTGTATCGGAGTGATAACTCCGGAGTGAGTTACCCATCTCTAGTGCACATTCACCGGTGAATGGGCACGCTGCTTTTGCACACTGCGCAATATTTTGCGACTAGCTCCGGTCAAACGTTAATAAAACGAATGATCCATCCCAGTTAGTTTAGCCGGTAGCTATAATAGCTATTAAGGATTCCCAATGGAGGTAACCTAAACTGTTTTTTTTTTGTAATGGTGTCGCATCGTCTCGTATTCCGATACGATGGACCGTCGCCAGGCCACGCGGACCGTCGTCTGCATGTCTTTCACACTTTCAAGTACAAACGCATTAGTAATATAAGATATTTTAATTTTTGAGCTTAATTTATGTGTCTGGACCGTCTACATCCGCGTCGATAGCTTTTTATGTGTCTGCAAAATGACTTGAAATAAGTCTAAGAAATCATTCCCTTCAGTTTCATAAATTAATGTAACCCGCCTCTTACGGGCGGGGCTAATATTGTTAATGTTAATTTTTAATAATTTTTATTTAGTATAAGTTTAGAGCTCAGTATAGAAACACCAACTATCTGATGCCATTATATTCAACATATTTGTTTATAATAAACATATTAGTATCAAACGTCGCATTTTACTTAAATAATCACGCCAGTAGTTGAATTATATAACAAATTTAAAAGTGTATTGGTTAGGATAAGTAAATCGACAACACCCAGTTAGACGTCGAAGTAATTTTTATAGCCGTTTCTTTGTAATTTGAAAAAGAGTGTTAAACTTTTCGTCCACATTTAAGCTCATTCTACCGAATCGATTTTAAAAAATCAAAAACTGTTCAAAAGATATTAACTGGGAATGATACTGATTAGTTTTAGGTGAAAATCTATCGAACCGTTTTCTTGTAATTAACTTTTGAAAAATTAAGACAATTTTTATGAAACTTTCTTTGACGATGTATATAATGGTCTTATAGAATTTACTGAAATATTACGGCCTTACGACAAGTAGATTAATTTTAAAAAATCATCAAAGTTTGAGAAAATTTGTAGTTTTGTCGACGTTTGTTAAAATTAAAATTAGACGATTTACTTGGTATATAACGTTAGAGTAGTTGGTATGAATAAACCATTAAAGTTCTACGGAAACTGGTTCAAATATAAAAATCGAAAGTTTGCTTCTAGAAAATACTCCGAGTTAACGTGTTCGTTCGTTTTCAATTATGTGTAATAAATTCACTCGTAAATTAATTTGTTTATTATAGATTAAGTCGATTATTTACAAATCGGGAAGTTCATGTAGCTTGCCTCAAGGCTAAATACCAATACCAACCAGTTTATTTTTGAGGTGGAGGATACTGGTCTATGCGATGTTTGAATGAAACTTTTACGATTGGCATGCCTACATTCATTAATTGTATGACCTATTTTCTTACAATAACTACACGTCTTAGAAAAATTATTTGGATTATATTTTGTTCTAAAAAAACAATTATTAGCGGTGTGCTCTATTTTTTTTACATAATTCTCAATTTACGTTAATATGTGATGAAGTTAAATCTTCAGTCACTGCAAAATTGGTAGCATCATTTAAGACTTAAATCACGTTTATATTGTCACGAGTGACTTATTTTTGTAGGTATGTATTAGTTAACTTTTGTTTTAGGTACCTACAGGTGTTTTTGACATGGCTTTTATTCCATCTGGCAAAAAGCGACTTATAAAGAAGCATTTCTACAATGGGGTTTCACAAGCATCACAGACAAAAATATAGAAAAGCCTCAGTGTGTTTTATGTAATAAAGTGCTTAATTCGGAAAGCATGAAACCGAACAAATTAAAAGAACATTTTGCTAAAGTTCACAAGCAGTTTGCAGATAAAAATATAGATTTTTTTAAGAAAAAGGAGAAGATTCTGAAGTTTTCGCGCATGGATTCTACAGGCAACATACAGAAAGCAAATGAATCGTGCCTTCAAGCTTCATACAAAATTGCTTATCGTATCGCACGTAATAAAAAAAACACACACTATAGGAGAGGACCTCATCAAACCTTGCATATTAGATGCGGTAACACTTGTTATAGGTGAGCAACATATAGCTAAGATTAACCAAATACTACTATCAAACAATACCATTCAAATTCGCATATGTGAAATGAGTGCCGATATTCAACAACCGTTATTGTTGAAATAAAGGAAAGTCCTATGTTTGCACTGCAGTTGGACGAGTCCACAGATGTTGCTTCGTGTTCACAATTATTAATGTTTACACGATACATTAAAAATGATGATGTGAAGGAGGAATATTTGTTCTGCAAGTTTTTGCCCACTACTACTCGCGGCGAAGACGTATTTCAGACTCTAAAAGAGTTTATTGAGGAAAATGGCCTGGACTAGTTAAAGCTGGTTGGTATTTGTACAGACGGGGCACTTTCCATGATGGGCGTCCGTTCTGGTTTTCAGTCTCTTGTGAAACAAGTTGCTGCTCAAGTTTTCAACTATCATTGTTTGATACACCGTTACGCTTTGGCTGTAAAAACACTACCACCAGTTATTATTTAAAGTTTTGTGTGATGAAGTTGGTGCTGCATTTAATGCACTTTTGTACCATACAGAGGTACGTTGGTTATCAAGAGGCAAAGTTCTAAGTAGGGTCTATGAATTACGAGAAGAAATTGGATTGTTTTTTGAAAACCAGAGAACTCAAAAAGAAAAAGAATATTATGACAAAATTAAAGACCATATATTTGTTCTAAAAATGACGTACCTTGCTGATTTTTTCACTGAAATTAATAATCTGAATATTTCACTGCAAGGAAATAAAACAAATATTTTGATGCTGCAGGATAAAATTGCAAGTTTTTTACGCAAATTGGAATTTTACCAACGCAGAGTTCAAGCTGGTGATGTGTCAATGTTTACACAACTAAGTGAACAATTACTAAATAATAAACGAGACAAAATCACATTTGAAAATTCTGTGGTGTAACACTTAACTGCCGTGATAGACTCACTGCAGCAATATTTTCCCGACATGGACATTCGTGAGTGCTACTCCTGGATTTTAAGACCATTTTCTACTTGCGTCGATATATTCAAGGACGAAGATGTGTCAGCTAGTGTCTCGGGCTGCGTGAAAATAACTTATTGAAAGTTGATTTTCAAAATGATAAACTCTGCACATTTTGGCGAAAAGCAGCTGCAGAATATCCCATCATAGCTGACAGAGCTTTAAAGATCTTGATTCCATTTGCTACAACTTACAGATATGAAACTGGTGTCTCAACTCTTCTTACATTAAAAACAAAAGCCAGAAATCGTATGAACATTGAGCATGATATGAGATGCTCGTTGAGTGAAACTGAACCTAATATTGTGAAACTTGTGAATGCAAAGCAATTTCAACCTTCGCACTAGTACTCTAAGATTTACATATAACTTTATATTACTAGTTACCTAAACATGCAATTTCTTAGAATTAGTTAAGAATTAGATAATAAACATATTTTCATCGATTTTGTGTGGTTTTATTTATTTTAAATTGGCTAGGGGTAAACTCCACTCTCATACTTGTTTAGGGGTAGTGACACTGAAAAGGTTGGGAACCACTGATTTAAGTCATTGAATCTATATGATTTAATTAAATTTGTTAATGGAATTTTGATACGATCGACAAAACTTCTAAGAGCCGTCTCCATATATACAATTCGTAATCTTTCCGATATTTCTTGCCCTTGAGAATCGCAGTCTTTTTTAAACATTTTATCAACTATATCTAAAATTCTATCGCCAAAAGATTTAACAGATTCATTTGAAAATTGTTTAAGATAGTTTGGAATATAAAGTGGAAACAGAAGTTTGGTCATAATATTCTTTACATAAATGTGTTTTTAATACTGAATAATTTGCAATTTTATTACGAATAACTTTAACTAATACTTTACTTGGTAACTTTCTTTTTACCATTAAAAATAATTTATGTGCTTCCTCCGGTAACAAATTTACATGTAACGAGTCACATGCATCAATAAATGCACGGACATTGGTTTCATTTTCATCAAAATTCGGAATAATAGCTAGAGCTAGATTTAAATCTTATTTATTTTCATTACTATTACCGATTGTATTCTTCATCTTGTGATTGAATGGTCCCTTGCCCTTGCTTAGGTATAGATCCTTGTCCAGGTTATCCGCTAGGCTCGAATATACACAATAGAATCGCCTTCTTGGAAAATTACCACTGCTCGTTCCGCGTCTCAAAATAGTGTGGATGAATCACTTTTAAAGTTTTGGTTTAATTTCTTATAGATAATATTGATAAAAGTTCTGTAATGCACTTTTTTTTTTTTTTTTTTTTTTTTTTTTTTTATTTGACTTCGTTATATAACATTTGGTCATATACAAACATAATGAATATACATTAAGAATAAATACATAACATCTTATTACTAAATTAAAATTATATAACTAATTTAGATTTTACAATAAATTCATATAATATTTTATAATTTATTTCATTTCTTATTATGCAAATCCATGCAATTGGTTTTATTATACTTTTGTCGTCATAATATTTGTCCAGCATTTCTTCTCGTTGTTTTATATACCTGCTACATTTCATAATAATATGTTCTATATTTCCGTCTTCTTCTCCACATTCACAGATAGCTGAAGACCTAATACCAATTTTATATAAGTGACTTGGAAAATTGCCATGGTTTAATCTGATTCTACTTAACGTAGTTACAAATTTTCTATCTTCATTTTTAAGGCTTTTAAACCAAGTTTTTTTTTTAATTTTATTCTCTATAGTCTTATATGTTTTTCCCTTTACCGTGTCATCCCAAATTTTTTGCCATTCCTCTTCCACATTTCTTTTACTTATGTTTTCCACATCACTTTTCAGCATAATGTCCATTTTTTCTCCTTGTTTCGTTGCTATTTTTGCTAATTTATCCACCTTTTCATTTCCCTCTATTCCATTATGTCCTCTGATCCACGTAATTTTTATCTCATTTCCTATCAATTTTATATTTTCTAACTCGCTTCGAATTTCTGTATAAATTGCTTCCTCAAAAAGATTTTTTTGTTTATGCTTATTAATTTTTCTACACAACTTTTACAATCGGTATATACAATTGCTCTTCTTATGTTCAAGTTTTTAATATATTTTACCGCTTCTCCTATAGCTACTAATTCCGCAGTATATACTGAAACAAAATCTGGTAGTTTTATCATTTTTTGAAATTCTTTCTTCTCATGGATCATGGCACACCCTACTTCATTATTTACTTTAGAGCCATCTGTGTAGATTTCCTCATATCCTCTACTGTTTATAATATTTGTCTCTTCATTATTAATATTGACAAAAAATTGTTTACCTTCATCAAACCATAATTTTTTAAAATTAACGTTGTTTTCATATATCTTATAAACATTAGTTTTCTTCATGAAATTCAAACTGTCTACCATAATATTTTGCTTATTATCCCAAAATTTATTATTCTCCATTAATTTTTCCAATTCTTCTAATCCACTAATAATATTTGGCTCTCTTCTTAATATCTTCTTATAAATATATTTATGGATTAAATATTTCCATCTTAGTTTTAGAGGTAATTCTCCACTTTCAACTAACATTGCATTTATTGGCGTGGATTTCATTGCGCCAATACATATTCTGATACATCTATATTGTACTTTATCCAACACCTTTACATGTGGACTACTGTGATAAGCAATGCTACCATAATCTAAAATTGGTCTAATCAAAGTTTTATATAGCTCTAAACTCGTTTGTGGATGAGCACCCCACCATGTTTTGTTCACCACTCTTAATAGGTTTATCCTTTTTTCTATTTTCTTTTTAATATCTTGTATACATTCTTTAAATTTCAATTTTTGATCCAACTTGACTCCTAAAAATTTATTACTATTTTTAACCGCTATTGAATGCTCTTCCGTACTAATATGAGTTGGTAAATCATTCAACCTATGTCTTGTGAATACCCCTATCGAGCTTTTCTCATCCGAAAGTTCCAAGCCTTTATCCCTCAACCATTCATGAAGTTTTTTAATATTTTCCTTCATAATATTAAACGCTAGATTTAAATCCCTTTGTTCTACATAAATGAGTATGTCATCGGCATATTGTATAATATTCGTACCTCTTACCCAAATATTATCTATATCTCTTACATATATAGCATACAATAATGGGCTAAGTATACCTCCTTGTGGTAGTCCTTTATTCACTACTCTTTCACCAATTATTTTGTTATCTTTCTTAACTATTATATTCCTTTCATATATATTAAATGTTAAGGCTGACACCAATCGGAATGGTAATCCTATTTTAATTAATTCTTGGAACATTATACTTGGGACGACATTATCATATGCCCCTTTAATATCGCAAAAGAGTGCCACCACATAATTATTTCTTGAAAATGCCAAATTAATATCAACCATTAATTTACATAAATTATCCTTCGTACTCAGCCCTCTTCTGAATCCGTATTGACTTTTAGATAATATTTTATTTTTCTCTACAAACCACTCCAATCTTCTTTTTATCATTAAATCTTTGGTTTTAGCAACACACGATGCTAGTGATATAGGTCTGTAATTATCTGTATTATCTGCATTTCCATTTGTCTTTTTAAAGAGAATTATATTATATTTATTCCAGTCTCTAACTATTTGTGTATCCAACCAATACTTATTGATTAATCTTAATAGCACTTCCTTACCTATATTTGGTAATTCAGATAACATAACGTAATGAATATTATCTATTCCTGGTGCAGTGTCTTTTCTCCTATTCATTGCGACGTCCATCTCCCATATATTAAACGGTTTCATGACTTCTTTGATATAGTTTTTATCTTTCAAGTATTGCAATCTCATACAACTATCCTTTACTCCCATTGGGGCTATTTTATTCAATAACATATCTATCCAATTGTTGTCGCATCTTTTATTTTCTTTTTCAGTATCTTCTCCAATATTTTTCAATCTTTTAATCATACTATATATTTGCTTGGTTGGTGTGTTTGGGTTCAGAGTTTTAATGTAGTTATCCCAGCTTTCTTTTTTCTTTTGCTTTAACTTTGCTCTTACCTCATTTTTAACAAGATTACATTGTAAATAGTTTTCTAAGTTCATATTTTTCCTATATTTTTTTTCTGCTTCTCTCCTTTTTTAATTAAGGTGTTACATTCTTCATCCCACCAAATTTGTTTTATTATCCTTTTTTTTACTATTCCTTCAGTTTTTGGGATACTCTTCATTGCTGCTTCATTAACAATATCCACAAAAGTGTCATAATTTATTTCTTTTTTTGAAATCTTAATTGTTTCAATTTTCTCTTCAATTTCTTTTCTATATTGCTCCCAATTAGCCTTACTACACCTCCATTTTCTATTAGATGTAGTTTCATCAAAGATCTTTTTTTCATTTAATTCCATTATTATTGGATAATGATCTGAGCCTAGATCATCATTATACATATCCCATACTATTTTATGTGCTATGTCTGAAGAGCAGATAGTAATATCAACTATTGATTTACATATTCTATTACTAATTACTTTATTATTATCGTTTAATATAAAAAGTTGGTTCTCCTCTATCGCTTCCAGTAGTCTACGTCCTTTTGTATCTTCATAGTCACAACCCCAAGCTTGACTATGGACATTAAAATCTCCTCCAATTATACAGGGTTTTTTAATTCCATTCAGTAAACTATTCCATTGCCCTTCTGAAATATTAGCCTTTGGTGAAACATATAATGATACACATACTATTTTCTTACTTCCTAATAATATTTCTGCAGCACACATTTGACACAAATCCATATTAATGTATTCCCTATTAATTTTATATTCTTTAAACTTCATATTTTTATTAATCAATATAGCAGTTCCTCCTTTTCCATCTAATCTGTCTTCTCTAATTATAATAAAATTTTTAAACTTGTATTCCTGAGTTATTTTAAACCAAGTCTCAGATATCAAAATAACATCAATGTTTTCTTCATAAATAAAATTCTCTAAACTTTCTCTATTTGACGGTAAAGATCTTGCATTCCATTGCATAATTTTAATATTTTTATTTTTAAATTTTTTCATATTTAAAATATTAGTTTTATTTTTTTCCATAATAACTCTACTTGCCATAATTGTTTTGTTGTTGAATTTATTATATTTTAAACTATTATTCCGTACCTGTATCTTCAATAGCATTGCCTATTTTATTAGTTTCCATCATTGCTTTTTCAGTACACAATGATTCTATTTCTTCTTCCAGGGCTGTCCATATATTCTCTGTGTTTATCTCTGTTTTAAAACTTAATCTGTGCCTTATTTTGTTAAAAATTTCTTTGAATTGTTGCTTCATCTTCTTTTTTTTTTCTTTTTCATCTTCATTTTTATTTGGGTTATTTTCTTCACTATTGTATTTCGTTACTTCCTTTCTCCTTTCCTTGTATTCTTCTGCATTTATTCTTCTTTGTCTTCCTTCAATTCTTAATGTCGTGTGCTTAGGTTTTCTAATTTTCAATATATTTTCTTCATTAATTTCTACTTCTTTTTCTTTAATATGATTTAACATTTCAAACTTGTTATTATTAAATCTGTTTAATTGATTATCTGATTGTTTAATTAATGAAGGAAATACATTTTGATAATCTCTGTTATAAAATTTGGTCTGTACTATATCTGCATATGTTCTCTTACGCAATATTTGCTTAGCTTCACTTATAGAAATATTCTGATATGCTTTCAACTCCTTTAATTTTTTATTATATAAATACGTTTGACAATTTCTATCATTCGCTTGATGATTATTTCGGCATAAAGCACATATTTCTATTTGGCTCACACATTCTTTTACATCATGTTCATCCGAACATTTTCTACATCTTTGCCTGCCCTGGCACTGAAGACGAATATGGCCAACCTCCAGCATTTGTGGCACTGTATAACATTTTCAATAAAAGGTTGAACCTCGCAAGCTACTGAATGAATAAATACATTTTCTGGAAGATAACTGCCCCTGAACCAAATCTTCACTCTTTGTGTTTTATAGCTGCTATTATATGCCTTTTTATTTTTAATACACTTCACTTTAATAATTTCAACATCCGTTTTAATGCAACTCATGATTTCATCTTCTTCAATCTCTGGGTCTACATTAAATATAATACCTATTCTCGTAGTTTTATGCTTCGGAATATAAGTTTTAATATTATACTCGTCCAGTAATTTCTGTTTTACCACTGTATTAGCACTCTTCCAATCATTAAAACATATTTTTATTTTATTTATACCTATAGCTGCAACATTACTTATCTTATTACTAACACTTGACACTTTTGTATGTAAAATTCTTCCTAACGCCATTGGATGTAGTCTACCCAAATTTTTATCTTTTGATTCTGCATATATAACAAATGGACCTTCGTTCCTTTCATCATAATAGAAAAACTCCTCTTCATAGGTTTTTTTATTTAAATTACTATCCATTTCTTCATTTACTTCACTTGCCCAATCGATATTTACATCGTTTTCATTAATTCCATCATTATTAGTTTTCTCTAAACGTGTTTTGTTAACTTGTACTTTAATGTCACCTTTTTTCCTTATCACACTTAACTTTTCGCGATTCTTATCAAATATTTTATTACTTAACAATCTTCTTTTCTTTCTAAAATCTATTACTCCCTTTTTAATACTTTTCTTATTACTTTTTTTATATTCACAATTTTTAACTAAATTAATTTCACTAACTTTTGTTTCATTAATATTATTATCCAAATCATTTATTTCATAATCACTAATGTCATCCATTTCGTATTCAAACTCTTCTATTGACGTAATTCTGTTATCAACTGGATTCAATTCACAATCCTCAAAATCATGATGACCACTGTCATCGTCGTCACTTTCCTGGCCGTACTGGCCAGATTCCATTGTTCACTTACTGACTCACTTGCTCTTATCAGATTATGTAAATTTATTTACCGATGTGTATCGCACGAATGCTCGATGCAGACTGTGTAATGCACTTAATTACTCGGTTTTAACACATTATTTAAGTTTTATTCGATGATTTGTTTTATTATTGTTGTATTTTATACTGGAGTACTATTTTATCATAGTTTTGGTTTTTATTTATTACAGTTATTAGTTATTGACTGATATTTGTAGAATAATTAATTATTATCTCGTTTATTATTTAGGAACGCGCCAATTTTATCACCACAATTTTGATATATTAACACTTAATTTGAATTCACTAGTTTAAGTTTGTTTTCACACAAACATTTTTTTATTATTTTATTATAGATTTCGGAGTAGGTATCGCAATTAGCTGCCACCAAATGAAGAGATATTAATTTTTTTACCTGATTCGGCCCTTATTGTGGGATATGGGTCGATTTATAAAAGTTTTATATAAATGGTACCAACATACAAGATTAAATTACCAACATATTTTAATGAAAATGTGTTAAACATAAAATATTATAATGAATACATAATAGTTCTTAACAATATATATGTTACGGTAAATGTGCACTCTCGGTGAATGTGCACATTCACCGGTAAATGTGCACATTCCCCAAAACGCTAGGTGAATGTGGCGTGTTCTCAAACAATCAAATTAAAACAATGGTGTACGTGCGTACTTGGATCGGTCTTATGAACATCTCGCGTATTTGACACATGCGCAATAAAGACTATGCGCGAAATACGTCAAGCATGTTACAAATTTTGTACCAAAATGATGTTATGGTGATAAATGATTAATAACATTCTGTTGAAGATATGTTCATTTTGATCAAGATATATAATAGTAGTTGAATAGTAAAGTAGTGAATCGTGAATAGTGATAACTGAATAGTTAATAGTAAATAGTGAATAGATATTAGCAAATAGGGAATCATTATTAGTAAATAGTGAATTAAGAATAGTTAAATAGGTAATAGTTAATGGTTAAATAGTTAATAGTTATTAATTAAATAGTTAATAGTTCATAGTTAATAGTTAATAAATAAATGATTAATTGGTCAATAGTAATAAATAATGGGTATTAATATGCATATGACTAAAATAATTAATATAAATATAAATAAATATAAATATAAATATAAATATATAATTAGTATTTCACCCGCACGTGCGCACGCGCGCTAGTTGAACTCACATTCGCCAAATGAGCCGGTAAATGTGCACATTCGCCGAAATATGCACATTTACCGTATACCATATATATATATATATATATATATATATATATATATATATATATAATAATAATTTTATTATAATAATAAATTGTTACTGCTTATTAATTTCTCATTTTGCTAAGTATATATTATTTTATAGAACTAGAAGAATTTTTGATATTACCTAATGGAGCAGTAGGAGTTCAAGATGGTGTTTGGACTGTTGAGAGAACAGCATTTTTAATAGAATGTTTTAAAAAATATAAGCCAAATGTTGGTTCATTAGAAATGAGAACAGTGAAGGCTATGTGGATTGTCATAAAAAATGACATGAATATTAAATTTGGCATTACATTTACTGAAGGCAATATTGAAAATCGTTGGAGAATACTTCAACGAAATTATAAAAAATATGTTGACAGTCAAGCTACTGATACGAATAATGATGTAAATATATAAAATAATTTTATAAATATTAACAAATATGTCTAATAGGACAAGGAAATTTCAATTTCCAGTATGCAGAAGAGTTTGATGAAATATATGGCAATAGCCACTGGATAATTTTTAAACCAGAACATCTGGTGTGACCGTCGCTGTAACATTGTAAAATATTATTACATATAACGGTCAGGAAAAAGTTTGTTAATCCTGTAAACAGGGACGATCCTGCCCAGGTTCGACGGTTCATACAATTAGGTTATAAAATATGTCAATAAAATGTCGGGCCTAAAATCCAAATGAATAGTGAGTCTAGCATAAACAGGCAAAGAATAAGGAGGTGTTTTGTAAAATAGTATATAGAATAAATTTAATGTGAATCTAAGAGAAGTTTCATTTTCTAACACAATCATCGTCGGGATTTCGCATTTCGTCGATTAATAAAAATTACAGTCCACTATCGAAGCATCAACAACGACGTCATGTAAATCGCTCCATTTGGTCATCTTCGACCCAAATTTTTAAAGTTGACTTTAATCAACGTTTTGAGCCACGCATTCAAGCTTTGGACAGACCAGTTATCAAGACAAAAGCTTTTTAGTACTGACTAATAAATGTATTTAAGTAACTGAGTTTAAATTGAAAGTGATTGTGAAAGTGAAACTGTAAAAGTATTCAAAACTTTTCTTACAAATACACCTAATAATATTAAAATTGTTGTGTGCAGTGAATTAAGCATTAACAAAGTTATCGTTGTTGTAAACGCGTGTAATTTACGGTGAAATTAATGGACGCTTTTGCTGCATTTGCTCGAATCCAATACTGATTCGAACCACCGCCGTAATCCAATACTGATACGATAGCGACGCCGGAAGCGACCAGCCTACTATTTTGAGGATTTCACCAGGAACGTGAAGCACCATCCGAGTAACAGTGATCTCTCCAGTACGAGTATTTTGGATCCACTCGAAGATACCGCCACGTTTTCCGTCAAATCAATACTACACCAGATAAGCCATAATTTTATTTTATTATATAAACCTGGACATATTATTGATTGAAATTGGATCTTGCTCTAAGATTTTGGGCCAATTTCGTTAATCCTTAGGTTATTAAATCTTATGAAATATTATATTAGTCATTATAAACATCACTAATTATTGGTTTATATATTTGTTAATTTATTTACACCACAACTTATGTTATTGATGTGTTAGACCCCATTTCTAATAATATTAAATTAGAATTGTTAAATAATCAATTATAGTATAGATTTAAATTCTGATATAACCGCTGATATTGCATAACGCCTGTTATACGTAAAATTTTGTAACGGTTTGCGCTTCTCTATCAGAAAATTAAATTAAGTTATCTTGAGTTCTAAAAACAATTAAAATGGCAGAACTTAAAAAACTTTTAAGAAGGCAACAAAGCTTCAAATCATCTTGAAAGGTTAAATAATGATAATTGGGATCAACATTCTTCAGAAATGATAAAAGGTATTAAAAGCATGTTTGACAATAGATTCGCGGAGTACGAAAAGGTTAGGGCAGCCATCCACGACTCGCTTGACGAGCAGGATGAAGATGTTTTAATAGATAATCTTTACCTAAAGCTAACCATTAAATTCACGCATCACATAGACAATTCAAATAGTACACAAAATAATAGTAAAAATTGTGTTAATTCAGCCATAAAATTACCGAATATTCAAATTCCAACTTTTGATGGTAAATATAATAAGTGGATTAGTTTTAGAGACTTATTTACATCCACAATCCACAATAATATTACTTTATCGGATGTCAAAAAACTGTACTATTTGAAATGTCATGTGTCGGGAGAAGCTGCCACTATAATTAATAATATAGCCCTCACTGACAATAATTACTCTGAGGCATGGGCTTTGTTATCTGCAAAATTTGAAAACACGTGTATAATTGCCTATTCACATTTACAAAAAATTATGGATATTCCAACGTGTTCGAAAGGTACATACGAAATACTAAAATCTTTCTTGAATATTGCACAGCAAAATCTAAATTCTCTCAAAGCGCTGGGCATAAAAGTTGAAAATTGGGACCTTTTAATGGCCTTTTTATTATTAAATAAATTAGATACAGATACCAAAATAAAATTTAATACCTTTCGATCACAAAAGGAATTGCCGACTGTATCGGAACTTTTTAAGTTTTTGGAAAATAGTTGTTTGGCTTTGGAGCTTTCTCGTAAGTTAGACATAGACCCGGACAAAACTCATTTCAAACGAAAAGCTTTGGTTTCGGTTTCAAATATTCAAGCGATAGTTTGCAAGCTCTGTACAAATGCACATCATCTTTCTACATGTAACAAATTTATTGAAAAAACAGTTTCAGAAAGGTTAGTTTTCATTCGCGAAAATAAAATGTGTTTAAAATGTTTAGGTGACGGACATACAATCCGATCATGTAAATCAAAATATAAATGTAAAATGTGTCATAAACCTCATAATTCTTTATTACATTTAGAACAGAGTCTGCAAACTAAAGCAAATAACCCGCAATCTCCCGGGCCGTCTACTGCGGTATTACCTGCATCACAAGTTTTGAATGCTAATTTAAATAACACGTGCGCTCTATTACCGACTATTTGCTTATTTGTCAAACATATTTCGGGGGAAAAAATTCGTGTACGGTGCATTCTAGATACGGGTTCAGAAATAAATATTATTACCCGAAAGTTACTGAATTCTCTAGATATAAAGACCGTTCCAAGTTCCGTTCAGCTGACTGGAGTTAATGGCATCAATATAAATGGCGATTCAATTGCACGCGTATCGATTTCAAATGAGTCTTCTAGTTTTTCAAAACAGTTATCGTTCGTCATATTAGAAAAAATTACAAACCAAGTACCTTCGAATTACATAAATCCGTCCCAGCTAAATTTACCTGTAGATGTTACGCTCTCGGACCCGCAGTTTTATATACCTGGCGATATTGATATGTTAATCGGGGTCGGTTCATTCTTTGAAATCTTAAGGGGTGAAAGCATATCGTTAGGACATAATTTGCCGGTTTTACAAAATTCAGTGTTTGGGTGGTTTGTTTGCGGATTAGCCTACCCGAACAATGGAAACTTGTCAAATTATAAAAGAACGTTTATTGTAAATAATCTTACATTAAATAAAGCAGTTTCGAGATTTTGGGAGATAGAAGAGATTAATCACGAGGAAATTCCAAACTGAGACGATAGGTTATGCGAAGAGAATTTTGTAAATAACGTAACTATAAATATAAATGGTCGATACACCGTAGCATTACCATTAAAACCAAATGCTTCAACAGCTATAGGCAAATCATTGCAACAAGCAAAGCGTAGATTTTTACATTTAGAAACTCGCCTTAACAAAAATGAGAATTTGAAACGACAATATTGCGATTTTATTAATGAATATATTAAATTAGGGCATGCTTATGAAGTTCCTAATTTTGAACAAAATATCTCACAAAATTCGTTTGCATATTACCTGCCCCACCACGCGGTTTTTAAAAATAGGTGTGACAAAATCCGAGTTGTCTTTGACGCGTCTGCGAAAACATCAACAGGCATTTCTCTGAATGACGTTCTTTATACAGGACAAAAATTACAACAGGATATTTTTACTATCTTACTGCGCTTTAGATCGTATATTTATGTAATGACCGCGGATATTGTAAAAATGTTTCGACAAATTCGCGTCAATGAAGAACATCAAAATTTGCAACGAATTTTATGGCGTGAAAATATTCATGACAAAATTAAATGTTTTAATTTATCTACAGTTACTTATGGAACTGCTTGTGCGCCATATTTGGCTATTCGTTGTCTGAATCAACTCGTATTAGATGAGGGAGAGAGCTTTCCTTTAGCTTCACGCGCTGTCCAACACGATTGCTACGTGGATGATATTATTTCGGGTGCAAATTCATTAGAAGAGGCAATAAAGTTAAAGGAGGAACTAATACAACTTTTTAATCGTGGCAATTTTCAATTGCATAAATGGACTGCTAACAACAGTAGCATTATTGATTCCGTTCCCTTACAAAATCTCGAAACGAATGCGTTCAATTTAACCGATAATAAAAATATAATTAAGGCTTTGGGTTTACTGTGGGACCCCAAGAAAGATGTATTTCAAATCTCTTCAAATGCTTCAATTCCATCATCACAAAGAACAAAGCGCGCCATTTTATCATCTATTGCCAAAATTTTCGACCCTCTTGGCCTTATTTCGCCTTGTGTAGTTTTAGCTAAATTAATAATGCAAGATATATGGCAGCTAAAAACCGATTGGGATGAAGTTGTTGATAGCACTATTATGAACCGTTGGCTCGATTTTGAAAATAATATAATACACATACAAAATATAATCATTCCGCGTCCGTTATTTGAATTAGACAAAATTGATCGGATTGAAATTCGTGGTTTTTGCGATGCCTCCATGAAAGCTTACGGAGCTTGTTTATACATTAAAACTAATTATCATAATAGGAAGCCTACAGTACGCTTATTATGCTCAAAATCTAGAGTGGCTCCGCTTAAATCGATAACCTTACCTCGGCTTGAACTCTGCGCTGCACTATTGTTAACAAGATTATACAAAAATACCGTTAAGTCTTTGAATTTCAAAGTAGATAATAATTATTTTTGGAGTAATTCAAGTATTACCTTGTGTTGGATCATCACGCGGCCAGAAAAATTAAAACAGTTTGTAGGAAACAGAGTAGCGGAAATACAAACTCTTAATAATATAATATGGCGACATGTACCGACAACGGACAATCCGGCCGATTTCATTTCGCGCGGTATTTACGGTCATAAGTTAATAAACATGGACTTGTGGTGGTATGGTCTAGCATGGCTTAAATTTGAAACTGACTCCTGGCCGTCAATTTTTAAAGTAACGGATAATATCAATTTTGAAGTTCCCGAACAAACAATTCAAAGAAAAATAAATACTTGTGCACAGAGGATGGACGACATGTTCCTACGATTTTCTTGTTTTAATAAACTCCAACGCGTAATGGCTTATTGTATTAGGTTTATTAAAAACTGCAAGAATACGACTGTCGGACCGCTGACAGTAACCGAATTACAAGAATCATTACACCATATTGTTAAAATCGTTCAAAAACAAAATTTTGAACACATTCTCAAATATTTGAACAGCGGGTCTGCTTTTTTAGGATTAAATCTAGATCTAGAGTCTATTACGCGTTGGGGTCGAATACAAATGGCAAACATAGAATATGAACAAAAGTTTCCATTGTTATTACCAGCCGATAATCATTTAACAAATTTAATTTTAAAACGAGAACATGTCTGTTTTTTGCATGTCGGTCCACAGACCGTGTTTTGGCCAATCAAAGGTAGAATCGCAATAAAACGTATAATCAAAAATTGTGTGCGCTGCTTTCGTTTTAATTCTACTAGTTCTCAGCAGATAATGGGAAATCTAACAATTGAACGAGTAACCATAGCTCGTCCTTTTTTAAATGCCGGAGTAGACTATGCAGGCCCAATCAATTTGCGTACAAGTCGGCTACGAAAAGCACCGCAAATGAAGGGCTACATAGCACTTTTTATTTGTTTTAGTACAAAAGCCATACATCTGGAACTAGTTACCAGTTTGACAACCGACGCATTTATAGCTGCTTTGAAACGTTTTATCTCGCGCAGAGGCAAATGCAGTAAAAATTTTTCTGACACTGGTACAAATTTCATAGGCGCTAGGCACGAGTTACATAAACTGTATAATTTGTTTAAAAATGAGCATAGCAGAAACGAGGTGATTAACGAGGCTGCCGTAGAGGGCATTGAGTGGAAATTTAATCCACCCAACGCACCACACTTTGGTGGTTTGTGGGAAAGCGCGGTAAAATTAATTAAGCATCATTTGCGAAAAGTAGTGGGAGAAACTTGTCTAACTTACGAAGAATTTTCCACGGTTTTAACCCAAATAGAAGCAATAGTTAATTCAAGGCCAATTACAAGTGTTTTTGATGATAGTAATGAACCCACGTTTTTAAGTCCCGGACATTTTTTGATAGGTGAAGCACTTACCGCATTTCCGGAACCCAGCTTAATCGACGTGACGTTAAGTAGATTATCACTTTGGCAACAACTTAATCAATTAAAAGATAAATTTTGGAAACGTTGGTCCATAGAGTATCTCGGTCAGCTTCAGAGTCGTTACAAATGGAAAACTTCCTCAAAAAATTTCAAAATAGACGACATAGTTCTTTTAAAGGAAGATAATTTACCTCCATTAAGCTGGTTACCGGGTCGCGTTATAGGCATTGCAATCCGCAAAGTTAAAAATGTGAGAGTAGCTACAGTAAAAGCAAAAAATGGCATATTTATAAGGCCAATTGTTAAATTGTGCCCCTTACCGGTAGGAGATGTAGAATAGATTTTTTTTTCTCATAAAATAAATATATTACTGTACTTTCATTATTTACACAGTACAATTATTTTAAAATTAGTATTAAGAATTATGTTTTACTATGAAATTCATATTGGTATTTGTCAATAATCCTTTTTTATATAAACTGTTGTGATCAATACATTCACATAATTTCACAATTACTTTGTAATTTTAATTAGTACATAATGCCATTGTACAATTACATACTTATATACATACTGATCTTAATTATAAGTGAATAATTAAGGCGGCGGAGAATGGATAATTTTTAAACCAGAACATCTGGTGTGACCGTCGCTATAACATTGTGAAATATTATTACATATAACGGTCAGGAAAAAGTTTGTTAATCCCGTAAACAGGGACGATCCTGCCCAGGTTCGACGGTTCATACAATTAGGTTATAAAATATGTCAATAAAATGTATTACGTCGGGCCTGAAATTCAAATGAATAGTGAGTCTAGCATAAACAGGCAAAGAATATGGAGGTGTTTTGTAAAATAGTATATAGAATAAATTTAATGTGAATCTAAGAGAAGTTTTATTTTCTAACACAATCATCGTGGGGATTTCGCATTTCGTCGATTAATAAAAATTACAGTCCACTATCGAAGCATCAACAACGACGTCATGTAAATCGCACCAGCCACAATATGAAAATAATCTGCATACTGGAAAACAATGCAGAAGCGCGGGATGATAGTGCATATGAATTTCGAGAACATATTGCAACTTCAAGAAGAAGGCAGCGCCGTTGAAGGCAAACAATATTAGAGAAAATCCGAAAAGATAAATTGAAGTTCCAAGAACCAATTATACAAATTGAAGAAGCAAAATTGAAAATTCTAAAACAAAAGTATGGAATGCTTTAAAATAAAATAATACTAATAAATTTTCATTAAATATAATAAATAAATCATTATACAATATAAATGCCTGATTTTAATTTATTAATTCAATATATTTATAAAATATTTGTAGTAATTTTTTTAAACCAATAATAATTTCAGAGATTGTACCTGAAACTATTTATAATGATATTCGAGTGTCGGAGGCTCAAGTAGGTGATTATATCAGAGAATGGCTTCGTCATGCAAAGAGCAGTTACACTAGGAATAAAGAGAAGGACTGAAGACAGGTTTTTAAATTTAGTTAGGTTTATTGAATTATTTAGTTAGGTTTTTATTGTATTATTTTGTTAGGTTAGTTTTATTGTATACTTGTAATTGTAAGTTCCTCAACAGATTTGCCAAGTTTTATATAATCAAACTTTTTTCTATGTATGTGCACCCAAGTGCTGCCCTGCAATTAGTACGGCCCTGCCGTACCTCGTGATTGCCCTGCGTGATGCGCACGCATCAAGATGGCTGCCTCCGTCCTGTATAAAAGAAACGGCCATCGAAGCAAAAGGTCTCTTCAACCATCAGCGGCCAACAAGGACCAATCAATACACAAATTATATTAAATAATAATAAATAGTATTGGACAAAATCAATCTGTTAATAGATAATACTCGGTGACGTGATATAATAGTTGGTGACGTGATAAAAGGTATATTCATCTACCTGACGTGAGTAAAACAGAACAATAGTAAATTAACTTAAGTGTATTATTCAAGATTCAACAACATTTTTTATTTTTTTTATAAGAAGTGTCATTTTTCTTTTTTTTTTTGAACATTCATTGACATTTTATAGTGAATATTTAATTTGTTTTTCTCAATTATTTGTGAAATAAGTGAAGAAGATAAGACAGTGAAATCAGAAAATCCAAACGACGCAAATGCAGGCGTATCACATGGAATTGCGAGGCCTATACCAGCATTTTGGTATGAAAAACCTCAATTATGGTTCGCGATGATCGAGGCTCATTTTAATCGAACACGAATAAAAACAGAAGATGTCAAATATGAATTTATATTATCATATTTAGATGACAAATTAGCCTGTGAAGTGGAAGATATAATATTAAATCCACCGAAAGTCGAACACTATACTAAGTTAAAGAAAGAAATAATACAACGTTTATCACAGTCACAGGACCAAAAGATTCGAAGGTTGCTACAGCAAGAGGAACTGGGTGATCGAAAACCGTCGCAATTTTTACGACATCTAACATCACTGGACGGTTCACTACTAGATGAAAATATTTTAAGAACCTTGTGGCCTCAAAGATTACCTACGCATACACAACAAATATTACAGGCCCATCCGACCATGAAAATTGAAGACCTAGCCGCCATAGCAGATAGCATCGGTGAGGTTAACATCGCGCCAACAGTAGCCGCCACAAGCCTTACCGACAGTACAACGTCTGAATTATTAAAACGAGTAGAAGACCGGAGAAGAAAGACGAACAGCACACTTTGGACGCTCGGCTACGATCATCCCTACAATACACATAGCCTCTTTAAGCGCCAGGTAGCTGAGTCTGCGCGAAAATGAGGGACATCCAGTTTCAGAAGAATATCGATGGAAGGTACAGCAGCTACACTCTAAGAACGGTGATATCTTCAAGGAAGCAAAAGGCCCGCGTAACCACGCCGAGCATTATATCTTCACAGGCAATCATGCGCCCATCGCAGTCCCACCGTACCGGTTATCACCTGCCAAACGCATGGCACTAAAAACGGAACTCGACGAAATGATCAGACAGGATATCGTCGAGGTGTGCGATTTACCATGGACAGCTGCGGTGGTAATGGTGTCAAAGAAGGATGGCGGTACTAGAGTATGCGTAAACTACCGTAAACTCAACGCCATTACGACAGCAGACAGCTATCCTCTACCACGAATCGACGATCTGATACATCTAACCAACCGAGCCAAGGTCATTTCGACCATAGACGCCAACGCCTTATGGATTGTCTCCGTTCCAGCCTACCCGACGTACCAATTCTAAGCTACCTGGACGACCTAATAGTATTATCAGAAGACTGGATTCAATACCTTCATCATCTAGACTACTTGTTCGCGAAAATTCAGGCACCGCGAATGAACCGCGAGAAATGTCGGTTCTTCTGCACCGAAGTAAAGTACCTAGGACATATAGTGACGCCCGAAGGAATTCAGACTGATCCAGAGAAAGTAGCGGCCATTGTAGGAATGAAAACCCTCAGGAACGTTAAAAAATTACTGACATTTCTACAAACCTGCTCGTGGTATAGGCGATTCGTACCTGATTTTGCAAAGGTACCCAACCCCTGAGCCAGCTAACAAAGAAAAATAACGAGTGGAAATGGGGAGAGGACCAGGACAAAGCTTTCCGGCATGCCAAGAAAGCACTAATGACGAGCCCTATCCTGAGGCAGGCAGACGAGATGAAACTGTACACCCTGCAAACCAACGCAAGCAGCTACGCTCTAGTGGTAGTATTAACGCAAGGAGAAGGCGCCGACTATTGACTCCGGCTGAAAGGAATTATAGCATCACGGAACGCGAAGCACTGGCGGTGGTATGGGTCGTTAACAAATCCCGTGGATACATCGAAGGGGCCACGATAACGGTAGCCACAGATCACAGGCATCTAAAATGGTTAATAACCCTACAATCGCCCAGTGGTCGACAGGCGGGATGGGCATTACTGCTGCAGCGGTTCAACCTACAAATTTATTACACCCCGGAAAGGATTAACGTGGTAGCAGACACGCTATCACGGCCTAACATTGAAGCTAAAGAAGTTACATCCGCACGGATTGGATTGGTTTCAATCAATTACCCTAGCAGAAGTGCGACTGAAACAAGACAGGGTCAATTTGAGGACAATAAATTACAAGAGATAATCAATGCGTTTGAAACGACTGACATATATTTTACTTAGTATAATAAATATTTTACACAATTATACTTATCTTAATTTATCCTTAATATTAACCTTTTATTTTTAGAGTATCTTCTTTGTACCATCTCATATTGTTACAAAAATGGATGTTTTGTCAAGCACGATGACCGACAATTTTTCTGGTGTTTCTAATTGTGCTTTAGAATACAGTAATATCGAAAACTCATCAATTAGTGTTACAGACAAAATCCCGAAGGAAGATAAGCCATTTTCCTCAGATTTGAGGATTTATTCCATACTGTAGATGGTACAGTAAAAAAAAATATTATAAAGAAGTATTTTTAAAGTGTTTTAGGAAAGCTGCTATATATCCTTGCGATTTGAACTTTCGCTATGTACGTGTAAATTAAAAAAAGTGCCCATAGTAGACTAAGAGGAAAAGATAAAGATGATTAAAAAAAACTTGCATCAAAAACATCAAAAACCAGCAGCATGTCTCGAGCAGTTCAAGGATAAGATAACAGAATTTCCTGAATCAAAAATTTCGTTGAAGTATACAATCTACCTTCACAAGTTTGCATGCGTCAAGCAAAGTATGAAGAAAATAAGGAAAATGACTTCCATGCCGACGACAATGTGAATCTAGTTCTTATGATGTTACGGGAATTGGCAATACCACCGAAAAACCAAATTTTATCTGGCCTTCTATAGATAATTCCGTCATGAAGCATGCGATGTATTAAAAGGATATTTGCAAAATAATGCAAATAGAGTACTGTATTTTGATGCGACAGGTAGTTTAGTAAGAAAACCTCACTCCTTTTGTAAGAGAATATTTTTATAATCAGGTGTAATGACAATGCCCACAAATACAGCTCGTTTTAGATATCCATTGATAATTTTTTTTTTATTAAGTGAACATGTTAGAGCGATAATGTTACAGATTGCATGGATGAATTCGGCGGTCATATGCCTTTTAAACGTATGGTTTGGGATCACAGCTATGCAAGCAGCATTCATGCAATAATCCAAGGTTGCAAAATACAAATTTAATTAATTATAATAATAAGTGATATATATTTTTGAATGATAATAGTTAGTTACGGGATATATCCCGTACGCATACAACTATATACGACTGCATACGACTGCATGCAAGTCGTCACAAGAACGTACCAACGAATCAATTGTTACCTATATAAGAGGCGGGATTGATATACTGATATGATTATTACATATCAAATTGACCAGTACACTTGCCAGTCGGGAATTTATTTTGTATATTATAAATATATTGTGAAATTAAAGAAATAAAGATTTATTTTTGTAACCAAGTATATAATTAGTTTCAAACTTTTTACAGAAAATAACATAGCATTTATGTTGCAATCATTTCACAAAGAGAGCGTCATATAATACAAAAAATTTGCAAAAGGTAATCAGGAAATAATATCGTTAGCTGTAGCTCAATTATTTTTCTTTTGCTCGAGAAATGTTCACTCATATTGTGTGGATTTTAGGTAGCAAATATCGTAATGTACAAATAGATTTAGCGATCAAGAAAATAAATCTATTTGAAAATAATGACTCAGTATCAAACAAGACGATCTTGACTGATACTAATGTTTCAGAAATAAATGATCGTGAACCATTTCGAGATCTTTTACGAAATAGTCTATTTTATAAATATTTCCTTCATATTAAATGCGAAGCCGAAAAGATTATGCCAAAAGAAGGATTTACTAATCGTTTTTGCTTTCCAGGTTTCTTAAATTATGTATATTCCAATTATACCTTTGTGGTAAGGTCTAATGCTAGATAATAAATATATGAAATCGTCACATTTCATAGATACAATTAAACATTTGATGACGCTTTACAATAAGGATTTAATAAATGAATGCCCTGTAACACAGTAAATTAATCCTGAGGAAAGCAACCAAAGTTATATTAGAAAAAAAAGAAGAAATGCAAGTCAGGAGAAGTTAAGCATGGCAAACAACATTTAAAAAAATGAAAAAAGCAACACAGCAAATAAAGTAACCGAAAAATTAAATAAGGACTATAACACCTGTAGGACACGACATTAGATATTAGGGATGCAAAAGAAACATGGAACAAAAAATCGAATAATCCGGTTGTTACCAGTGGTTTTGAAAAAAATGATTTTTCTTTGCATAAATGCCTAGACTCAAATAACTCTGCTGACTCTAATATAGAACTAAAAACAGGTTTGTGTTCTATACTATAGGATTTTTTTTGGTAAATATGCCATTAAATTTAATAACTTTTTCACTTCATATGGAAATGAGTGGTTATATGACATAATCATTGACTCTTACTTAGTATCAATTGAATATAATAGCAAAAAGTTCTACATTTTAAGTGTTCATGAATATGATCATATTATAAATTATATTATTGATAACTTTATTATAAAATTATCATCAGGTTTAAAGTATCTAGCGCCACATAATATTAATAACCATTGGCTCTTAAAATTTTGAGTTTTAATTTTAATAGATACAGATAAACAATTCACTGTTATTACTTCTTGCATTAATCCTTTAAAGGACTATATTTAGTCAATTTCGAAAAAGCCGTTTAACTTACAAGAAAGATTCCAATAAATTCCACGTTTTCATAAAGTAATTTCTCCCCAACAGATCGATAGCTATAGTTGGGGGCAATCAAAAATATAATTCTGTTTATTAAATAACACTAAATTAAATTATATAGTAGTAAGTAGAATATAATTCATGGTATGAACATGAACTAAATTCAGAATTACCACTTATCAAATCCAAAAATAATTGTAATTTTACAACAATGTAAACAGAGCTGCTTGATCTTAATATTTGTTCGTCTAGAACAAGTGATTCCCAAAGTGGTCCATGTCAACGAAGAGGGAATATGGATATCCACGATAGTGGATCACAACTCAACTTGTTAATATCTATTTTATTATTAAGAAATCAATTAATAAATGTCTTAATTTGGATTAGTATCTTTACTTGAAATGTTTGCATAAGGAGATTGACTTGATCTTGCCATTGAAGACGATGGAGAAATTGAATACACTAGAAATGCGTCTGAAGGATAACAACGAGTTATTCATTTATAAAAAATTGTTGGAAAAATTCGTGCAAGTAACTGGAATTAAATAGTATTCATAACCTCATGATCTGCTTATCAACCAGAATAACAATTCAATACATCAAGCAGATCTGTATATTGTAATAAAGATGTAAAACGGCGAATGTTACTTCGACGATGTTATAAGAAGTTTTTGCGACCCAAATCTAGTAAATGAAAACAAATGAAGCGAAGTGACTGCCAACGATGAGATCCAATTCGAAGTCATCGAATATAACTTTTACGCTCTCCGTGACTCTAGGCGGCCCGTAGTCGTCTCTGCCGGTGCTCAAAGAGATTCTCTACGCCTCCACCGGGGTTTGACCAGCTCACCTGGTTCTGCGTCGTGCTACATGAATATACGTAAAAATTTGTGCAATATAATTTGTTGTATTAATTGTTGTATTTTCATGTTTTTTGTATTAATTTCTTAAGCAAAAATCCGTGCATATCAGTGTTCATTTGTGTATAACAAATTTGTTAGTTAGCAGTCTCTGCTTATTGTTTATAAGAAACAGATTGCAGAATAAAATTAAATAAAAAAAATATAAAAAAAAATTAGCATTGATTATCATAATTGTCTTGAAAATGTAGCCCTGAAGATGAGTCAAACCAACACTCGAAACGTATACTATTCTAAGAAACATACAGACAACATTCCCTTAAAAAAATATAAATCAGCTGCTGATACTCTTCAACAAAAATAGTTTTGTTTAGAGAAATTTTCGTATGAAGCTTTTTTGCTCCGAAACCATTACTAGATATATGTAATTTGTTTACGTCAAAAGCCATGTCACATAAAATTGAAAGAAAAGTGGTGCAGGTACATGTAGAAATCATTCCCTTTTTCAAAACGTATAAATCATATTGATATAAAAAATAAAATATTCGACCAGAGTTTACATGGTACAAGCAACCTCATAAAAAAGCATAATTAGATAAAATATGAATCTAAAACTTGAGCATTACATTGTTTGTATGAAACATATATGGAACTAAAAAATATAAATTAAGTATTTTTGTTTCTAAGATAGAAATAGAAACTTAACCAATTACATCCGCAGTCTCTTGTATGTTCAAAAATAAATCTTATGCGACGTTAAATATGTATAGATTTATTATAGTGGCAAATAAAAAAAAAGTAAGTAAAATTATAAGAAACGTGTTTTACATATATCATTACAGCGATATTATGTGCTATTAGTAACTATAATTATATTATTAAATTGATTTTCATAATTTTACATTCATTTTAAAGTTACCACATTGAAACATATGTATGTATTGTAAAAATGTATTTGAGCGTTTGTAGTTTCCCAAATCTTAGTACTAATGAAAAACAAAGAAAATGTTATATCTTGCAAGTTCATCCTACAAGTTACATGTGCTGATCATTGAATATTTAAAATTAGTTAAATATAATTTACTGCATTAAAAATTATTCTTCTAAAATTTCTTGATATTTGCAAATATCAACTGAAATTTTTAATATCGATTTCGAGTGCAAATTGATTTTATTCTTGTAGTTTGTGTTAGGTTTTCTTCTTATAATATGCATGCTGCATGACATGTTTCAATTTCCTTCATATAAATGTAACAAATTTGGTGTTATATATTATATACATAAACAATTTGGTAAGAATTAAGATTGAGAAGTACTTCACCAGAGATCTAAAGATCTTACAATCACAATTGAATTGGAGAAATCAATCTTACCGACTTTGAATAATTTATGTAAGTGTTGAAATATTTTCTTTTGCCAATAAATTATAGCATTTGATCCATGGTTAAGAAATCCGTACAAATTAAAACTATCTTCCTGATTGATTATGTATAGTGATGAAAAGCCTTTGAGCAAACACTATTTATATTATTGTGATGCTACCTTTACCAAATATCTCAAAATTATTGAAGGTCAAAATTGTTTATGCGGCGATCATTTTATTCAACATATGGTATTGATTTACGAAGAAAAATCATGTAGTAGCCAAATAGATCCAAAATTAAACAAAACAACTGATGAAGTATGAAGTATTCATACTTTGCATCCGCCTCAAATTTGATATCTCATTCATGTGATAAACCCAGGGCGATTTTTTCTATGTGGTCGAAAACTACTTTGAGTAGTTGACAATTATAAAGACAGAGACACGAATGTCTTTGACTGGATTGAAACTAACAATTGAGATGTTTCAAATAGTATGGCACAATAAACCCATCAAATCATTGGCATCACAATAAACATTATAAATCAAATTTTCCTTTTCATTGTCATGTGTGACTTTTCAACAATTAGAGCAAGAATATTATAATGATCTTCAGCCATAAAGTCCTGATGACATCTTATTTGATAATCATAATTTATAAATCAAAATAGAAATTGTACATAAAATACCGTGTATTATACACTAAATCCTCAAATCAAATTCAATTCCTTCCATGACATGTTTTATGCTCATGTTGAAAAATTTGCTTTTTTCAAATATTCATATCATCTTTCATTTTAAAAGAAATGAGTGATTTTTGTAAATATTAATCATATTGCTTACTATTTTGTTTCACTTCAGGAAATACTTAATTGTTCTGGTTCCAATAGAATGCAATTTGGTTCCTATATTATCATTCGTCAGTTATTGTTGAACCTCAATAACAGTGCTTTTATTTCAATTCAGTCATTATCCTTTGTTTCATGTACGTAATAATTTTTCATTCCATTTATAATACTCCTACTACCTTAATCTATTATCGTAACATCTCCTATTATTTATTTTATTTCCAATTTTGTTTTGTTAGCATTCAACAAATAAAGTTTCTTCATGACTGCTATATATATATTTTAACTAATTTTAGATATTCAAGGACTAAATCACACATTATTTAGTTTTATTATCACAACATTGATTTCGAAAAAAATCACAATTCAAGAAAACTACCGACACTTTAAAATTTACAATATATTACATACCGACTAACTAACTCGCTTGTACATTTATTTTCGCTTAACAAGAAACTCATGAACACATAAAATTATACGTAACATAGTAGCACATGTAACTAAACAACAGTTTACAATCATCCGGACGATCTAAAAAATAAATAAAAAAATGTCACTTTCTAACAGATTTACTAAAACACTAGTTATGCTTTTTATGTGCTGGATTGGCATGCAATACTCTACCAAATAGATATGAAAAATTTGAAATTATTTAAATTTAATATATTTAATTAAATTATCATAAATTAAATTACAGGGCAGTAAATATCTTTCAGCTTATGTTCTCAATTCAAAAACTTTATATTCTTTTAATTCAAGATGTATAATTTGATGTTGCCTCTTACAATTCTAGTATTCTACTAATATTTTTGGATTTTGAGTTCTCTACATGGTGCACCACAACCTGGTGATACTTTAATGGCAAGTATTACCTTGATAGTATTTCCATTAAAACATTGTGGCATAAGAGTATTGTTTCACTCACCTTCAGTTGAATTTTGGACAAATAATGAAATGTTTTTTTGAGCGTATATAATTGGTTTTAGCAAATTACATTGAAACACTATCGCATATTCAGTTTTAACAACGTAATCTTGTTTTGAATCGAGTACATAAAAAGGAAAATTTAGATAATATTTCTTATACATGGAGTACATTAAATTATTCTAGAAAGTCTCTCAAAAATTCTAGAAGTCTACAATTAGATGATAACTTCCATTTGTTTTTTCGTGCACGCGGCGGTTACAACTTCGCATCAAGTTGACGAGAAAAAGTCGAATTGTTATGATTTAATGATGCTAATACTTGAGCTTAGCGCTTGGAACGTGATAAAGCTGCTCCAAAATACGACGGATTTGGACAATGTGGAATAGTAATTTAGCAAAACATTATAAGCCAACAGAAAACTTGACAGTCCACAAGCAAATTTATCCATATAACTAAACTTTTATAACTAAATTCACTCATTGTTAGTATATTCCCTCAAACCCGCTGAATTAAACCCGGAATTAGATTGTGGTGGATATATGTGGCACTTAGTGGCACCGCATAATGGATCCGGTTGAAACATTACAATGGATAATTACTTCAGTAGTCGCCCACTGGCAAAATTTTTACTATCTTGGAACTTGATAATTGTTGGTAATTTGAAGCAAAATAAAGCCTGCATTTTTTAAAATCAAATTAAAGAAATAATTAAATGAAATAGTGATTTTTTTTCAATTAAAATGGAATTCAAATCGCGCAACTTTTTGAGTTGTCGTATTAGTAGAATAACTTCAATAAACAAGCAATTGCTTTATTATTCACATCCTCATTGACCTAGCGTAAGGTCGGACAACACTATACGAAACTAGCCGAAGTTCATCGAGGATGCTCGAAGTTGAGTTATAAAGGCATATTCTTATCTATGGGCACATTGAAGTAGAGGAGCCAGTGAACTATTTGACTAACCTGTTTTCTCAAAGACAGAAATTTTTTTAATTATATTTTATTATCGGCCCATTAAGAAAGTACCATTCTGGCAGTCATTCCGCGGTTGCGTCATCATCCCTTCAATTTGTGAAAATGTAAAAAAAAATTTTTTTATAACTTGCTTGCACAAGGCTCAAATTTTGAGGGTGTCTTCTTTTAACTGTTCAGAAAGCATATGTAAAAAGCCAGCCCATTCTGACGGTTGCAAGGGTCTGCCAGACGAGTACATAATAGTCACGACGCGCAAGGGTGTGGGCGCATTGCCATACATAATTGACTAATACCCTTGTATTTGAATAATTTATACGCCATTTTGAACGTCATTTTGAAAACATCCGTTATACCAAACTTCAACTTTGTATCTCATCTTATGGCCGAGATATCATTGAAAATATGCCAAAGTGGCCCCTTTTTCAAACTCAATTAGTCAAATAGTTCACTGGCTCTTAGACTATTGCTTCCACCGGCCGCGTTGTGTTTTTTGCACATTAACTTTCGTAATATACCGCAGGATTACGTTGCCTAGAGAAATATTCTTTTTGCAGGCTTAGATGTTATGCTTTTAGAATTTATTTTCATTATTTTTTTTATATTTATCAATTTCACATAATTTGCTAATAATCAAAATTCATTTACTAATAATCTTTATTTAATTGAATCTTTTTGGGGCAATCAAGTGCACAATCAAGTTTCATAAAATCTAATTTGGAGCACATTAGAATTAATATCAGCTTATACGAATTTAACATGTAGTGATATGAAAAACAATATTTTTGCTTAACATATATTTAGACACAGTGCCAATTGCAGCGACTTTTTGCATAGATTTTTTGTTATATGTGTTAGTTTTCAATCCTTGATAAAAATAATAATTTTTTCACAAATTGTTTTGAAACTCATAGTTGGTATCACTATAATTGTACCAAATATTGTAGAAATTGCATTAGTTATCCAACACTATACTCATAGTTTTGAATAACTATACTTATATAGATTTGAATAACTAATGCAAAATGCATAAATCATTGTTTCTGAAGCTTTTTATAGTGTCGCTAATACTTTTATAATAAATAGCACGACGCAAATTCTCGAAGGAGTTTACGTTTTAACCAGAAAATCCTACTTGCTAATTTCATGCCAATGATATAAATTAATATAAAACTTAAATATCATTTTTTTTATAATAGTCCATCATTGGTCCTATTGATTGTTCAACTTTGATCAATCTTTAGAATTTATTATCATTATATACATAAACACATAAATAATGCTAGTGAATAAACATATTTCACTTTTAGAACGTTGAAGAAGAGGTAGAGATCCAGAGTGACTCTGATGATATTAGCATCACTTCAGCTGATTCAAACAAGTTCATTGACGCAGACAAAAATCACAGGAGCATTTCGAAGCAGCAGGTATTTGGAAGAAAGGAGTGAGAAAATCACATGCTTACTTGCTGAAATGATTTCAACAGATTTGCTACCATTAAGCTTTGTGCATTGGAAAGGATTCCAGAAATTTATGAAATTTCTCGAACTTACATAAAAAATTTCATCAAGAGGTACTGCCTTGAGTCGAGTAAAATTATTATATGACAACAAGACCAGTGAAGTTAAGAATTTGTTGTCTGAAGCAAAACAAGTGATATGTGGACATCAACGTCAGCAAATTCGTATATGACTATTAATGGTCATGTAAAGGACAGTACATGGAAGTATAACAACATGACATTATCCACAGTCGAAGTTTCTGAGAAGCATACTTCAGAAAATTAAAATAATAAATTGACTTAACTGTTGTTCATGACAATGCTGCAAATATTAAAAGGCTGTTTTGAAGAATTGGAACTTGTTGGTAATAGCATACCCTGTTTTGCACATACCCTACAACTTTGCATTAATAAGGCCTTTTCAAATGGTGATATTCATGATATTGTAAAGAAAGCTGGAAATGTAGTAAGTCTTTTTCATCATTCTAGCTTGGCCAATTATAATTTGAAAGAAAAGCAAGAGCAAGCTGGTACTTATTTCAAAAGGTCTTAAGATCACTACCAGCATTCCTATTATCGCCCATTCATGCTCAGCAATTTGTCACAGAGCGATCATTGAGAACAGATGAAATTGCTGGTCGTTGTTTTAGCAGTCTTTTAAGCATGTGGTAAGTGCTGTTCCACTTTGTGAGCAGTTGAGCAACTTCAACTGCCAGTACATAAGTTAAAGCTCATTTCCACCTCGGTGGTTATGTTAATAAGCAAAATTGTCGCATCTGGGGCACAGAAAACCCGCACGTCGTCGTAGAGAAAGCCACTGCATCCACGAGTGACTGATGTGAATTGGCCACCAAGAACCTGCGATTTAACGCTATTGGATTATTATCTTTGGGAGCGGTTATGCCAACGATCCAGAAACAATTCAAGACCTCAAGACCGAAATTCAACCTGCTATTGCTGAGATAATGCCCGAAACAATCGAAAATGTACTCAAAAATTGGGTGGATCGAATGGAGTACTGCCAAGTCAGCCGCAGTGGTCATTTGTTTATATGATTTATGTTTTAATTGTCAAATTTTGTATAAAATAATTTTGGTATGTCTAATAATTTATAAAACTGGTTTGCTAAATGATGAGCTAGCAGAATAGCTCGAAACGTATTAAAAAAGATTTATATTTACGTTCTGTTTTTATTTTTCGACTTGTGACTGAAAAACCTTATCATATTGTGGGAGTTGTGATGATTATGATAATATATTAAATTAGAAACTCCCAACATAAAAAATATATCAAATTTATTGACTATAAAAATATTTCGATATCAAAAATATACATGACATGTCCCATTGTTTCTTTATAAAATCCAAAACCAGCCTGCTTGATATCCCCACACACTCCCTGCCCAGTGTTGATCTCACAGTTTAAAAAGAAAATACAGGGAAACACGTTATAAAAATGTGGTGGGAAAGCAGATTATAGCAGACCAGTGTTGTAATACTGGTCAATTACAAATTTCCATGTTTCGTCAGCAGATCCACGTATGTGGTGATTCGACCTGCCATCAACTCCATATTCTGCATAAGGTTCTGACTAAAAAAAAAACATGTGGAAAATTTCCTGTACCTCGATGTCGGTGAACTTCTAAGATTCAGCCTCGATCTAATTGGTATTAGTTATATCCAAATTACTTAATGTTTAGAATGCATAATTTATGGGTACAGTTTCCATTTCTGCAAGCGTTGCATTCGTATCTGATGAGTTCCGATCAGAGAAAGAAGTTGGCTCTTTATCCAAATCAGGATCATTGGTTTCTTTGACATAAGAGTCCAGAATTGTGGAATCCAATAAATTATGTCAAATTTTGTTTTGACTCGTCGTTGTCACCGATAATGGGAGGTAGTATTATAAGACGATTTGTTGAGTTAACAGAGAAAGAGAGGTTGAATTGCATTCCAATGAAAAGTTCAGGCTCCAAATTATTTTTTCTGTCAGCAATAGACACTGAGGTCTGGGTATACCAAATGAGTAACCTCGGAAGTCTGATCCAGATAGTAAGTGCGTTAACTATGATGGATTGGACTGGACGTACCTTATAGGTCGTCTCTGAAGACCAGTGACTATGGTGCTGCGTCAAATTCAATTTTTCTTAAATCCTCGAAAAATAAAACTCCTTTATCTTCATCTCCATCGTCGTGAGTCACCAATGTGGGAGTTGTGATGATTATGATAATATATTAAATTAGAAACTCCCAACATAAAAAATATATCAAATTTATTGACTATAAAAATATTTCGATATCAAAAATATACATGACATGTCCCATTGTTTTTTTTATAAAATCCAAAACCAGCCTGCTTGATATCCCCACAATATTATTATGTTTCAAAGTCGAAATAAACAATATCAAGATATATATATATATATATATATATATATACATATATATATATATATATATATATATATATACATATACATATATGTTTCAATGTATATTAAATTTTTACGTTAGAGTCTGTAGGACAAGAATATGCTAAGGAGGCTGAAACAAATTCAGTCTCAAAATCAAATCCAGCTTCATCAACCCATGCTTCAGGTAATAAGTACAGATTATCGCAAGAGGCGAATAAAACACAATAATTTTAAATATTACTGAATCGAAAAAAGCAGCAGAGAAGAAAGTAGAGACTATGACCAAACAAAAATAATCCCGCACGATCTACAAATTAATATCAACAAATGGCAGAAATAGACCTATTCTTGTAGAAACACCTTCGCCCTTTACTGCAACTACACTAGTGAGATACGAGTTACCTGAAAATATAAATTTCAAGCACGGTCAGGCCAAGTCATCTTAAAAATTGCGCAAAGAATTAAATCAGCGATAGAGAATAGTGAAATAAATAAAATAATTAAATATATTAACCAGGTGTGCCTAGAATTCATTTTATGCGCAAATTCAAGAGCAAACAAAATAGACTTATTTAGCTAAGTAGTATTTAGCAAAACGAATGTACCAGACTGATCTATGAAGAATTTGCCTCTCTGAACTGCCAGTAACTGAACCATATTTCAAACTGCAATGGTATGTTTCTATACAAGCAGATTTCTAATTCGGCAGCGTGTCCGACAAGAAGGGTCTCGGCGAAGTTTTTAAATGTCGGTTCAGTATGTTCAGTGAGTGTTGTGAATTGTGCGTCGAAGCTACGATTCTATGCGAGTTACAACAATTTAGTAATCCAAACGAGATGTTGCAGACTCGATTCAATCAATTTCACAGGAGAAATTAAAACTGATACAGTTTAATTTACAAGAGAAATTGGACCGGATGCAGCACAGTTTACCCCTCACTCTTGATAATGATATTGAAATGAACCAATCTGGATCAACGGGCGGTGAGGTTCTACAGTGCAAGGGACATCATTATGCCCACGAGTTGCCGCAGAGGACTAATATTGAATATGTAACAAGAAAGTCCAAGAACATGAAAAACTAATATTATTCAATAATTATACGTATTCATGGAAAACGACATACAATATTAGATCTTATTGGCGATGTAGCAGTCTGAAAAGTTTAAGATGCCGAACAAGAATAATATCCTAAATAGTTTCAGCCACAGTTTATGTTATAAGATTATTATTTCAATATTTTGTAATTTTATTTTGTTAATATTCTATTCATTATTTACATTTATATTTTTGTTTTCAGGTTCATTTCTTTTATTTTTTGTAAACCGCAACAATTTTGTATTATAATAACCAATCTGGATCAACGGGCGGTGAGGTTCTACAGTGCAAGGGACATCATTATGCCCACGAGTTGCCGCAGAGGACTAATATTGAATATGTAACAAGAAAGTCCAAGAACATGAAAAACTAATATTATTCAATAATTATACGTATTCATGGAAAACGACATACAATATTAGATCTTATTGGCGATGTAGCAGTCTGAAAAGTTTAAGATGCCGAACAAGAATAATATCCTAAATAGTTTCAGCCACAGTTTATGTTATAAGATTATTATTTCAATATTTTGTAATTTTATTTTGTTAATATTCTATTCATTATTTACATTTATATTTTTGTTTTCAGGTTCATTTCTTTTATTTTTTGTAAACCGCAACAATTTTGTATTATAATAAACCTTTTTTGTAAACCTCAACAATTTTGTAATTTGATAAAGTTTTGATTGAAAAAAAACATCGGTGAGTCATAAAAGGGAATAGAATATGGACAGGTAAAGATTGCATCAACTGTTTGAAAATGAGGATAAACGCTTTACCAGCAAGAAGCAGGACATGGGTCGAAGCCACAAATTCAGAATCGACAGACAACGCAGTCGTGAACTATATCAAAAGAGCCTTAGAGAAAAACCATTCTCAAGTATACTCCGAGCCAATATCCAAAGTCTAGTCAAGGAAATGGTAAGCCAGAACTGATATCTGTTCAAGACAACGGGGCCCTTCTCCTAGACGCCCAAGTTGTCGGGGGCTCCACAGATATGGGAGCAGCACACAAACGCAAAATACTTTACTATCAGGATTTGGTCGAGACAATAAAACTGAGATATACCACGACAGACGTTAAAGTTAACACGATAACCCTAAACAATACAGTGGTACAGAATGAAACATCTAGTAGAAGAAAAAATTTTTGAAAAAAGAGATGATTTACAATAATTTTAACCAGAGTTCTAATAGGCGGGCTGATGGGGTTTGGTAGGTGGTCGAAATGTACCAGTGTTATCGACGTACAAGAGAAGGTTCGGGTGGACTACATGACTCACGCCAGATACTAAGTGTGCTGCCTGCGCATAACAACCATCAAGCATAATGGTTTATAATAATTCGGAGGTTACAATAAGAAATTCGTTTTCTTTACCAAATATTTTAGAAATTTTAGACCACTTAGGCAATTCCAAATTTTTTTCGACCATTGATTTGGCTTCTGGTATTCGCCAAATACCAAGAAGCAAGAATGGTAAGTTTTAAAACTGCTTTTTTGACTCAATGCTCCCATATTCATTTTAAACGTATGCCATATGGTTTGAAAAATATCCAGCAACATTTCAACGGTTGATGAATTCTGTCTTGTTTGGGCTGCAAGGAAAAAAATTTTTTATCTACTGAGACAATATTGCTATTTACTCAAATACTCTTGAGAAACATTTTAAAAGATTAAGTGGCATAAAGCCCGATAATTCAAACATTGATGCAGTCATAAATTTTCCAGTTCCGAAATTGCCAAAGAATATAAAATCATTTCTTAGATTAGCAGGTTACTATCGAAAGTATATCGAAAACTTTTCCAAGATTTCGAGACCTTTGAGCGAGCTTCTAAAAAATTAATCTATTCATATGGGGTTCATCTTAGCAACAAGCTTTTGAAACTTGAAAGGGTCTTTTGACTAGTGCCCTAGTTTTACAATACCCGAATATCCAAGAGACTTTCAATGTAAGAGCTGACGCTCCTGGCACTGGCGCGAATTCATCACAAGGGGACATTGGTAAGGATTTGCTTTAAACTTGTGACATATGCCAACGAAGTAACTTATATAAAAAATTGATATCCTATGGTTATCCTAGATACGCCTGTGAAACCTTTTGAAAAATTTTGACATCGTCGGTGCACTTACTATAACTTCTAATAAAAACAAATACATTCTAACTTTTCAGGATACACTAACTAAATCAATATTAGGTAAGTTCAGTAGGAATTTTCTTATAAAAAATCAGGAAGCAGATACTATTTGTAAAGCTTTTGTAGAAGTGATAATATGTCACTATAGTATTCCTTCTACGATTTTTACAAACCAAGGCACTAATTTCCCAAGCGTGCTTCTTAAAAATATTTGTACAATTTAAAAAATCGATAAGATCTAAATTACGCGTATCAACCAGAATCGAGCGACGTTCTTGAAAGCTCTTTTATCGGACTCTAGTTAAATATTTGCCGATTGGGACAATTGCATCCCTATGCTAGTTCACACATAACATCTCGTAACATCACTAACATGTAATATATTAATTGTATTTAAATTTATACTTTTATCATTGAATGAGGGCCAGCGGTGGCGATATCGGTTAGAGCGTGGGCTAGCAGCAACTAGTTCCAGGTTCGCTGGTTTGATTACCGCTACCGCTACCGCCGTAGCCCGACATCAGGCAGTTTTGATGTCAAATTTCCAATTGAGGTTATAGATCTCAAACATAACCTCAAGTGAAAATCGCCTCTCGTGGGTATAGTTGCATCTATAATAAAAAGTCAGCAAATACTTCGAATATAGATAATTAGTCAAACCTGGACTGGTCAACTACTGGGTTGCCATCCATTCATATAATAATAAGAAAAGTCAAAATACTTAATGTCTTAAGAGTGACAGATTGTAATTAAAAAAAAAAGAAAAAAAAATCATTGAATGAAGTTAATCAAATAATGTTATTTTCCTAATTTTAAGTTTTCATATTTTTAACACTAATTTTATATATGTCATTTCTATTTTTCTGGGTTGTGAATTTCTATAATTAATAATTTGATTTATGATTATAGTACTGAACCCTAGCTAGAACTATAATCTTCTTATGATGGGTTTATGATGGATGTGCTTACTAAGGATCAAGTTTTTGGTGACACACGTTGTTATATGTACTCAGTGGAATGGCAGAAGCGCGTGGACTACCGCATGCTCATATCCTAATTTGGTTGCTCATAATTACATTCAAATGAAGTGGATGACATATCAGCTGAAATTCCTGATCCAGTCACTGATCCCCATCTACACGACATTGTGACGACACAGGTGCATGGACCGTGGGGTGCATTAAAACCATTATCGCCTTGCATGGCTAATGGAAAGTGCACAAAACGATATCCGCGACCGTTAGTTGCTCAAACATTTACAGGGAACGATGGATATCCAGTTTATCGTCGGCGTTCAAAAGAAGATAATGGTCGAACTATCAAAGTTGAAGTTCAAAATCTTGCATCGCTTGCGCATTCAAACTAATAATCCTGATATCCAAATAACCGATGAAATCTACAATGAAGGATTGATTCTGATTGAGGATCAATGCTTGATTATTGCAAACAAGCTACTAATTGAAGTAGGAATGATTGCGCCAAATCGATCGATGCACGATGCATTCAACCAAGAATTAAATCGAGAGCTGCAATACAATGTTGATACATTGCAGGAATTTGTTCGAAATAATGTGCCGTTTCTGAATGAACAGCAAAAACAAGTATACGAAACATTAATGCAAGCGGTGGTCAATAATACTGGTGGTCTCTTCTTCCTGGACTCACCTGGAGGTACAGGGAGAACATTTGTCATTTCATTGATTTTGGACACCATTCGATCAAGATGGGACATAGCTTTGGTGTTAGCATCATCTGGAATTGCAGCTACTCTTCTAGATGGAGGTCGTACTGCACATTCTGCACTTAAGTTGCCACTCAATTTAAACACAATTGATACTCCAACATGCAAAATTTCCCGTACCAGTGCAATGGGAAAATTGTTGATGCAATGCAAGCTCATTGTTTGCGATGAGTGCACAATGGCACACAAGAAATCACTTGAAGGACTTAACTTCACACTGAAAGATCTTCGGCGAAATAACAACATCTTTGGCGGCTTGATGATATTGTTGGCAGGCGATTTCAGGCAGACGTTGCCAGTAATTCCCGTGGAACGCCTACAGATGAATTGAATTCTTGCCTGAAAGCATTACCTTTATGGAATAACGTAAAAACATTATCGCTAATCACTAATACGAGAGTTCAACTTCAAAATGATCAAAGTGCTGCACAATTTTCGAAACAATTGTTGTTGTTGTCCAACATGCATGTTGGAAATGGGAAAGTCCCAGTTGATGCGACATCTGGATTAATTACTCTTACCAATGACTTTTGCCGATTTGTAGACTCTCAATTAGCTCTTATTGAAAATGTTTTCCCAAACATTAGTGAAAATTATCAGAATTATGCTTGGTTAAGTCAACGAGCAATTCTTGCTGCAAAGAATAATGATGTACGCGCACTGAATTTCACCATTCAGTCAAAAAATGTTGGCGATTTGATGACATACAAATCCATTGATTCCATAACAAATCCCGATGATGTAGTAAATTATCCAACGGAGTTTTTGAACTCTCTGGAGTTACCAGGATTTCCACCACATAACTTGCAACTCAGAGTTGGCTCGACTTTCAGAAAGAAGACTTATGCCGAATTTGATTGAGGCAACCATTATTATATATAGAGTATATATTCCTCGAATGCCAATGATTCCGACTGGTCTTCCGTTTGACTTGAAATCATTGTTTTTCACATGGCCAGTTATACGTTGCCTGTTTACGAGTTGGGAAACCATCCGCTTTGTTTGTGATAACGACAGGCCAAAAAATAAAAAATGTAGTTTACCAAAAGGCTCTTCAATAAAATAGACAATTTGCAGATTCACTTTCATTTACTCAGAGAAGTTCAACTCATTTTTGTAATCGAAATAAATTCATTACTATTGTGTAATAAAATCAAATTTTCCCTTTACAAATATAAAACAAACAAAACATTTCTTCATCTTTCTCACGAAACCATCTGGTGGCGAAACGGAGTTCGTCGGGTTTGCTAGTATTTAATAATAATATTTATAACATTGTAATTAAAAATGTTGCTTTTGCCTCTTTTAATTCATGAACAATTGCATGTGCAAAAAACTTTTTTCTGTTCATTGTAAACACAATGTTGGCTATCGGGGTATTATAGTTGCCTACGCAAAACAATAAAATGGTATCGAAAAATAGTGATCCAAATAATTTGTGAAACATCGATTGCAAATGCTTGCTACATTCATAGAAAATGGGGCACAAAAAATTTAAATATTTTAAAATTTAGAGAATAAATCATTGATCGGCTTTTGTCAAAAGAAAAAATCAGTGCAATGGCCGATCAAATAAACATATGCTGGAATCATTTGAGGAATCGGCAAGAAAGTCTCGGAAACGCTGCAAGAATTGCTACAAAATATTAACTTTGAAAAAGGGCAGAACATTTGCAGCCAGTGGGGCAAAAAGAGTTACAACTTATTTCGCGCATAGCAAGGGAAAACCAGCACTTTGTTTACAGTGTTTCAACAAATTATACAAATAATGCTTTGTAAAATTTGCAATATATTTATACAACTATTTGACCATGTTTATATTATTGAACTATTGAATTTATGTTATGTACATTATAACAAATAAAAATAAATATTTTTTAATATAAATCTGTTAAATATTTAATATTTTAATTTTCAGCGTCCCATTGCATAACTAAGGGTTATATACCATAACAAAAAATAAATATCTTTTAATAAAATGTGTGTTATATATTTAATACTTTAATTTTCAGCACCCCTTTAGCACCCATTAAGGGCATCGTTAATTACCAAGCAAGATGTACGAAATGTTAAATGCAAAGCAGTGCTACCATACTCTACCTATCTAGACAATAATGACAAAATCAGTGTTGACAAATGGTTCAAGGAAAATGAGAAAAATACCCGTTACGAAACGTTATATTACAAAAAACCAGGTGTAGAACATAATTCACTAGAAGAAGATGATCACCTTTATAGTCATAATGACTAAAGTGCAGACAACCATTTTAAAGGAATTTGGACCTGATAAAATATGCTTAGATGGAACACATGGTACGAATGCTTATGGATTTACCCTGCATACTCTACTTGTAATAGACGACTTTGGGGCAGGCTACCCGGTAGCATTTTGTTTCACCAATCGGCAAGACGAAACTGCATTTAAATTATTTTTTGAGAAAATTTGTGATAAAGTAGGAAGAATTGCCACCACAACTGTTATGTCTGACGATGCAACCTGCATATTACAATGCATGGTCATCTGTCATGACGTCAGCAAATAACCATTTACTTTGTTCGTGGCACGTCTCTAGAAGCTGGAAAAGGGCACTTAGTGCCAAGGTTAAAGATACACAAAAGCAGACAAACATTTTCAACGCCTTGTTAAGAATACGAGCCACACCATGTGAGGATGATTTTTGGACTAAAGTAAATTCTTATGTTAGGAGCCTTCAAACAGATCCACAGACCAAATTATTTGCATCATATTTTAGCAAAAGTATGTCAGGCGCGCAACAACGTGGGCATTTTGTTTTAGAAAATATATGGGAATAACAACTAACATGTTTCTGGAAAGTTACCACAATAAATTAAAGAGCATGTTTTTAGAACGCAAATACTGCAGACGGCTGGACAAAGCAATTGACAGTCTTTTAAATATTGAGAAGGATGCATTTCACAAGAAAAACCGAAGACTGATTGGCAATGCTATATCAATATGAAGTTTGAAGATTTTATGTAGTAATGTAAAAAGCTGTTGCCCTTATGGCCATGTTATTACCCGTTAATCCGTTAAATATTTAATACTGTTATTTTCAGCGTACCATTGCATAATTAAGGGTTATATACCATAACGAAAAATAATTATCTTTTAATAAAATGTGTGTTATATATTTAATATTTTAATTTTCAGCACCCCAAAGTAAAATTAAGTTTGTACCTCATGTGGTATAATTGCGATTGGTGAGACAGTCGAGCGTGGGCCACCGGTGGTACACGCCGCCCGATGGCACAGTCTAGCTAGAGACAGTTCAGTGTGGTACACCGGTGGTACACACCGACGTGAACGTGTAAAATCAAAACAATACCCAGAGCACCATACTGGTGTATCTATTCTAGAGGATTTGGGGATCGGTGTGGTTTCCCAAGTTGCATTGGATTATATGCACATGGTGTGTTTGGGGGTGACAAAGCGCCTAATTGCTCTCTTACGGAAGAACAAAAAAGGAATATGAACAATTATATAATAAAGCACAGAAAGTTGCTCCCTTCGGAATTTTCCAGATTGCCTAGAAGACTAGAGGATCACAAACATTGGAAGGCCACTGAATACAGACAATTTTTGTTAGATTCTGGATGAGTAGTTTTAGAGACCTGTATTAAGTAACCAATTGTTTTTAAATTTTCTGCATTTTAGTTTAGGCATTAGAATTCTATGTGATACAGAGGCATGTCTCCACTGAAATAGTTTGGCAGGGGACTTGTTAAAACTTTTTGTTATTAATTATTCTGATTTATATGGATCAGATAAATTAACATTCAATGTTCATAATATAATCCATTTAGCTGATGAAGTCAAGAAGTTTGGTTGTTTATTAGACAAATTTAGTTGTTTTCCATTTGAAAATTATTTCAGAAGTGTGGAAAATAAGATTCAAGATTCACTCAAACCCTTGCAACAATTAGTAAACAGAATGTGGGAAGAAACAACTAATAAAAGCAGAAGTGAATTTATTCAAATCAAGAGTTTTCCAGTAATACACCGGACAAAAACATTAGAAATAGAGAAGATTTAATTTAAAAAAAATTCTATAAGTAATATAGCTTCAAATAACTGTTGTTTAACAACCGAGAATAAAATAGTTTTAATAAATAAAATTTGTGATGTTGATAAAATATTGTGTTCGGAAGCGGCGATGACAAAATCATTATTAACTTCCCGAAGGAGAAGTTTATGTTTTCATCAAAAAACCCGATTCGCTAATTTTATGTTTTCTCGACGTTTCAAGCCATTCTGAATCGAATGAGACCAAATTTGGAAAAAGTATGTGTGTGTGTGTGTGTGTGTGTGTGTATGTGAACAGATTTTTTGTCGTAAATCGACGTTTTCTCGAAAACGGCTGGGTCGATTTCAAAAATTTAAAAGCCATTCGATGTATCTCGACGAGAACTATTGTTTGTCAGTTTTGTGCGACGATCGGCCAAGCCGTTTCTTTATAAATGGCAGAAAAGTGAAAAATTTTTCGTCTACGTTTTAGCCCGCAATTCTGAATCGATTTTGAAAATTCAAAAACCGTTCGAAAGATATTGGTTGGGAATCGTGCTGATTAGTTTTTGGTAGAGATCGGCCGGGCCGTTTTCTTGTAATAAAGTTTTAAAAAAAAAAATTTCGACGATTTTTATGATTATTTTTTTGACGATAGATACCATAGTCTTCTAGATCATACTAAAATATTACGGCCCTACGACAACTGGTTCAGCTTTAAAAATTCGTCAAAGTTTGCAAAAATCAGTATGGTCTTTTTGGCATTTGTCAAAATTAGACTTTTGATCGACGTTTTCTCAAAAACGCCTAAACCGATTTTAGAAATTTAAAAGCCATTTGATGTATTTCGGTGAGGACTATCGTTTGTCAGTTTTGTGCAACGATCTGCCAAGCCGTTTCTTTGTAATTTGAAAAAAACTTTTCGTCCACATTTAAGCTCATCCTACCGAACGATTTTAAAAAATCAAAAACTGTTCGAAAGATATTAGTTGGGAATGATACTGATTAATTTTAGGTGAAAATCTACCGAGCCGTTTTCTTGTAATTAACTGTTGAAAAAAAGTGTTAAATTTTCGTCGACATTTAAGCTCATCCTACCGAACCGATTTTAAAATATCAAAAACTGTTCGAAAGATATTAGTTGGGAATGGTACTGATTAATTTTAGGTGAAAATCTACCGAGCCGTTTTCTTGTAATTAACTGTTGAAAAAAAGTGTTAAATTTTCGTCGACATTTAAGCTCATCCTACCGAACCGATTTTAAAATATCAAAAACTGTTCGAAAGATATTAGTTGGGAATGATACTGATTAATTTTAGGTGAAAATCTACCGAGCCGTTTTCTTGTAATTAACTGTTGAAAAAAAGTGTTAAATTTTCGTCGACATTTAAGCTCATCCTACCGAACCGATTTTAAAATATCAAAAACTGTTCGAAAGATATTAGTTGGGAATGATACTGATTAATTTTAGGTGAAAATCTACCGAGCCGTTTTCTTGTAATTAACTGTTGAAAAAAAAGTGTTAAATTTTCGTCGACATTTAAGCTCATCCTACCGAACCGATTTTAAAATATCGAAAACTGTTCGAAAGATATTAGTTGGGAATGATACTGATTAATTTTAGGTGAAAATCCACCGAGCCGTTTTCTTGTAATTAACTGTTGAAAAAAAGTGTTAAATTTTCGTCGACATTTAAGCTCATCCTACCGAACCGATTTTAAAATATCAAAAACTGTTCGAAAGATATTAGTTGGGAATGGTACTGATTAATTTTAGGTGAAAATCTACCGAGCCGTTTTCTTGTAATTAACTGTTGAAAAAAAAATTTAAGCCGATTTTCATGGAAATTTTTTTGGCGATATACATCATGGTCTTATAGAACTTACTGTAATATTACGGCCTAACGACAAGTAGTTTAATTTTAAAAATTCGTCAAAGTTTGCTAAAATTATTATCGTTTTTTTTAAAGTAGGATTAATGAAGTATATTATTTACCCATTTTTTTGATTAAGTCGATTATTTACACATTTCGGGAAGTTCATGTAACTTGCCTCAAGGCTAAATACCAAACCAACTAGTTTTTAAAACCATTCGACTCGAAACTATTCAATATTCATGTTTTTGACCCAAAAATTATGAATGATGTGACAATATCTGTGAAGGAAATAAAACAAAAATGTGTAACTCTCCAACTGAATCCAATTATGTGGCTATTCTTTTACTGCATCAGTAATTTGTATTTATGGAACTAATAGTTCTTATAGCTTTATGTAATAATGCTATTTGTAATAATGCTGAAACGTAAGAAATTATAATATTTTCTTACAAAAATTCATGATTTTTATTGATATGTATAGCGTATTATTAAAATTACATATATAATTTTATTTGAAAACTATTTCTTCGTTTCTATTATTATAGTTTTTATTTTTCTAGCATTCTTAAATAAAATGGCGGGAGCTGTGAGGAATTTCACGCTAGTGAGGGAAATACCGAAAGAGATATTGATAATATTAACAGACTGCCACACCGAGTCCCATTGGGAAGATAGGCTTGTGTAAGTAATTTAAATCCACTTTTTATTCTTCAGGACATGTGTATAATTAGAACATTCTTATTATTATAGCTCGAGTGCAAAATCGAGACCAACGAAATTAGGAGATGTTTCGGTGACATCGTTTCTTTGTCACACGGTTTTGTTGTGTGGGGTGTCGGAGCATAACAAAGGTATATATTTCCTTTTATGTATGTGTATATATATATATATATATATATATATATATACATGTATACATTGGTATAATTAAGGGATTTTTCATTATAATTTTTCTTTATAATAGGTTACAAAATGAAGGGCGTTAGTTTATGCTTCGACACGATAAAATTGCTGTATCAAAAGGAGGAGCGTGTATTATCGCTCCTGCCGGTTCTTTATGAAGATAGCGGAAACGTGGAGGAATACTTCCTACATTTTTTTTAAAGATCAGGAAATAAGATTTTATAGTTACAAAGAGGTAATGTTAAATGTTTTATAACAATACATAAATACATAGAAATCAGCTATTATAATATTATTAATTATTATTTTAGTCCACAGACGATGCGAGTTGGGGCGACGGCAGAGGAAACAACCGCGGCGGCGTAGAAAACAACCGCGGCGGCATAGAAAACAACCGCGGAGGTAGAGGAAACAACGGCGGCGGTGGTGGAAACAACGGCGACGGTAGAGGAAACAACCGCAGTGGTGGAGGAAGCACCCGTGGCGGTAGAGGAAACAACAGCGGCGGTCGCGTAAGCAAACGCGGTGGCCGCAAAAATTACCGCAGAGACAACCGCGGCGGCCGCGGAAGCAACCACGGTTGGCAAAGAAACCATCACGGCGGCCAGGGCGGTAATGATAGGATAGGAACTCCAATTCCAATGGTAAATAACATCCATGGCTGTACAATATGTTAAAATTAAATTTAAGTAAAATAAATTATTTCTGAGATAAAAAGATTCATATTCAAGTGTAAATTTTATTTATGTCTATCTTGAATATTTGTATTTTTTTCAGGGGTTGTATATTTTCAAAATGACTTTGTTTAGCATTCTATTCTATAACTCAAAATCTATCGTGTATTGAGAGCTCAGACAATAACACTCTGAGCTCTATCTGTACGAGGCATCAGCTTCACAGATTAAAACCGTGAAAAAAAACTAACTTTATATTCCCTATTAAGACAAATGAAGAATTAGACGATTTAGAAAAAAAGCTGAAAAATATGGATATCTTCAGGGATTTGGTAAATACAAATATTTTCTATAGTTAATGTTTCTACAGTCAATATGCAATATATTTAATAAGTTTTTTTACAGTCGATTCAGCTAACTCTGACCGGCGGAACAAACAAAAAGCAATTGATTACATCAATGCTATAAAATATATGAGCAAAGACCTTACAACTTTATTTTCAAGTGTGGGTTGAAAGGGTAAGAGAAACCCTCGAAAAAGTAAATGTGATCCCTGTTCAATTATTTCTTCTACGCACATTATCTTTTTATTCGAGAGCAATATATGACAATCCTTATTAATTGACGAATATATTTTATATCCATTTATTTTAACAAAATCAATCTTAGATTTTTTTTATGTATTTCAAAATCATTTGGATCTACATTTGATTTATAATGAAATTGTTCGAGTAGTCTGCATGATACTTATTGCAAAGGCTATGCAGGTCCTCAATCAATCAATTTTAGTAACTGTCCCAAATAACTCTCAAATGGAAAGCAGCTGTACTGGTCAACACTGATTTCTTCCCTTACTGCATCATTTATCATGTGAAAATTACCATAAGTATTATATACAAGCATGCATTCTCCATATAGTTTCACCAATCCCAAACAAGATTGTTTGATCAACATCAATGCCTGATCCCATAATTTTTTATTAGAGTTTCTGAACATACAATTCTCATAGCAGCATGAGTTTTTGAGTTTTTCTGGGCAGATAAGTTTTTAGGATTGCATATAGCATGAAAAATCTAAAAACTCTGTCGCCTTCCATTTTTCTAGATCCTTAAATCCATGAGGATTCAAGATACAAGATATAATAGTGCGACTTAGAGCGCATGACAGACTCCGATTTTTTATCCAAGAAATTAATAGTGAAATGAAAGAAAATTTTTGATCCAAGAGTTCGCATGAAATTGAAAAAAAAGTGGTGCACATGTGGAAGACATTCCCTTTTCCGAAATTTAAAAATCGTATATATAAAAAAAATATTCAACTTGAGTTTACATGGCACAAGCAACGACATGAAAAAGCATACTTAGATAAAATATGGATCAAAAATTTGAGCATTACAAACATTAAAACGTATATGGAACTAAAAAATATAAATGGAGTATTTTCGTTTCTAGTACAGAAATAAAATCGATTACAAAATGCGCAGTCTCTTGTATGTTCAAAAATAAATCTTATGCCACGTTAAATATGTATAGCTTTAATATAGTGGCAAAATAAAAAATGAAAGTAAAATTATAAGAAACATGTTTTACTTTTATTATAGCGATAGTATGTGCTATTAGTAACTATAATTATATTATTAATGATTCATATAATTTTACATTCATTTTAAAGGTATCACATTGAATGTATTGTAGGAATGTATTCAAGCGTTTGTAGTTTTCCAATTGTAAGTTTAGTGAAAAAAAAAGAAAATTTTATTATATCTTACGAGTTTATCCTACAAGTTACATGTGTTGATCGTTGTATATTTAACCCTTTCGACTCGGATGCCGCCGCTCCGGCGGCATAGTCATTTTACCGTTGCGCTCGGATGCCGCCGCTCCGGCGGCATGATATGTTTTACCGTTAAGCTCGGATGCCGGCAAATCGTGTCGGCGACAACTCGTCGCAAACTAAACTTACATTTAATTTTTTTTTATTTTTTAAAAATTAATTTACTATTACATTCATTTATTGATTGATTTATTAATTTTATAAATAAATATATAACAAAATTAAATTATTAGCTCATGATCCCTATAATTCTAATAAAGATCTGTGAAGAAATGATTTTTTAAACAATATAGCATGGTTTTGAGTGCAATTTTTTTTAATTTTCAAAATTTTCTATTTTATTATCATAATAACTATATTTAAAAGCAATATAACCACATTTTGAAAAAATCCGATACAAAAAAAAATTCCGAGTTGAGAGATAAGTATAGCACTATAATATTCCGAGCGCAGCGTACCGACTGGCAGTCCGACTCCCGAGTCGAAAGTGTTAAAATTAGTTAAATATAGTTATTGCATTAAAAAATGATTATTCTCTTCAAGAATTTCTTAATATTTGCAAATATCAATACAAATTTTTAATATCGATTTCGAGTGCGATTTTACTCTATATTACTTTTTCTTTATATAATATCCAGGCTGCATAACATGTTTCAATTTCCTTTTTATGTCAATTTAACAAACTTAGTAGATACATATACATAAGTGATTTGGTAAAGATTGGGAAGAACCAGAGATCAGTTAAGTCAGTCGAAGGTCCCAAGATTTTACAATCACAATTGAATTGGACAAATCAACCTTCACGACCTTAAATAATTTATATAAGTGTTGAAATATCTTCGTTTGCCAATAGATTATAGCATTTTATACATGGTTATGATTTGCGTACAAATTAAAAAAAAACAATCCTCTTGATTTGAACCTTTGAGCAAATATTATTTATTGTGATGTCACTTCCTTCTTCGACTAAACTAAAGTCAGTTATACCATTTGATCCATGATTAAGAAATCCGTACAAATTGAAACTATGTTTCTGTATAATTATGCATGGCGATGAAGAATCTTCAAGCTAATACTATTTATTGTGATGGCACCTTTTCTAAATATCTCAAAATTATTAAATGTGTCAAAATTCCTTCTGTGACTGAATTATAGATATCATTTTATTTAACATTCGGTATTGATCTTCGAAGAAAAATAATCTAGTAGCCAAATAGATCCAAAATTAAATAAAAAAAATGTTGAAGTATGAAGTATGAAGTATTCATACTTTGCATCAGCCTCACATTTGCTATTTGGTTAATAATGTGAATCCAGGGCGGTTTCTTCTATTTGGTCGAAAACTACTTCGAGTAGTTCACAATCATAAAGACAAAAATGTCCTTGACTGGGTTGGAACTAACTTCTATTTGCATTTTTCAAATAGTTTGGCACAATAAAGCCATCGAATCATTGCCATCACAATGATCATTATCGATTTTTCTGTTTTGCAGAACCGGACTAGTTGTACGGACTTCGAAATGGAAGCGTCAGACGTAACTGAAGCTAATCCTACTGCAGGAAAGGGTAAAAAGCAAGGTAGTGGTGCAGCGCAACGAAAACAAGCGCATTTTAGAGCTAAGAAGAACCACCAGTTCAAGGCTGAGCTCACCGCCACATTACTGAAGCGATTGAAAGTGACTAACCCGACCAATTTATCTGCCATAAAACTACAGTCAGCAATTGTGCCTTCAAGGATTCCTATTTCGTTCAGAGCACTACCTCAGTATGTGCATGACCTTTGGTCAAGAATGAAATCTATTGGAACCCGACCGTTCGACACTTTAGCAACTGACGAAAACTACAGAATATTTCTGAAGTGTTTTATGTTCATATGCGAAGCCAAGGTAGTCTATGCTCAGATGAGATGCCAACAAAAACCGGCATTTGCTCTACCATCATTAGAAAAGTTCACCGAAATTCAACTGCGTGTTCTAACCTCGATATCTAAGCGACTACCATATCCACTTGTTATCTATGTGGAAGCTATTGTCAACTTTGACGCAAATGGACAGCCTGTCGTTCCTGTTTTAATTGAAACTGAGCCAACTTTGGCCTCAGGCGCGTTGTCTTTTGTTCCGAGTGACATTCATCGTCTACTCAGACAGCTTGCGCAACCAACGGCAGCAGACAACATCGTCGAAGCACTGGCACAAGAAATTGATGAAATACCTGGTATTGACTGGGTCCGAGGAGCCGTGAACTATCAACCACCAGCCGCCGCCCCCAACGCACCTCTGCCACCAACAGTTCGTGTCGACGCAGTATCAGTATCATCCGCTCAGACTTTAGAATTTTGGAATGGGACCATTCCTAGTCTAAGGGAGCGTGAAGTTTTCAATCAGATCATTGCATCAATGGACTCTAAGAAAGGGTTCAATATTCAGTGCGACATCACCACTGGTGATGGGTCGATCGTACTAGTAGTGCGATTTCCTGATCAATATGATTCTGATGAAATGGAAACGTTGTATTACATGAATACTGATGTACCAACCTTTGAAGAACAGTTGGGACCAGCTCTCCAGCTTGGCTACGAACATCGCGGGACTAAGTTCTCCCGTTTCTGTGGCACTTACGCCGAATGCTTAAAGCACGGCTCAGCGTCTGCGGAAGAGGCACGCCATGCCATTATTTGGACTGATTCAGAATGATAGTCCAGTGAACATACCCGGGGGATAAAAATAGTCCAAAGATTTCTATCTTATCTACCATCATCCGTTCACAAATATAAATCAAATTTCCTTTTTCATTGCCATGTATGATTTTTCAACAAATAGGCCAAGAAAATTGTAATGTAAATAAATCATAATTAGTGACACTGTCGAAATAAAAATTGTATATGAAATACCGTGTATTATACACTAAATCCTCGTGTTATGCATTTGGCTCAATCAAAGTTAATTCCTTCCATGGCATGCTATATGCTCATGTTATTTTACGTAGGAGCAAACCTATGCTCTCTTCAAATATTCATATCGTCTGTCATATTGAGATAAATGAGTAATTATAGTAAATATTAATCACATTGTTTACTATCTTGTTTTACTTCCAAAAATACTTAATTGTTCTGGTTCCAATGGATTCGCAATTTCGTTATTATATTATCGTTAGTTATTGTTGAACCTCAATAACAGTGCTTTTACTTCAATTCATTCATTATCTCTTGTTTCATGTACGTGATAATTTTTCATTCGATTTATAATACTCCTATTACCATAATCTATCATGTGAACATTTCCTATTATTTTCTTTATTATTAATTTTATTTTCTTTTCTTAATTATTTATTTTAGTTCCAAATTTGTTTTGTCAGCATTCAACAAATAAAGTTTCCTCGTGACTGCTAAATATTTTAACTAATTTTACATATTCAAAGACTAAATCACACATTATTTAGTTTTATTATCACAACATTGATTTCGAAAAAAATCACAATTCAAGAAAACTATTGACAAATTTACAATACATTACATACTGATTTACTAACGCGTTTGTTTTTTTTAGATTTATTTTCGGTTAACAAGAAACTCATGAGCAAATAAAATTATATGTAACATAGTAGCACACGTAACTAACTAAACAGCTCAATATCATCCGGAATTTTCTAGATTTACTAAAACACGAGTTATGCTTTTTATGTAGTGGATTGGCAAGCAACACTCTACCAAATAGAAATAAGAAATTTGAAAAAAAAAACAATTATTTAAATTTAACATATTTACCAAAAAGTAAATATCTGTCAGCTTATGTTTTCAATACAAAAGCTTTATATTTTTTAAATTCAAGATGTATAACTTGATGTTGCATTCTATAATACTAGTATTCTATTGATATGTTTTGAATTTTGAGTTCTCTACATGGTGCACCACTAGTACTACAACCTGGTAATACTTTAATTGCAAGTATTACCTTGATAAGATTTCCATTAAAGAAATTGACATAAGACAAATAATGAAATTGTTCGCGACAAACACGCAGCCTACATAGGATGTCGTAATTTACGATAAGGAGAATAAATGTGGACATATACCTTGTTCGTGGGCTCCCAATGCCCAGAAAACAAACTATTTCTCCATTGAAGGTTCATAAGGGTGTAAGCCCCTTCCTGATACTGTGAAATAAAAGTGTAATAAAAGTGTATAAGCGACAAAGAATGTTTCTAAAACCATCAATTAGATTTACACCAGTTTCTCGCAAAGGTATATGTATTTGCAAATTACAATAATATTAATTACGTGTATTTTTAAAAACTTAACTATTGCAGAGAATCAAACAAAAACGCAGCTCGACACCTCGAGCCCATAAGATGTATAACACATCAAAAATTTTGATACAGGAGGTGCGAAGAATTAATAAACAAAATACAAATTTACGGGACAAATTTCAGCAGAGCATCAAATGTGCTGAAAAATTTTCTTGTATCCAGCGACGTTAAATTTGAGGACAAGTCATAAAATGCCAATTGAGAGAACATACAAAAAAAACGAATGGTAAAAAATTCACATTTGAAGATAAAATTCTCGCATTGACATTTTATAAAAAGTCGCCAAAGACCTGCTATTTCTGGAGGCAAATATTTATATTGCCGAGTCTTCAAACTTGAAGAAATTTACTGTCTCATATCCCATTACGTGTTGGAATTAACGATAAGCTTTTCCAATCATTAGAAGCTGCTATCTCTCGCAAAAAAAAAAATTGCAGCAAATATTGTGTATTTATGTTCGACGAGATATCTTTATCTTCTGATTTATCATATCATCAGGAAAAAGATCATTCTGATCATATAATAGAGTTTGAACAAAACGCAAATGGCAGAAAGCTTTTACTTGCAATCATGAACTAGTTTTTATGTTGAAGCAAATTAAAGATCGATGGAAACAGCCTGTTGCTTTTTACTTTTCAGTTGGTGGAGCCAATAGTTCAGATTTAAAAAGTCTCATTGTAGATATCTCTCGAAAAATATTTAGTATTGGTTTAATAATTATAGCCACAGTTTGCGATCAATACTCTGGAAACCGTAAAGCTATTAATATGTTATTGAGAAACACCGAACACGATTATAAAACTAAAAATCGAGACTGGGACAAAGTGAGTTTTGAAATTGATGGGCACGAAATAATTCCGTTGTTTGGCCCTCCGCATTTATTAAAATGCATGCGGAATAATTTTGCAAAATATAACGAAGTTTACGAACTTAGACGAGAAGGAATATGAGCCTTCCTGGTAAGATATTGTAAACTATTATGACTATGATGCAAATTGCAGATTGTTCCAGTGATGTTCTTCATTAACTGAAAATAAGATGAAGCGGATGAATTTCAAGCCTGGCAGCTCAAGTTTTTTCCCAACGCAATGAGGATGGTTTACAGAACTCCGGTTACTAGGAAGCGAATGGAAATTCTGCAACATTTGGAACTGGAGGATTCTTGATTTTTATGGACTGTTTATTTGAGAGCGTGAATGGATTGACTAAATTGCCAGTACGAGGTAAATTATTTCGTTGTGCCGTTTCTAATCAATCACAGCATATAAAATTTTGGCATAAAGCTAAGAAAGTGTCAAATTCAACACAGTTTATAAAGATAAAGATAAAAATTTATAAGAGAGTATTAATTCCGCGCAATGAAGTACTAATAAATTTAACCGATAGGGAGATAAAATCCTCTTGGGAAAAGAAAATTGTATCGGAAATCCTTCCTCAACCATGTGGTTAGGCTGGTGCCGTATCCAATGCACACTATGGCAACGATATGAATGCTGTCGGCCATAGTTTTCAAAATATAAACGCTAAATTTGAAAAGGACGACCCCATCCTATCGCTCATGCCGGTCGAGTATGAATACAGACATGACGTAGAGAAGTCTACTTCGTAGAATTTTTCAAGGAAAAGGTCATACGGACTTATATATTACATTATGATGAGCCCTACGAAGTAAGTTGGGGACCCACTGAACGAGATAATACGGGGTGCACTAATAAACCCCACGGGGAAAACCACGGCAGCCGCGGAAGCCTTCGCAAAGACCGCGGTAAAAATGTCACCCCAGACATTCGCCACAGCAGCGGTAAACATCGCGGCGGCGGCGGCGGTCAACATTGCCACATTCATATGTATTGAGTTAATAATAAAACACTAGAATTATGATTGTAAAATCTGCATTATTTCTAAATATAAGTTCTAGTTGCCATAATTATGTTTCCGCTTTCAGAACATTGTTAATAATTTGTCTTCGCGTCACTCACCTTCATCGAATTGCGAGATGGATATACAAAATGGATTACTAACTACTTTTCGAGAATTTTTAAATGATGATGATATCCTCGTAAATGATACTATGAGCAACCTTTCAATTGCTCCAAAACCATTTATATATGAAAATTAGTCTCTGTACAGTAGAACTGCTAATGCATTCGTTGCAGGATGCTTTACAAAGAAACTGATTGAAGTGGTTGGCAAATGCCAGATCTGTGAATAATAATGTGAATTGGTCGAAAATCCAATCGGCACAGAAGAAGCTTCTTGGATATCATCCTGAGATTATACTGGCAAATCATTGTTCATTCCTGGCACTAAATTTTTCGACTTATTAATTAAAAGCAGCCTCATAGTGGATAAATTTATGAAAGAATTATGTATCGAAGACAATCTTAAATTAAACTTCGCATCAAGTTAGAAAAATATGTATTTAACAAATTCAAATTTTCTTGCGATAAACATAATTTGACTCATTTTCTCATTTATATAGTTCTTCATCAACAATTGGTGCAAAACTGTGAAAAGATCTCACATATAAATACGTAAATAAAAATGAACAGAACCCTATTAAAAAAATTGCACTCCGAAAATACAAGAAGTCTTAGAGTTAATAAAGCTCGATTGAGACAAAAACCCATGTATTTTTCCATGAGTTGTGTTTGTTAATTTATATTTGTGATGTATTTATTTTATATTATGTAAATATGTTTTACTCATATTTTATATTTTATATTTTATAATATATATATATATATATATATATATATATATGAAATTATATTTGAAAATATAATATGAATTATATATGAAAATATATATCAATATGAGTATGTTATGTTCTCATTTGACATAGCAAAATTGAGATCATTGTAATAATATTATATATTAATTTATCTTCTGCGAGGAGGCATGCAGGAGATGAAGAATACACTTCCAATGAAGAGTTGAGACGGGGTAAGAGGAAGAAGAAGGATGTTGTGTGGACATCAGAGGCATCATATACGTCGTATGATGAAGGTAAGAAAGGAGTAAAATTATAAATCATAAATTACATTCGATTATGTTAAAATAATAATATAATTATTACTATGTAGATATTGCTCTATATGAATCAGATTGTGTGGATACTGATTTTAACTTTACAGTATGTAAAATGCATAAATTTTGTGTGAATGTTCCAAATCATGATGAATTAAATTCTATTTTGCAAAGCAGTTTTGACTGCGGAGGTCAGCCCAGAGACCCAACACACCTACGCTCCCAAGAACCAACACACCTACGTTCCCAAGACCAAAAGATCTACTCTCCCGATACCTACGATAGACCTACGTTCTCGAGACCCAACAGACCTACTCTCCCGAGACCCAACAGACCTACGCTCCCGAACCCCAATATAACTACGCTCCGGAGGTGGAGTACAATTTATCACCCAGGGTGGGGCGATCTCCAATCCCAAATACTTGTACCAGATTTTGCAATGAAGCAAGCCAGATTGCAAGGTTAGTTAAATGTTTATATATAGATAGATAGATAGATAGATACTTTATTCAAATTCAATATTTACAATTTAAGTCAATACAATTATACAATAATATAACTAAACTAATATCAGTTTTGCTTATGAACAACTTTAAGATTAACCTAATGACAATTAATATTTATTTTGGATTAAAAAATTCATTAATTGAATATATAGGCTGATCTATAAGATGTTTTTTAACGGTAGCATTGAAACTATTCCTGCTTTTACTCTTCCACTCATTGGGGAGCCTGTTGTAGATCTCTATACCCAGCTTGTTTCTTTGCGAGGATTTCAGCTTCAGTTTTGGAGGTACAACAGCACACCTGTTCCGCGTGTTGTGGCCATGGACGTCACTCCTCAGTACATGGTTTGTTCTGTCTGCATGGACCGCAATCGCCTGCTGGTAGATGTAAAGGCTGGTAACAGTCAGTATTCTAAATTTAGTAAACAAGGGTCTGCAGTGCTCCCGAGGTGAGGCCCCTCCGATTGCCCTTACAGCCTTCTTCTGTAAATCCATTATCTTGGAGGTATGCACCGAGTGTCCCCATGCCAATATTCCATATGAAAACACAGAGTGAAACATGGCAAAGTAAGCCTCTCTGGCGCATTCCTCATTTATAATGTGTCTAACTCTTCTGATGGCATATATTGATTTTGAGAGCTTAGTACATATTGAATCTATGTGCTTCGCCCAGGTTAGCAGACTGTCCATAGTAAGACCCAAATATTTAACTTCCCCTCCATGCAGCTCCTTATGTCTCCTACTGGAAGTAAAGTTAATATGGACAGTTTTACTATTGTTTAGTACAATTTTGTTGGCTGAAAACCAGTTTTCAACTTGCTTGTGGGCATACTGAATTTTTTCGTTCATATTTGCGATGTTCTCGTCCGCAACCGCCAATGCCGTGTCGTCTGCAAATTGCGTTGTGTGGCAGCTAATGTTCGGTGGTAGATCATTCACAAATATGATAAAAAGAAGTGGTCCAAGAATACTCCCTTGGGCAACCCCTGCATTTAATCTTGCTATCTCACTTCGTTTATTGTTCCATTCCACAAACTGATACCTGTTACATAGGTATGATTTCATAAGTTTAAGGGCTACGCCTCTAAATCCATAATATTCCAGTTTCCTGAGAAATATGTCATGTGGAACACAATCGAATGCTTTGCTGAGATCGCAAAACAGTGCACCACAGTGTTTATGATCTTCCATTGAATTTGATATAAAATTCAAAAAGTCTAGCACAGCATCAATTGTGTTAATTTTCTTTTTGAATCCAAATTGATTTTTTACAAAATAATTATTAGCATCGAAGAACCTTGTAATTCTTAATGCTAATAACATTTCTATAATTTTCGAAAATATTGGCAGTATGGCTATGGGTCTGTAGTTTGCTGCTGATTGACGATTTCCTGATTTGTATAATGGTACCACTCTTGCCAGCTTCATTTTCTCTGGAAAGATTCCTGTGGAGAAAATATTGTTTGCTATCGTGCACAACGGTCCAGCAATGTACTGTGCGACAGATTTTACCATTTTTGTATTAATGCCGAAGGCATCAAACGACGTTTTATTTTTAAGCGTTTAATCATTGTATTAATTTCCTCTGGGGTAGTTGGATTTAAAAATATACTTTGCCCCTTCACAAATACCTTTGTCAAATAGACATCGGCTGCAATTATTGGCTGGGGCAGATTTTTTACTACATTTATGGCTACATTTTTGAAAAAATTATTGAAGTCTTCAACACTGGGTGCCTCATGACTTATATTACCTGTAAAATTCTTACCAGTTGCCCTTTTTATTATGTTCCAAATTGTGATATTTTGTTATCAGAATTTATGATGTCTTTTATATTGGTTTGTTTTTTTTCATGCTCCATCTTTTGGATGTATCGCTTTTTCAGGTTTTCATAGAAATCTTTATAATCGGCCCTTTTGTTTGTTTAAATGCGTCATATGTGTTAAGTCGACCATTTTCTTCAATTTCAGGACTTCTAAAGACTGCACTGGTTTCCATTTCTGTTTGATGGATACTCGTCTGCACGGAAATGCATTTAGAGCTATCTTTTTTCAAATACTTTTAAAAAGTTATTAAACTGATTGTTAGGATCCTCACCTATCACCGAGAGTTCCCAGTCTACTTGGCCAATTTGATTAACAAAGTTGTTCATGTAGGGACCACCGATCTTTCTTACAGTATGGAATGTACTTTCATTATGGTCAACTCTCAAACGAATAAGCAGAGCTTCATGGTCAGAGATTGCCGCTGGAAAGTGTCTACTGAAAAATTAATTTCATCGATGTTTGTAAATGCGTTATCAATGCAAGTTCCTGAAGTAAGGCTAATATGAGTGGGTTTCATTAAGTAATGCTGTAGCCCAAACATAGACATTAAATTGATCAACGCATTTGTTTCATTTGATTTTTTCAATAACGTTAACATTAAAATCGCCGCATAGGATGATGTTTGTTTTTAAGTCAAAATTATCATATATAAATCAGTAAAGTCTCCTCAACTTTCTGCAGAATGTGTCAAGTGTCGCATTGGGAGATCTGTACATCGATATTACAACAGTTTTTAATTGTTTTATGTAGCATGCGGCCATT
>NW_020538296.1:67188-110648 GCF_003426905.1 Ctenocephalides felis
ATATATATATACATATACATATATATGTTTCAATGTATATTAAATTTTTACGTTAGAGTCTGTAGGACAAGAATATGCTAAGGAGGCTGAAACAAATTCAGTCTCAAAATCAAATCCAGCTTCATCAACCCATGCTTCAGGTAATAAGTACAGATTATCGCAAGAGGAAATAAAACACAATAATTTTAAATATTACTGAATCGAAAAAAGCAGCAGAGAAAAAAGTAGAGACTATGACCAAACAAAAATAATCCCGCACGATCTACAAATTAATATCAACAAATGGCAGAAATAGACCTATTCTTGTAGAAACACCTTCGCCCTTTACTGCAACTACACTAGTGAGATACGAGTTACCTGAAAATATAAATTTCAAGCACGGTCAGGCCAAGTCATCTTAAAAATTGCGCAAAGAATTAAATCAGCGATAGAGAATAGTGAAATAAATAAAATAATTAAATATATTAACCAGGTGTGCCTAGAATTCATTTTATGCGCAAATTCAAGAGCAAACAAAATAGACTTATTTAGCTAAGTAGTATTAGCAAAACGAATGTACCAGACTGATCTATGAAGAATTTGCCTCTCTGAACTGCCAGTAACTGAACCATATTTCAAACTGCAATGGTATGTTCTATACAAGCAGATTTCTAATTCGGCAGCGTGTCCGACAAGAAGGGTCTCGGCGAAGTTTTTAAATGTCGGTTCAGTATGTTCAGTGAGTGTTGTGAATTGTGCGTCGAAGCTACGATTCTATGCGAGTTACAACAATTTAGTAATCCAAACGAGATGTTGCAGACTCGATTCAATCAATTTCACAGGAGAAATTAAAACTGATACAGTTTAATTTACAAGAGAAATTGGACCGGATGCAGCACAGTTTACCCCTCACTCTTGATAATGATATTGAAATGAACCAATCTGGATCAACGGGCGGTGAGGTTCTACAGTGCAAGGGACATCATTATGCCCACGAGTTGCCGCAGAGGACTAATATTGAATATGTAACAAGAAAGTCCAAGAACATGAAAAACTAATATTATTCAATAATTATACGTATTCATGGAAAACGACATACAATATTAGATCTTATTGGCGATGTAGCAGTCTGAAAAGTTTAAGATGCCGAACAAGAATAATATCCTAAATAGTTTCAGCCACAGTTTATGTTATAAGATTATTATTTCAATATTTTGTAATTTTATTTTGTTAATATTCTATTCATTATTTACATTTATATTTTTGTTTTCAGGTTCATTTTTTTAAATTTTTTGTAAACCGCAACAATTTTGTATTATAATAAACCTTTTTTGTAAACCTCAACAATTTTGTAATTTGATAAAGTTTTGATTGAACAAAAAAAAACATCGGTGAGTCGTAAAAGGGAATAGAATATGGACAGGTAAAGATTGCATCAACTGTTTGAAAATGAGGATAAACGCTTTACCAGCAAGAAGCAGGACATGGGTCGAAGCCACAAATTCAGAATCGACAGACAACGCAGTCGTGAACTATATCAAAAGAGCCTTAGAGAAAAACCATTCTCAAGTATACGCCGAGCCAATATCCAAAGTCTAGTCAAGGAAATGGAAAGCCAGAACTGATATCTGTTCAAGACAACGGGGCCCTTCTCCTAGACGCCCAAGTTGTCGGGGGCTCCACAGATATGGGAGCAGCACACAAACGCAAAATACATTACTATCAGGATTTGGTCGAGACAATAAAACTGAGATATACCACGACTGACGTTAAAGTTAACACGATAACCCTAAACAATACAGTGGTACGGAATGAAACATCTAGCAGAAGAAAAAAATCTTGAAAAAAGAGATGAATTTACAATAATTTTAACCAGAGTGCTAATAGGCGGGCTGATGGGGTTTGGTAGGTGGTCGAAATGTACCTGTTATCGACGTACAAGAGAAGGTATCGGGTGGACTACATGACTCACGCCAGATACTAAGTGTGCTGCCTGCGCATAACAACCATCAAGCATAATGGTTTATAATAATTCGGAGGTTACAATAAGAAATTCGTTTTCTTTACCAAATATTTTAGAAATTTTAGACCACTTAGGCAATTCCAAATTTTTTTCGACCATTGATTTGGCTTCTGGTATTCGCCAAATACCAAGAAGCAAGAATGGTAAGTTTAAAACTGCTTTTTTGACTCAATGCTCCCATATTCATTTTAAACGTATGCCATATGGTTTGAAAAATATCCAGCAACATTTCAACGGTTGATGAATTCTGTCTTGTTTGGGCTGCAAGGAAGAAAATTTTTTATCTACTGAGACAATATTGCTATTTACTCAAATACTCTTGAGAAACATTTTAAAAGATTAAGTGGCATAAAGCCCGATAATTCAAACATTGATGCAGTCATAAATTTTCCAGTTCCGAAATTGCCAAAGAATATAAAATCATTTCTTAGATTAGCAGGTTACTATCGAAAGTATATCGAAAACTTTTCCAAGATTTCGAGACCTTTGAGCGAGCTTCTAAAAAATTAATCTATTCATATGGGGTTCATCTTAGCAACAAGCTTTTGAAACTTGAAAGGGTCTTTTGACTAGTGCCCCAGTTTTACAATACCCGAATATCCAAGAGACTTTCAATGTAAGAGCTGACGCTCCTGGCACTGGCGCGAATTCATCACAAGGGGACATTGGTAAGGATTTGCTTTAAACCTGTGACATATGCCAACGAAGTAACTTATATAAAAAATTGATATCCTATGGTTATCCTAGATACGCCTGTGAAACCTTTTGACAAATTTTGACATCGTCGGTGCACTTACTATAACTTCTAATAAAAACAAATACATTCTAACTTTTCAGGATACACTAACTAAATCAATATTAGGTAAGTTCAGTAGGAATTTTCTTAAAAAAAATCAGGAGGCAGATACTATTTGTAAAGCTTTTGTAGAAGTGATAATATGTCACTATAGTATTCCTTCTACGATTTTGACATACCAAGGAACTAATTTCCCAAGCGTGCTTCTTAAAAATATTTGTACAATTTAAAAAATCGATAAGATCTAAATTACTGCGTATCAACCAGAATCGAACGACGTTCTTGAAAGATCTTATCGGACTCTAGTTAAATATTTGCAAAATATAATTAAAAATGATCAAACCGATTGGGACAATTGGCATCCCTATATTCTATCCCTAGTTCACACATAACATCTCGTAACATCACTAACATCAACTCCGCATACCTCCACAGGATTCAGTCCTTTTCGATCAATGTTTGGATACAACCCAGAACGCTCGCCTTTACATTCCCTCCATACTCCTTAATAAGAAATGAAACTTAAAATAAATTCTGCTGTCGATGTTGCTCGACAAAAAGTAATTTCTTCTAAAGAAATTTCTGAACAATATTATGATAAGTTATCTAAAGAAACTGAGTTCAATGTTGAAGATTTGGCACTCCTGAAGGAAGAGTATAATTCTAAAGGAAACTCCTTAAACATGCTATGGATTGGTCAATACGAGATACAATCGAGAGATTCGCTTGTTAATTTTGCTTCATTGTGTGGATCTAAATCACTAAAGGTTTATATTAATATGATTAAACCTTATGTAATATATTAATTGTATTTAAATTTATACTTTTATCATTGAATGAGGGCCAGCGGTGGCGATATCGGTTAGAGCGTGGGTTAGCAGCAAGTAGTTCCAGGTTCGCTGGATCGATTACCGCTACCGCCGCAGCCCGACATCAGACAGCTTTGATGTCAAATTTCCAATTGAGGTTATAGATCTCAAACATAACCTCAAGTGAAAATCGCCTCTCGTGGGTATAGTTGCATCTATAATAAAAAGTCAGCAAATACTTCGAATATAGATAATTAGTCAAACCTGGACTGGTCAACTACTGGGTTGCCATCCATTCATATAATAATAAGAAAAGTCAAAACAATCACTTAATGTCTTAAGAGTGACAGATTGTAATTAAAAAAAAAAAGAAAAAAAAATCATTGAATGAAGTTAATCAAATAATGTTATTTTCCTAATTTTAAGTTTTCATATTTTTAACACTAATTTTATATATGTCATTTCTATTTTTCTGGGTTGTGAATTTCTATAATTAATAATTTGATTTATGATTATAGTACTGAACCCTAGCTAGAACTATAATCTTCTTATGATGGGTTTATGATGGATGTGCTTACTAAGGATCAAGTTTTTGGTGACACACGTTGTTATATGTACTCAGTGGAATGGCAGAAGCGTGGACTACCGCATGCTCATATCCTAATTTGGTTGCTCAATAAATTACATTCAAATGAAGTGGATGACATATCAGCTGAAATTCCTGATCCAGTCACTGATCCCCATCTACACGACATTGTGACGACACAGGTGCATGGACCGTGGGGTGCATTAAAACCATTATCGCCTTGCATGGCTAATGGAAAGTGCACAAAACGATATCCGCGACCGTTAGTTGCTCAAACATTTACAGGGAACGATGGATATCCAGTTTATTGTCGGCGTTGAAAAGAAGATAATGGTCGAACTATCAAAGTTGAAGTTCAAAATCTTGCATCGCTTGCGCATTCAAACTAATAATCCTGATATCCAAATAACCGATGAAATCTACAATGAAGGATTGATTCTGATTGAGGATCAATGCTTGATTATTGCAAACAAGCTACTAATTGAAGTAGGAATGATTGCGCCAAATCGATCGATGCACGATGCATTCAACCAAGAATTAAATCGAGAGCTGCAATACAATGTTGATACATTGCAGGAATTTGTTCGAAATAATGTGCCGTTTCTGAATGAACAGCAAAAACAAGTATACGAAACATTAATGCAAGCGGTGGTCAATAATACTGGTGGTCTATTCTTCCTGGACTCACCTGGAGGTACAGGGAGAACATTTGTCATTTCATTGATTTTGGACACCATTCGATCAAGATGGGACATAGCTTTGGTGTTAGCATCATCTGGAATTGCAGCTACTCTTCTAGATGGAGGTCGTACTGCACATTCTGCACTTAAGTTGCCACTCAATTTAAACACAATTGATACTCCAACATGCAAAATTTCCCGTACCAGTGCAATGGGAAAATTGTTGATGCAATGCAAGCTCATTGTTTGCGATGAGTGCACAATGGCACACAAGAAATCACTTAAAGGACTTAACTTCACACTGAAAGATCTTCGGCGAAATAACAACATCTTTGGCGGCTTGATGATATTGTTGGCAGGCGATTTCAGGCAGACGTTGCCAGTAATTCCCGTGGAACGCCTACAGATGAATTGAATGCTTGCCTGAAAGCATTACCTTTATGGAATAACGTAAAAACATTATCGCTAATCACTAATACGAGAGTTCAACTTCAAAATGATCAAAGTGCTGCACAATTTTCGAAACAATTGTTGTTGTTGTCCAACATGCATGTTGGAAATGGGAAAGTCCCAGTTGATGCGACATCTGGATTAATTACTCTTACCAATGACTTTTGCCGATTTGTAGACTATCAATTAGCTCTTATTGAAAATGTTTTCCCAAACATTAGTGAAAATTATCAGAATTATGCTTGGTTAAGTCAACGAGCAATTCTTGCTGCAAAGAATAATGATGTACGCGCACTGAATTTCACCATTCAGTCAAAAATTGTTGGCGATTTGATGACATACAAATCCATTGATTCCATAACAAATCCCGATGATGTAGTAAATTATCCAACGGAGTTTTTGAACTCTCTGGAGTTACCAGGATTTCCACCACATAACTTGCAACTCAGAGTTGGCTCGACTTTCAGGAAGAAGACTGATTTGATTGAGGAAGATGCCGAATTTGATTGAGGCAACCATTATTATATATAGAGTATATATTCCTCGAATGCCAATGATTCCGACTGGTCTTCCGTTTGACTTGAAATCATTGTTTTTCACATGGCCAGTTATACGTTGCCTGTTTACGAGTTGGGAAACCATCCGCTTTGTTTGTGATAACGACAGGCCAAAAAATAAAAAATGTAGTTTACCAAAAGGTTCTTCAATAAAATAGATAATTTGCAGATTCACTTTCATTTACTTAGAGAAGTTCAACTCATTTTTGTAATCGAAATAAATTTATTACTATTGTGTAATAAAATCAAATTTTCCCTTTACAAATATAAAACAAACAAAACATTTCTTCATCTTTCTCACGAAACCATCTGGTGGCGAAACGGAGTTCGTCGGGTTTGCTAGTATTTAATAATAATATTTATAACATTGTAATTAAAAATGTTGCTTTTGCCTCTTTTAATTCATGAACAATTGCATGTGCAAAAAACTTTTTTCTGTTCATTGTAAACACAATGTTGGCTATCGGGGTATTATAGTTGCCTACGCAAAACAATAAAATGTTATCGAAAAATAGTGATCCAAATAATTTGTGAAACATCGATTGCAAATGCTTGGTACATTCATAGAAAATGGGGCAGAAAAAATTTAATTATTTTAAAATTTAGAGAATAAATCATTGATCGGCTTTTGTCAAAAGAAAAAATCAGTGCAATGGCCGATCAAATAAACATATGCTGGAATCATTTGAGGAATCGGCAAGAAAGTCTCGGAAACGCTGCAAGAATTGCTACAAAATATTAACTTTGAAAAAGGGCAGAACATTTGCAGCCAGTGGGGCAAAAAGAGTTACAACTTATTTCGCGCATAGCAAGGGAAAACCAGCACTTTGTTTACAGTGTTTCAACAAATTATACAAATAATGCTTTGTAAAACTTGCAATATATTTATACAACTATTTGACCATGTTTATATTATTGAACTATTGAACTTATGTTATGTACATTATAACAAATAAAAATAAATATTTTTTAATATAAATCTGTTAAATATTTAATATTTTAATTTTCAGCGTCCCATTGCATAACTAAGGGTTATATACCATAACAAAAAATAAATATCTTTTAATAAAATGTGTGTTATATATTTAATACTTTAGTTTTCAGCACCCCTTTAAGCACCCATTAAGGGCATCGTTAATTACCAAGCAAGATGTACGAAATGTTAAATGCAAAGCAGTGCTACCATACTCTACCTATCTAGACAATAATGACAAAATCAGTGTTGACAAATGGTTCAAGGAAAATGAGAAAAATACCCGTTACGAAACGTTATATTACAAAAAACCAGGTGTAGAACATAATTCACTAGAAGAAGATGATCACCTTTATAGTCATAATGACTTAAAGTGCAGACAACCATTTGAGAGGAATTTGGACCTGATAAAATATGCATAGATGGAACACATGGTACGAATGCTTATGGATTTACCCTGCATACTCTACTTTTAATACGACTTTGGGGCAGGCTATCCGGTGCATTTTGTTTCACCAATCGGCAAGACGAAACTGCATTTAAATTATTTTTTGAGAAAATTTGTGATAAAGTAGGAAGAATTGCCACCACAACTGTTATGTCTGACGATGCACCTGCATATTACAATGCATGGTCATCTGTCATGACGTCAGCAAATAACCATTTACTTTGTTCGTGGCACGTCTCTAGAAGCTGGAAAAGGGCACTTAGTGCCAAGGTTAAAGATACACAAAAGCAGACAAACATTTTCAACGCCTTGTTAAGAATACGAGCCACACCATGTGAGGATGATTTTTGGACTAAAGTAAATTCTTATGTTAGGAGCCTTCAAACAGATCCACAGACCAAATTATTTGCATCATATTTTAGCAAAAGTATGTCAGGCGCGCAACAACGTGGGCATTTTGTTTTAGAAAATATATGGGAATAAATACTAACATGTTTCTGGAAAGTTACCACAATAAATTAAAGAGCATGTTTTTAGAACGCAAATACTGCAGACGGCTGGACAAAGCAATTGACAGTCTTTTAAATATTGAAAGGATGCATTTCACAAGAGAAACCGAAGACTGAATGGCAATGCTATATCAATATGAAGTTTGAAGATTTTATGTAGTAATGTAAAAAGCTGTTGCCCTTATGGCCATGTTATTACCCGTTAATCCGTTAAATATTTAATATTGTTATTTTCAGCGTACCATTGCATAATTAAGGGTTATATACCATAACGAAAAATAATTATCTTTTAATAAAATGTGTGTTATATATTTAATATTTTAATTTTCAGCACCCCAAAGTAAAATTAAGTTTGTACCTCATGTGGTACAATTGCGATTGGTGAGACAGTAGAGCGTGGGCCACCGGTGGTACACGCCGCCCGAGGGCACAGTCTAACTAGAGACAGTTCAGTGTGGTACACCGGTGGTACACACCGACGTGAACGTGTAAAATCAAAACAATACCCAGAGCACCATACTGGTGTATCTATTCTAGAGGATTTGGGGATCGGTGTGGTTTCCCAAGTTGCATTGGATTATATGCACATGGTGTGTTTGGGGGCGACAAAGCGCCTAATTGCTCTCTTACGGAAGAACAAAAAAGGAATATGAACAATTATATAATAAAGCACAGAAAGTTGCTCCCTTCGGAATTTTCCAGATTGCCTAGAAGACTAGAGGATCACAAACATTGGAAGGCCACTGAATACAGACAATTTTTGTTAGATTCTGGATGAGTAGTTTTAGAGACCTGTATTAAGTAACCAATTGTTTTTAAATTTTCTGCATTTTAGTTTAGGCATTAGAATTATATGTGATACAGAGGCATGTCTCCACTGAAATAGTTTGGCAGGGAACTTGTTAAAACTTTTTGTTATTAATTATTCTGATTTATATGAATCAGATAGATTAACATTCAATGTTCATAATATAATCCATTTAGCTGATGAAGTCAAGAAGTTTGGTTGTTCATTAGTTTGAATGATTAGTTGTTTTCCATTTGAAAATTATTTTGGAAGTGTGGAAAATGAGATTCAAGATTCACTCAAGCCCTTGCAACAATTAGTAAACAAAATGTGGGAAGAAACAACTAATAAAAGCAGAAGTGAATTTATTCAAATCAAGAGTTTTCCAGTAATACACCGGACAAAGACATTAGAAATAGAGAATATTTAATTTAAAAAAAAATCTATAGATAATATAGCTTCAAATAACTGTTGTTTAACAACCGAGAATAAAATAGTTTTAATAAATAAAATTTGTGATGTTGATAAAATATTGTGTTCGGAAGCGACGATGACAAAATCATTATTTTTAAAACCATTCGACTCGAAACTATTCAATATTCATGTTTTTGACCCAAAAATTATGAATGATGTGACAATATCTGTGAAGGAAATAAAACAAAAATATGTAACTCTCCAACTGCATCCAATTATGTGGCTATTCTTTTACTGCATCAGTAATTTGTATTTATGGAAGTTTAGTTCCAATTATGGAAGTATAGTTCTTATAGCTTTATGTAATAATGCTATTTGTAATAATGCTGAAACGTAAGAAATTATAATATTTTCTTACAAAAATTCATGATTTTTATTGATATGTATAGCGTATTATTAAAATTATATATATAATTTTGTTTGAAAACTATTTCTTCGTTTCTATTATTATAGTTTTTATTTTTCTAGTATTCTTAAATAAAATGGCGGGAGCTGTGAGGAATTTCACGCTAGTGAGGAAAATACCGAAACAGATATTGATAATATTAACAGACTGCCACACCGAGTCCCATTGGGAAGATAGGCTTGTGTAAGTAATTTAAATCCACTTTTTATTCTTCAGGACATGTGTATAATTAGAACATTCTTATTATTATAGCTCGAGAGCAAAATCGAGACCAACGAAATTAGGAGATGTTTCGGTGACATCGTTTCTTTGTCACACGGTTTTGTTGTGTGGGGTGTCGGAGCGTAACAAAGGTATATATTTCCTTTTATGTATGTATATATATATATATATATATATATATATATATCACAATAATATTATTCTGTTTGGCACTGGCCTCGGATGCACGTGTATTACGTATAATATTTTAATTATTAATCACTTTTTATCTTTTATTCTTTTTATTAAAAAAAGAAATTACTGACAGTTAATGCTTGTCTTTAATTATTAATTTGTACAAGTTATATTAATATGTGTTAATGATAATATAAATAATTCAAAACCACCGAAGATGACGTAGAATTTTACGTCGAAACGTATGGAAGAATAAAGATGTTTTGAAAAAAATCTTTACTTATTTTCCACTTGATGTTACGCCCTCCAAGAAATCAATCATACATATCAACATCAAAGGGTATGGGCGTGTTTCCCCATACTGACTAAATTGCCAGTACGAGGTAAATTATTTCGTTGTGCTGTTTCTAATCAAACACAGCATATAAAATTTTGGCATAAAGCTAAGAAAGTGTCAAATTCAACACAGTTTATAAAGATAAAAATTTATAAGAGAGTATTAATCCCGCGCAATGAAGTACTAATAAATTTAGCCGATAGGGAGATAAAATCCTCTTGGGAAAAGAAAATTGTATCGGAAGCATTTACGCGGCCGGCGAAGATCGGAGATGCCGTTTGGCCGAAATCCTTCCTCAACCATGTGGTTAGGCTGGTGCCGTATCCAATGCACACTATGGCAACGATATGAATGCTGTCGGCCATAGTTTTCAAAATATAAACGCTAAATTTGAAAAGGACGACCCCATCCTATCGCTCATGCCGGTCGAGTATGAATACAGACACGACGTAGAGAAGTCTACTTCGTAGAATTTTTCGAGGAAAGGATCATACGGACATATATATTACATTGTGATGAGTCCTACGAAGAAAGTTGGGGCCCCACTGATCGTGATAATGCGGGGTGCACTAATAAACCCCACGGGAAAAATCACGGCAGCCGCGGAAGCCTACGCAAAGACCGCGGTAAAAATGTCACCCCAGACATTCGCCACAGCAGCGGTAAACATCGCGGCGGCGTCGGCGGTCAACATTGCCACATTCATATGTATTGAGTTAATAATAAAACACTAGAATTATGATTGTAAAATCTGCATTATTTCTGTCAGAATTCTATCGTCTGCAAAATTTATAACCTCTGAAACAACATCGAAAGAATTTGTTGTAAATTTCTTGAAATCGACACGGAACACTATATTTTTGCTTTTCATTTACATTATTACAAATTATTTTAATTAAAATCCTTTTTTTGTTGTAACTAAAGCCCCAGTACGTTAAGATCTGGGTAAAGCCCCAGAGCTTTGAAAAAATAAACAAAAGTGATACGAGAAATTTTAATCAAGACCCGCTAGAAAACTTTTTTGGTTGTATAAGAAGTAAATGTTGTTCTAATTCTAATAGAAGTTCTAGTTGCCATAATTATGTTTCCGCTTTCAGAACATTGTTAATAATTTGTCTTCGCGTCACTCACCTTCATCGAATTGCGAGATGGATATACAAATGGATTACTAACTACTTTTCGAGAATTTTTAAATGATGATGATATCCTCGTAAATGATACTATGAGCAACCTTTCAATTGCTCCAAAACCATTTATATATGAAAATTAGTCTCTGTACAGTAGAACTGCTAATGCATTCGTTGCAGGATGCTATACAAAGAAACTGATTGAAGTGGTTGGCAAATGCCAGATCTGTGAATAATAATGTGAATTGGTCGAAAATCCAATCGGCACAGAAGAAGCTTCTTGGATATCATCCTGAGATTATACTGGCAAATCATTGTTCATTCCTGGCACTAAATTTTTCGACTTATTAATTAAAAGCAGCCTCATAGTGGATAAATTTATAAAAGAATTATGTATCGAAGACAATCTTAAATTAAACTTCGCATCAAGTTAGAAAAATATGTATTTAACAAATTCAAATTTTCTTGCGATAAACATAATTTGACTCATTTTCTCATTTATATTGTTCTTCATCAACAATTGGTGCAAAACTGTGAAAAGATCTCACATATAAATACGTAAATAAAAATGAACAGAACCCTATTAAAAAAATTGCACTCCGAAAATACAAGAAGTCTTAGAGTTAATAAAGCTCGATTGAGACAAAAACCCATGTATTTTTCCATGAGTTGTGTTTGTTAATTTATATTTGTGATGTATTTATTTTTATATTATGTAAATATGTTTTACTCATATTTTATATTTTATATTTTATAATATATATATATATATATATATATATATGAAATTATATTTGAAAATATAATATGAATTATATATGAAAATATATATCAATATGAGTATGTTATGTTCTCATTTGACATAGCAAAATTGAGATCATTGTAATAATATTATATATTAATTTATCTTCTGCGAGGAGGCATGCAGGAGATGAAGAATACACTTCCAATGAAGAGTTGAGACGGGGTAAGAGGAAGAAGAAGGATGTTGTGTGGACATCAGAGGCATCATATACGTCGTATGATGAAGGTAAGAAAGGAGTAAAATTATAAATCATAAATTACATTCGATTATGTTAAAATAATAATATAATCATTACTATGTAGATATTGCTCTATATGAATCAGATTGTGTGGATACTGGTTTTAACTTTACAGTATGTAAAATGCATAAATTATGTGTGAATGTTCCAAATCATGATGAATTAAATTCTATTTTGCAAAGCAGTTTTGACTGCGGAGGTCAGCCCAGAGACCCAACACACCTACGCTCCCAAGAACCAACACACCTACGTTCCCAAGACCCAAAAGATCTACTCTCCCGATACCTACGATAGACCTACGTTCTCGAGACCCAACAGACCTACTCTCCCGAGACCCAACAGACCTACGCTCCCGAACCCCAATATAACTACGCTCCGGAGGTGGAGTACAATTTATCACCCAGGGTGGGGCGATCTCCAATCCCAAATACTTGTACCAGATTTTGCAATGAAGCAAGCCAGATTGCAAGGTTAGTTAAATGTTTATATATATATATATATATATATATATATATATATGAGTGAGTTCTTGAGGGCGATACATCAAACAAAGAAAAGCCAAAGATTTATAAAGTAATCTTTAATTCCAAACGTTTCGACATTCAATTTAATGTCATCATCAGTGGATATTACGTTGGTTGGTTACATCTAGAGAAGTGTACACAACACTAGAGATTGGCACTAACATTTATACAACTAACTTGTCAACACTATGCATTCTTTTTAATTTTTTTATATATAGTTTTATTTGAACAAAAATGTAAGTAGAATTATGTAATTTCTGCCACGACTTCTGTACTTGGCGAGTACCGAGGCATACATACCCTCAAGAACTCACTCATATATTTCAACATCAAAATTAACTACTAAATCATATATATATATATATATATATATATATATATATATATATATATGCATATATTTTTACATAATTTAATAATTATTTAATGCTAAAATAATAGAGAGTGTTGATGACATGAATGGCCAAATAGCGGTAATTATCCAAGATGGCCAGGTTGTGACAACACGTCAAAACCAAATAATTGATGTGTCACTGCACAAGAATATAGACTTAATGCTGCCACTGAGAACGGTCAACGAGTTAAATGATTTAGAATCGCGTCTGAAAGATGATGCCGAGTTTTGTATAGAATTTGTAAGTCTCCTCTAGTATAAATATAGTAGATACATATATATTTGTATATATGTTTAGAATGCAATATTTATATTTATATATGCATGTACACACTTATCTTTTTTCATTATTGTTTTAGCAACTCTTTGTAATGAAAGTTGGGGGCAGAACTGCACAGGCACACATAGCAAATGTGTGCAAGCGATTGATGAAAAATGAGCTCGCCATGCAATGTTCATGTCTTGGCTTAAAAAATAACATAACAGTTCATGAAATTGTTCAGAGGTATTTATAAAAGATATATGTGACAAAATTGTTACATTTTTCTTATGTAATGTTACATATATATATATATATATATATATATATATATGTATGTATATATATTTGTAATTCAAATGTCCCGCCATTACTATTAGTAAGGTTGGCAATAGCTTTTCCCTACTCAAACCATGTATCCGCCATCTTATATTTATGTTCATGTCAAAACTATGTAAAATAACTCTCTGCTTGCTGAATCGCGAAACAAGTAACATTTAAAATAAACTGAGTAATTTTAAGGAAGCATTTTTATTTGACCATATTTTGGTCCATCTCACCAGATAACATATATTTATACCAGTGCTTATCCTTACTAGTTTATGGGTGTGTTTGTCATTAACCTATAAAAAAAAACACACGTTCTTGTGTTCGCATTATTTATTAAACCCACGTGGCTTTACAATTCTTCGGTAATTATAAGTGCAGAGCTGTTGCTACCAGTACTTCGCGACTTGCGTTATTTATTACAATTACAAAATACTTCTGGTCATTCTTAGGTAGTAAGACTACCTCTAACATAGTTCCTAATAGAGTAATGGTTAAGATTTTAATTCATACTTTACTAGTGTTAATCAACCCAAACTAGATATGCCTAGTTTGTTTGATCATAACAATAGAGTAATGTCAACATATTGAGAAGATTGATTCTAGTAGTGTGCAAGTTGCAATGGCAAGTTTAAAAAATTCTAAAACATTTGGATTTGAAGGTATTCCATCATTTCTTGTACGTGATTGTTCAACTACTCTCTGTAATCCACTTGCATTTTTATTTAATCTGCCATTAAGTACAAATACTTTTCCGAACTGTTGGAAGATCGCGCATATAGTGCCAATTTTTAAAAATGGCGACCCATCTAATATTACTAATTATAGACCCATATCTTTATTATCTAATTTTGCTAATGTTTTTGAAATAATTGTATTTAATAAATTAATTCTATCGATAAAATCTTTAATTTCTAATAATCAGCATGGTTTCATGCCTGCTCGTTCCACAACTACTAATCTAATACGTATTAAAAAAATTCTAGCTGAGAATCTCGACATTAACGGACAAGCTGATTTACACTGATTTTAGGAAAGCTTTTGATGAAATAGATCATAATATACTTCTTACTAAATTATCTAAAATTGGTTTTAATACTTCACTCACTTATTTCTTTAAAAGCTATCTTCAAAATCGTAAACAGTTCGTTTTTCTTAACGGACTTTTGAGTAACTTTGCAACTGTCAGCTCGGGTGTGCCCCAGGGGTCCACCCTTGGTATTCTTTTATTTAATATTTTTATTAACGATATAGCGGAAGTAATTAATTGTCCTCATCTATTGTTTACAGATGATTTCAAGTTATATCTCAAAATAAACTTAATAGATGACTTCCTAGTATTTCAGTCTCAACTAAATTCATTTTACTCTTGGTGTGTTCAAAATAAACTGGATCTGAATATTTCTAAATGCAAAATTATTAGCTTTACAAACAAGCGCATTTCGATTATAAAATTTCTGACACCTGCATAGAAAGGTGTGATAAAATATCTGACTTAGGCATTGTATTTGATTCTAGTTTGACTTTTACAGATCACATATCTAATATATGTAACAAGGCGCAAAAATCATTAGGAATAATATTAAGAAACTGTAAAAAATTTGAATCTAATCTGTCACTAATTAGCATATACTATGCAATTGTACGTTCAAAGCTGAAGTATGGATCGATCATTTGGTATCCTAACCATAGCAATAATTCAGATTGCGCTAGAGAAGGTTCAAAGAAATTTTTTAAAATATCTATATTTTAAAACGCACAAAATTTACCCTGAACGAGGTTTCGACCACAATATTCTGCGTATCATCTCTTGCTACACGTCGTTTCACTCACAGTATTTTGTTCCCGTATAAACTATGTAATAATGCCATAGATTGTCCTCAAATTCTAGACCAACTATCCTTTAACGTTCCTAGAATCTCATCACGATCTCAAATGTTTTTCAAATATCCTACTCCTAAGACTAATGCTCTATTGAACTCATCTATAGTCCTAATGTCCTAATTTCAACTCAATTAATAAAGATATCGATATTCACAATACTTCAGTAAAACAATTAATTACCATCTGTACAAGTTAATCTTGACATTTTGTCATGAGTGTGTTATTTCCATCATATATAATTTAGTTTTACCGTTAAGAATTTGATAGTTTTTTTTTATTTTGTATTATGTATTGTTATGTTATGAATTATGTTATGTGTTGTTATATCATATATTAGTATACTTGTATTATTATAATATGTATTATTAAAATTGTATTTTTAAGTCCTCCTGGAGCTTCTCTGTGGGCTATATGATAAATAAAATAAATAAAATAAAATAAATAACTGCGCGTGTGCTTAGACAGAAGCTGAAATCATTAATTGACTTCATTGTTAAATATTCTGTTTTTGGTATCACACGTTGTTGGTTGTACTCGATTGAGTGGCAAAAACGTGGATTGCCTCATGCCCACATTTTAATTTGACTTGAAGATAAAATCCGACCACAAGACATTGATCAAATAATATCAGCAGAAATACCTGATCAAACAACAGATCAAAAATTATTTGATATTGTCACGAAACACCATGTATGGAAAATGGAAGGTGTAAGAAAAATTTTTCGAAGCTACCAACTAATGATACCATCAGGGACGTTGACGGTTATCCGCTGAACCGACTCAGAGATCAAGACAATGGTGGACACACTTTTACAATAAGACTACGTAACTTTGATGAGCCAGTAGAAATTGATGGTGGGTTGTAACATACTCACTATTACTTACAAAAGCATATGAAGCTCATATTAATGTGGAACTTTGCAGCTCAGTCAAATCTACAATAAGTACGTCAATAAAGGTAATGATTTAGCAATATTTGAGCTACAAAATATTAATAAAAATGATGAGACAACGCATTATCAAATAAGTAGATTTATTAGCAGCAACGAAGCTATTTGGCATATTTTTAGTTTTCCAATTCATGAACGAAACCCTTCTGTCCAGCATCTGGCAGTTCATCTTGAGAACGGACAACGTGTGTACTTCACAGTACGAAATTTTCAGCAAAGGGCATTTGAGGGACCAAAAACAACATTGGCAGAATTTTTTTTAACTATGTAAGAAAAATAATATATTGGGGCGAGCGTAGCCTAGTGGGTAGCATGCTCGTCCCGCACGCCAGGGGTACTCGGTTCAAACCCCACCGGCGTAAAATTTGTACTGTCAAATTAAGAAAATGAAGTACAGAATTTGAATATTGAAGTAAAAAAAAATGTGAAAACACGAACATTAAGAAAGAAATGAAGAAATATAGAAAAGGAGGAGTTACCTAGAATTATGACAACTGAAGTGAGTAAAAATATAACCAATTTTTCATCGACAATACCGGTATTAAAACCGGGATCCAGGAATTTCATTTTTCAAATATCGAATACCGGTATTCAGATTTTTGTACGGTATTGGGAGCCCTACATCTGAATGAGCGGTTTCAGTTGGTGAAAACATCACGACAGAAAAATCCTTTTAATGTGGTCACTATGACAAGAACAGTTTATTATAACTTTTCATTGTTATTAAAACAGAATGGTCCCTATGTAATAAAAAAAAGAATAATGATCAAGAATCTTTTTTGTGGAAACCTGTACATTGGTTATGGAATGGGTGGAGGACTGCTGATTGTATCTTAATGAACCTCGAAAAATGAAGGCAGTCAGTGAGTTCAAAACCTCTTCAAATCCCAAAGAAATTAAAATATTCTTAGGATTATCAAGTTATTATAAGAAGTTCATAAAAATTTTTTCAAAAATAACAAATCCATTCACAAAATTACTAAAGAAAAATTCTAAATTTATTTGGTCCAAAATTATATTTAATACGTAATAAGGAAAAATTAATAAACCCACTAATTTTACAATATCCAAATTATAGCAGAAATTTTTCAATAACAACAGATGCTAGTGGCGTAGCCATAGGTGTAGTTTTATCTCAAAATGTAAATAGTTGGGATCTTCCAATTTCGTACGTATCCAGAACCTTAAATAAAAGCGAATTAAATTACTCTACAATGGATAAGCAATTATTAGCAATCGTATGGGAAATCCCTTTAAATTATTTACTGACCACATGCCTTTATTTGTATAATTTTAAAAACCGAATTCTAGACAAATGCGTTGGAGACTAAAATTAAAGTAATTTGAATTTAAAATTATCATTTTTACAATTATCATTCAAATAAATTATTATTTGAATTGCAAAATAGTGCCAAAGACATTCAAGAAGATACAAAAAACATTCACGAAAACGCAAAATTTTCATATTTATTATTGAAATAAATGGAGGGCATAAAGAAAACTTGCAATAAAATTAAAAACTTTTCCAATGGCCAAAAAATGAGAAAACGAATTAGAAATTTAAGAAGTAAATGTGCAAATTGTCAAAAAATAAGGTATCAAGAAAAACTAAAGAACAGATAATCAAAATAAATAGTTCTTAACTATAATTTGTGATGTAACAAAATTTGTAGATGTAATTCCTATTCCAAATCTAGAAAGCGTTATGGTTGCCAAAGCTTTTGAATCAGAAATTGTTTTTAAATATAATATTCTACTAAAAGAAGTTTTGTCAGATTTAGAAACAACTTTTACTAGTAATTTATTTAAACTTAAAAAAATAAAAAGAATTGCAACATCACCATCTAATGGTGCATGTGAACGTATGCATACGGATCTTATCCAAAATATTAGTTCATGTTTCAAACAAAACTATTCTTGTTTATTTTCTGGAAGTTATTAAAATTTGATTAACGTTTGTAAATCTGATTCATCCCTTTACCCCTGATTGCTCATCCTGCATATGAATGGCGATCTGACATCGATTAATCGAAGAATCGATTTTTGGAGCCAACGATATCGATTTTTTAAATCGATATGTAGTATGAAACGATTGGGTGAATCGATATTTCACCCTTAAAAATCGACATTCGATTTGTTTTGGGATAAACCATAAAACTATTTACAATTAATTGAACGTATCCGTATTATAAGAGTGCTGCCGGTTAAAGAATTTATTAATCAAAAACTCGCGAAATGGATGTATGTTCAGACTCCTTCGCATGTCCTCAATAAAAAAAAGTTACGTTTGTAGTCTTCGACTTTTTCTTTCTTTGCATCTGTGACTGGACTGAGTTGCGTCATGCCACCAGCGATAATTTATTTCATTTGTTTATTGTTGATTGATTGAGTGTTTCTCGTAAAGCGATATAAATACTAATTTTTATGTAGTGTTGTGTAGTGTAGTGGATTAATAACTAATTGAACCTGAGTAGGTAAGAAAAGCGCTTTATTGTGTTTTTTGCTTTCGTGCTGTTATTTTCAGTTTAATATATTAGTTGTTATTATTACATCTAACCATGTATCAATGCATTTACGTTTATATACGAATAATCAATATTGGGCATTGAAATAACTAATATATAAGTCAAGTGGAATTCCTTAAGGAAGTGTGAATACTCACTTCTACTATTATGTTCATTTATCTATATAACCACAAATTGTTTATTTTGTTTACATAGAAAGTAATAGTAAAGCCCTGACTATCTTTCTAAAAATAAACTACCAAAATTATTGTAATCTTATTTTTATCAAGTAAAATCGGTCTGCGGTCACCTACAATACATACATATTTGGTAGGTAAGAACGCCAGGCTAGGGATGGGTGGGCACTTCTTTCCGAAAAAGATCGATTTTTAAATCAAATCGAATAGTCGAATTATAACCTGAAAAACCTATAAAGGTTTTTTTTACAAAAAACTATTATTTCTATTTAATTGTTTTACTATTTAAATGTTTTATTAATCTTTCATATAAAGTCTTCTTTTAAATTGTTTACGAATTAATGCTAGTAGGATTTTGAATATTACTTAAAACTAGTAGGTAACTAATTACTAAAAATTTCATTGTTTATCAAATTTAATGAGGAAAAATTTATTTTTTCAGCATGTCGGGAGGGTCACAAAATCGGGAACAAAAGACTCAGGAGGCAGGCAAATGCAAATATTGTCACCAGGAAGTAAAAGCTAAGGGAAACACAACAAACCTACGTAATCATTAAGACGTCATCCAACAATTCAGACCGTAAGTCTCAAAGAGTGAAAGTAGTGGTGGCAATTGTGGTAATGCACGAAATGGTGATGGACAAGTGAGCGGAGTGGAGCCTGTATTTCTTATATCACATCCTTTGTTTTCCTATGTACTGAGTTTGAACAAAATAAGAATTAATGTTCAATAAATCAAAGTAATATATTTCTTATTTTAGGTTTTTGATGACATGGCTTTAGGGATCGTGCCAGTTTCAGATTCTCAAATTGTTAATGATTCGGATACTGAAAGCGTGGCTTCTTCTTCTGTCTCTATATCAGTCAACAGCCAACATCGACATCTTGCTTAACAAATATAAAATCATTTCGAGGTAAAACAAGAAACTGAAATATTTTTTTTAATAAATTTTCATGAAAGTGAGATGTATAGATACAGCATCAAAAATTAAAACTTTTTCTAAAATTTCAGGTAATGGTGTTAAAAGTAGCCAACTAGCCAATGCAATAGTCTTCATGATAGCAAAGGATGGGTTGCCTATAAAACTGTGGAAAAAACACGGTTTGAATATTTGATGAATGAACCGCTATATAAAATTTCAGCCAGAAAAACGCTCTTTCAGCACAATTGAAATTAAAAATACAAGAAGTAGAAGCACTATCTTTGACTGCAGATGTGTAATTGCTCTAACAGAACCAAACAAGGCTGATTACTTAGAACAAGTAATTATTAATATGACAGAAAAATGTGACATCACAAGTGACAAAGTGGTAGCGTTTATCACGGACAATGGCGCTAATATCGTTAAAGCAGTCACAAATGTTTATGGCAAAAATAAACACATGCCATGCTTTGCCCATACATTAAGCCTAGTAGCATCAAAACCATTTGACAATAAGGATGGACTAGACGAAGCCAAGAATTTATTAACAGCTGTTAAAGATATTACTACATATTTTAAGCAAAATACAAGTGCTGATGACTCTTTAAAGAAAGCTCAGGATCACCAAACAAAGCCTTTAGGGGTTATTCAATCTGTGTGTACCAGATGGAATTCTATGTTTTATCAATTAGAATGATTTGTTGAATAGAATATTACTCAAGTATCATAAAGCTCCAACAATGCTTACTGCTTACTGCTGCTGCGACCATTTTAGATCCTAGATTTAAAAAAAACATTTTACTGACCATGTCGCCTGTTCTCGCGCAATAAATAGAATAAAAACTTCAATTTTAGATATTACGCGGCAACAACTTCCACAAAATAATAGCGAAGAAGTCGACGCCATTGAAGAGACTGGTAATAATATGGAAAAGGAATTTGGGATTTTCATAAGTTGCTTGTGAAAAAGCAACTCTCTTTATATACTGCATATGCACAGGAAAGTGAAGGCTTAAATGAAGAATTTAAACACTATTTATCGCAGGCAGTTGTACACCTAAATTACAATCCTATACTCTACTGGCAGTTCCTTGTGAGCGCCTTTTCTCAATTGCCGGAAACATCGCAACAGATGAGCGAAACCGCTTGGATCCCTGCAGACTTGATAGACTGTTGTTTTTAAAAAGTTTAGATATTAAGCATTGGGAACTATAACCTACATTATCTATTAACTTTGTAAACGATTTTTCTTAACCGTTTTCTTAACTCGTAAAATTTCTAAATGTAGTAAATAAATGTCTTATTTTATACTTTATCTGTTAGTTTGACAAGGTTATAAAAATATTTTTTATTATCGAATTACCTTATTTTACTGATAAGAGATCGTTAAATTATAATATGTACCTTGTTTATAATAAATATTACATTATAAACGGATTTTTCGGAAATCGATTTTATAGACCTCGATTTTTTTGTGAATCGATCCATTAGGTCACGATCCGAATCGATTTAAAAATCGATCTTTTTCGAAAAGAATCGCCAACCCTAATCCTGCATAACTATTGTACTGCATTGTACAATTTCAACCTTGTTCAGTACTTAATTGTGTCCAGATGGTCACTCATAAGAACAAACCCTCCATTTCCACAAATGATTTTAGGCAGTTTTTTTATTTTTACGTTTTTTTTCAATTTACTTGTATGTTGTTTCTGCAATTAGTGCTAAAATACTTTCAATTAATTATATGCATTAGTTTGTTTTTATTTTCAGTTTTTCTCCAGGTCTGGAATGTGAAATTTCACATCTGTTCCCGCTAGGCCAAAAAATCTGTATTTTTGTATTACATAATGTAATCTTTTTAGCTGAATGATTAGATACGTCTGGTCTTGAAACGGATAAACCATTTTATTTCAAAGCATTGACTGTTTTTACTACTTATCAATATATATAATAAAATTTTTTTACTTAATAGATATCCGTGCTGGTTTAACAAAGATTTAATTAGTAAAATAAAGCAAAGAGATACGCTCACAGTACATATAAGCGAGCGGGTTGTAAAAATGATTATACAGCTTTCAGCAACTTAAGAAATGATTGTAAGAAGCTGAGTATTCAGAGCTACAATGACTTATATTAAGACAATATATTAAGATGAAAAAAAGTTCTGATATGGGTATTCCGACATCTGTGGAATGGACTGACAAGAAGGCAGAAAATATGTAACTTGTTTGCGGCATTTTTCAAGAGCACATATGATAATGAATCAAAATTACTACCAAATGAATTTCACGCACTACTGAATGATTTGTCCAATGGCAACATTAACCTAAGTAAAATCGAAATCTAAAGTGGAATATATAAAATACTTGGGCCTTATAATACACGAAAAGCTAACATGGACAAAACATATAAATGAAATTAAAAAGAAGATAGCGGCATGAACAGGAGCTTTAAAAACGATCCATCGGGAAAAAAATATTATATTGATTTTAAAAGCGCATATAATACCCATAATTTTATATTAAATAAATACTTGTAGTCAAACAACTAAAGCTAACTTAAATGATATAAAGAGAATAATGAACAAAGCCATAAAAATATCATATAATTTTCCGCAGTTAACTCCCACCAAACTTCATAGCAGAAGAAGTACTTCCGCAGGCGGATGGTATCCGTGATTTGGGAGTATATATAGATAGAAAGCTAGCATTCGATGGTCACTTACAAGCTTACATTCGATGGTCACAACAATATTGTGTCAAGGGCAAATAGTATACTCGGTGGTCTGCTCAGAAACAGTGGAGATTTTCAAAATGATGATACCCTGAGTGTACTATTCGATACCTTAGTTAGGCCAATATTAGAGTATGGGTGTGTAATTTCGGAACCGATTTACCAATATCAGATTGACAGAATTGAATCTGTCCAGAAAAAAATTGTCAATCATGTAAGATTCCGCAGATACAAAAGCAATATTCAGTTAAGTCAGTCCCAAATGTACAACCATCTTAACATTACCCCACTCGATGCTAGAAGAATATACCTCACCTTCTGCTATGGAGTAAATATTGTCAAAGGTGATTTAGATGTGCCTGAACTCCTCGAACGCTTCAAATTTGTTGTATGAAGTGTTAAGTTACGTAATAACTCAACTTTGGAAATACAGTTAAAACCAAATTTGTTCACGCGCACCCATGTTCAGGCCATGTTCGGAATATCAAAAATAATAAATGAATTTGCTTCTGAGATTGATATCTTTGGTCTGTCGGTGGCAAATATAAAACATCAAGCCAGAAAAATTATCCCTAAAAGTCTGTCTTAAGCAGTGATTTATAGTTTATTAAATGTTTAATTTTATTAGTTTTTATTTAATGTTATATATTTGTAGTTTATATTAAGTGTTATGTATATATACAAAGCTATCTATGAACTCTTAATACTCCAATTTTCTCACATATTATCTCTTTAGTTTAGAATTTGTAGACTTCAAAATGTAACAATATTGTACTATTGCCGTTGAAAAAAAAAACATAAATAAATTAATAATAAGTGAAGTTTTTGTCAATATTAAGGGGATAAACAGTTGCCATACAGTAAGAATGATGGTAATTCTATATGAAAAAATTTAAACAGGTTGAAAACAAGTAATATACATAAGATAAAAAAGAATAAAAAGTATGTCTTTTCCATGACAAATTAATATTAAAATTAACCATTTAAATTATATATAGCAGAATGGAAAGTGTGGAATATCAACCATATTTGTTGGCAATAGCAAAATATGTACATCGTAAATTATCTGCTGAATTCATATTAAAACAGACAACAATTACTGACAGAAATTAGTAAATAAAGAAGATGCATATTTCATTAACTTGCAGAATCCAGGTTTAATAGTAGATCAAATGGCTAAGATTTAAATCATGTACTACGAATAACATGTGCCTTAAAGTATTTCGTGAACATTTAATCATACTAATCAGGAATATATCCATTGCGATAAAAAACATGCAGGTACTTACATCCACAAACTCTTACTCAAGTTACCTCATGTAGTTATTAAATATAGGATGGTTTTGTACAATAAAACATTCACATGGGCCTCCAACATGTAGAATAGGGTTTCCTCACGGGCATCTGAAATGATAAAATACAATAGTAATTCATATAGAAATAAAAATATTATTTTAATATAACTATAAAAAAAGGTAAATGAGTATCCACGAAAGAAAATATTTGGAATTGCAGCATAAGTATTAGCCATAACCTATCTCTTGAAGCGATATCCACAAACAACAAATTGCCTACGCACTTAATAATCATAAATACGACGAACATTAGGTTTTAAATTAAATCAAAACAACAAATTTACAGCAATAAATATAAATATAAATATAAAAACGAACGTTATCAACGAATATTTCTCACACCAAATCAATGCAAAAGTGAAATAAGATGCTGTCAAAGTTTTTTGCTTTTGTCATGTACTAATAAGTAAGCAAAATTATCAATCCTTCAAAGTACTAACCAAGGGCTTGCAAATAATGTTATCGCCAATGTATATCATTAATTGAGCACTAAATCACTGAATTGAAACAAAATCGGAATGTTGTTGAATCTAATGCGAGATGCGAAAACCATCAACGACATACGCACATAGATAACGAATGCTAATAATAGTAGAGCGAACAGCAAACGTAAGGGTGTCGGCACACCTGACAATAACGAGAGAGCGCAGCGGCGTTACGACGGTAATCGAAGAGATTAACACATGGCCGGTAATCTCGGAACAAACATCTGTAATCTCGTTTTTAGTTCCGTCTCCCGCGATTGGAGCGCTGGTAGCGCTACAAAACGGGCTAAAGAAAATATTTGAGAATCTAATATGGCGGAATAATATTTTAGTGTCAAAGTGTCAAATGTTTGTTAAAAGTTTATAACAAATATCATGTGAAAGTGCGGTGTACAACAATGCGGAACACCAACAAATATGCAAAAATGCATGTATTTCCTGCAGAAAATGACATAATTTGTAAAATGATTAGTAAAATAACTGGAGCCCGGGCTGAGCACTGATGGTGAGAACTAGGGGAATAAGAAGTTTTATCAATATGCACACAACAAAATACTCGCATGTATTACTAGCACTTCTGATATAATTTTTTTATTGTAGCTTAATAACTGAGGCATTTAACAGTATCAATGCTAGGAATTTTAAGGTTATAAATACAAGACACCCGTCTTACTAAATCCCTTTCTGGAAGGTATGTTATTGAAAAATTATTCTTTTTATAACACTTTTTTGTATTAATCTAATATAATATTTTGTTGTAGCTATCTTGGACTCTACACTAGTAGAGACACAAGGAATGTTTGAATCGTCTCATAATGCATGCGTGAATGATATGGACAGGCAAAGTAAATAACTTTTATCATTAAATGAGCTTTCATCTGTTTATATTATTCTAATATAACATTTTATTGTGCCTTTCTTGGACTTTACAGCAGTAGAGCAACAAGAAATGTTGAAGCCAAAAGAAAGGCAAAACCGAAGAAGGAAAACCGTCCCTGAAAGATTTGTTATTTAAAATTTTTTATACTACAATTTATGTTGTAGCAAATGATTCTAGATTTATTTTTTTTTAGCAGAGGTTCTTAACTCAAGATATAAGCCATGCAGAGACCAGTTATGAAAATAACAAAATTTATACAATATAACAAATGTGTTGAGAAAAGAAATCAGAAGGATAAATATACAAAAAAAACATTGAGGCAGAAGTTACGAGAAAGTCTCAAATGTGCTGAAAATTTTGCTTATCTCCCAGCAACATTAAATAAGAGTGCTCCTAATTTTATATTAAGTCAACTAAGAGAACATACGAAAAAGCCAAAAGGTTGAAAATTTACACTTAATGATAAAATTCTTGCTTTAACTCTGCATAAAATTTCTCCAAGAGGTTATTACTTGTGGAGAAAAATATTTGTTTTGCCTGCTCCTCAAACATTGAGAAAGTTGCTCTCAGCAATTTCTTTGTATAGTGGTATTAATGAGACCGTTTTCCAAACATTGGGTTCAGCTATGGCACAGAAAAAATATGTGAATAGCAAAAACTGTATTCTGATGTTTGATGAAATATCATTATCATCTGCATTATTTTACGACTGTAAAAAGGATCATATTGTTGGTTTTCAAGAACTGGCAAATGGTAGGGAAAGTTTATTTGCTGATCATGCTCTTGTCTTTTTCAAAAATTTTCAAATCAAATAGTTGATACTTGAACTGTGCGCAATGTTCATATTTTTTGTGATTGTTTCATGAATGTGTTTTTTTTATACATTTATAGTAATAAATAATGAAGTTGTTAAATGTTTTAGCAAATGTAGAAATTGTAAATAAGTGGCTACTTCATGGAGTATATTTTGCTATACAGCTTATTTCTATTTATTATTGGTGATAATACGTTTAACAGATATCGAGAAGTATATAGATCATGAATTGTACAATAATTTACTGGATAACAGCAAAATAGTTTTCAAATGACATACCCATACAGTAATTCATTTTAGTAAGCTGTTGATATGCTTTTCAGATGAAAGTAATTTTGGTTTTATCTTTTAATTAAATTGGCAAATGTGTTTGCATATAACTTTCTTGAACTTTTGCCAGTTACTGTTATGAGAACATAATGATTTCTTTTTCTTTGTGATAATGATGATAATGATATTTTGTTCAACATTTTAAAGCAGATTAACACAATGTGCAGAAAAGGTTTTCAGATAGAGACTATACATAGATTTAACTAAACTTAATCATTATTTGATTGAGCACCAAGATAAATATAAACAGAGTTAATTTACAAGAATATCTTAGGCATTAATTTTATTCCTTATTTTTGAATATGTTCCTCTTTTTTGATTGCAATACAAATTTATGACCTTTTTGAATTGTTGTTGCTGGGATTTTAAGTTACCTTTTGAGCGCATTAAGAGAGTTCTAGTAACTTCTATCTCTTGTTTGGTATTTATTATTCAGATCAATTCTCAATACTTTAGTTATATGGTATAGATAATGTCTAAATTATATTTAAATTTTCTAGAAATCTAGAAAAAGATATATATAATTTAGATAGTTTTTTTGACATGAAAGCACACACACACACATAATAGGAGTCTGTGCCCTTGGGCAGGTCTGTGAGCTAGAACTCGATCTTAATCAGGGAAGAATAGTGTGTGATATGAAATTGTCATTTCATTTTGCAGTTGGGCTATTTTTGAATACAAGAAAGCGAGGCTTGGACACACCACCCTGTCCACACAAGACATTGAACAACCATATGTACATATATATATATATATATATATATATATATATATATATGTGTGTATATGTATATGTATATATATATAAATGTGTGTATATGTATATATATATATATATATATATATATATATATAAATGGTGGATAATGTGTACATATATGTACACTATGCTATTCGTACAAAGTTTATGAATCTTAGTAGCATCTATTGTAATCATATATAGTGTTATATATATATATATATATATATATATATATATATAAATGGTGGATAATGTGTATGTGTATGTACATTTCTATGCTATTCATACATAGTTTATGAAGCTTAGTAGCTTCTATTGTAATCATATATAGTGTTATATATATATATATATATATATATATATATATATATATATACGATATATATATATATATATAAATGGTGGATAATGTGTATGTGTTGTACATTTCTATGCTATTCGTACATAGTTTATAAAGCTCACTAATTGTCATACATTTATGTGCATTATATATATATATATATATATATATATATATATATATATATGTTAAAGTAGTTAATTTTGATGTTGAGAAATATGAGTAAGTTCTTCAAGGGCATACATCAAATAAAAGGCAAAGATTTAGAAGTTAATCTTTAATTTTTCCAAACGTTTCGACATAGTATTTTATGTCATCATCAGTGGATCTACAGAATGAATATTGAAAAATTAATATAATCTAGGAAAAAATGACAGAAATTGGAAAAAGAACTATAGATATAAGTAATATAATTATAACAATAACAATTATACTTAACAGATAGATAAACAAGAGAAATTAAAAGTAAAAAGAAATATATACAAACATACAGAAGCGTAATATATATATACATAAATATACACACAAAACAAACATGTATATATGATATGCATGTAAAAACACGTATACATATGCATATATACATACGAACAATACGTATATATAAACATATACATACGGACATGTACATATGTATATATACACATATATACATACATACACATACACATATACACATATACATACATACACATATATATATATATATACATATATATACATATACATACATATGCAATACAGACACATACACATATATAGACAATGAAGGTAACTTACATAAATATGGTCTTACATCAGTAGCTAGCGCAAGGAACACAATTTTGCACTATCATATATACATTAACTTGTTTTTTTTATATTAATTTGTTGAACAGAGTATAGCAAAATATTTGTGAAATATATAATATATTTTGCACAGAGAACGTAGTTTATGTGACAGAGCCCGAGGCTGTAGTAACATGTGTTTAAAAAATTATTTGAAGAGACCGTTTGAGGGAATAGTTGGCGGGTTTTTTACAATCAGTGTTTCTAAGTATGGGTGAGAGGCTAAGAAACAAAGTTCGGGATCGGACCGCGTAAGGGTAGGTTTACAGGTTCGGAATTACGTAGGTTAAGAGGAAACAAATTTGGAAATATTATTAAGTATCACCTGATAATTTTCACAGAGTAAGGAGGCATCATGGCGTTTATTAATACAAAATTTCGAGGTGCTGATCAGACAAGATTCAGCAAATCTTCTCTGAATAATGTTCCGTTCGTGATAAAGTATACTAGCGTTATAAAAGTCAAAAGAATGTTTAAAATTTTTTATATGTTCTGTTATCATAGTTTGATTTTGTCGTGGGTTTTTAGAGTTATTATCATGTTGTTTTAGTCGTTTTATTAAATTTTGTCCAGTTTCACCTATGTAAATGGAATCACAATCATTGCATTTTAATTTATAAACAATATTTGATGTGCGTTCCAAACTAGTGGGTGATTTGAGGTTGGAAAAAAGGGAGCTAAGGGTTAAGTCTATGTTACAAATTAATCTTAAGTCGACCTTGTGGAACAGTTTTTTCCAAATGGGAAAGAGTTCTTTGATAAACGGGAGACAAACATTACCAATAAAGTTATTGTCTTTGGAGATTTTGGTGGAAGAAGAAGAGGTATTATTGTTATTATTGAGAAATTTGAGTCTATTGTACGTGACAGAGTTTATGAGATTAGGAGGATAAGAGTTATTAATAAGTGTTGTGTGGATTAACGATAAATTAGCAGACCAAAATTGTTTGTCCGAGAGAAGTATGGCGTGGTCAACTAAATTAATTATAGTACCTATTTTCATGCTAGATGGGTGATAGGAATGAAAATTTAAATACCTGCCCGACCAAGTAGGTTTTTGGTACCAATTTGTGATGATACGGTTATCTAAGGTTTTTATAATTTTGACGTCAAGAAAGCTGATGGAATTGTTCTGTTCTTTTTCGAAAGTGAATGAGAGATGTTCATTGAAAGAGTTGAAATTGTGGAGTAAAAGTTCAAAGTTTTTAACTGGCACACAAGTAAAAATGTCATCTACGTACCTGTAATAGAATTGAAGATCTAATTTGCAAGAATTAAACACTTTGGTCTCTAAATATTGTAAAGATAACTCAGCGAGTGCTGGAGATATAGAAGAACCCATAGGTGTGCCAAAAATTTGGTAATAGAAACGGTCGTTGAATTCAAAATATGTGTTGGAAATTATAAATTTTATTGACTCAAGAAACCAGTGTAATGAGATAATTGTATGACATGAAATTTCGTCCCATCTAGCTGTGATAGCGTCTAAAATTAATTGTAGGGGAACGTTAGTGAAGAGGGATACCACGTCTAGACTCACTAGTAAAGAATTATCAGGAAGTACAATATCACGGAGTTTATTAACCAATTCAAAGGAGTTTTTTTACAAAAAAGGGGGACTTAACAGTGACTGAAGAAAGTATGGTGTTGAGAAATTTGGAGAATTTTGAGAGCGGGGAGTTCAAGTCAGCAACGATTGGTCTGAAAGGTACGTTAGGTTTATGTATTTTGGGTAGTCCGTAAAGTTTGGGGTTATACGGATGTAGGTTTTTGAGGCTAGGCACAATTTCTGGAGAAATTTGATTTTTTGAGACTAAAACGCTGATGAATTTGTGAAAAGAACGGTTTATACGTTCTGTAGGATCTGAGATAACTGGGGAGTAAGTTTTTGTGTCAGTAACTAGCGCGGAGACCTTTTCTAAATAAAAAGATTTATTTAAAATCACTGTTATGTTCCCTTTGTCGGCTCTAGTGATTAGAATGTCGGGGTTTTCTTTTAAGAAAATTTTACAGGCTTTAATATCTCTAAGAATATCTAAACAGTCGATTTTTTTTAAATTAAAAGATTTAATGAAGGAGAGAAAGTTTTTGCAGAAAATTGAACGGGTATTTGTTTTTATTTCAGGGTCTTTTATGTTGTAGAGGCCTGATTCTAAACTGCTAAGCACTTTAATAAAATTTAGGTTGTGAGAGTTATTCGGGATTGCAAAATTTGGACCTAGAGCAAAGATGTAAAGAAGTCTCTCAGGAATCGTAACGTCCGAAAGATTTTTTAGGTATTTGTTGATGAGTGAGTCGCTTAAGGTTATTTTGGACGAATTAATTCTGGATTGTAAAAGTTTGTTGAATTTGTTAGTGTAAGAGTTTTTTGATTTGTTATAGACATGTTTATTACGAATAGATTCAAATTCCGTGAAACTTTCAAGAATCTCCGCTTCAACAGTATAAGCCAACCAAGAGTATGTTTTATTAATGGCAAGTTTCAAGTTATTGGTGTTGCGGATACAATTTTTAATTTCTAATGAGAGGAGATGTAAGCTTAAACGAGAGAACTTGTTATTGAGTGACTCTTTGGAGTTTAGGATGTTGAATTTTTTAGTATTGAGACGGTAAAATTTTGGTATGATACCTTCTTTTCTTCTTCTTTTCGGCATCTATCAGGAAAATTTGTTTGTTAATGTTGGTGGATAATTTCAAATTTATTTCGCGATTGTTTTAAATTCAGATAGGATGTACGATCCATAGCATTTTTTAATAAAAGAGTAAAAAGATGGATTATGGCGAAGGTCATTAGAGGTGTTAAGACCGTGTTTAGGATTTATTGGGTTTGGACTCTGTGGGTTTTCATAATGTGAGAGAAGGAGAGGATAAGGGAAACGAAAAAACAAAAGCAAACTCAACGAGACGTTAAACAAAAAAGACAAGTATAGTGTAAATATGTCAGCGCGTACAAAAAACATAAACCAAAAAACGTTAAAAGAGAAATGGCGAGTATGGTGTAAAAATATCAGAGGGGTACAGAAATACAGAGGTTATATTAAAATGTAATTAATATATATTATATATATATATATATATATATATACTACACATGTACATATATATACACAAACGTATATAAACATATACAAAACCATATATATCACAACTATATGCATATATATACATACATAACTTTAAAACACACACACACACACAAATACACAAAAAACTTGAAAATGAAATAAAAGTAAAAGCTTAATTAAGTAACACATAAAAGTACAACCATACATACGAGTATATACAAAGAATACATGCATGTAAGTATATAAAGCAAAATTAAGTAAAATAAAAGAACATAAAATGTTACAAAAAGAATGTGTCTTGAAAGCAAGCTGTATTGCATATGTATGTATATGTATATATATGTATATATATATATATATATATATATATGTGTATGTATGTATATGTGTATATGTGTATGTGTATGTATGTATATATGTGTATATATACATATGTACATGTCCGTGTGTATATGTTTATATATACGTATTGTTCGTATGTATATATGCATATGTATACGTGTTTTTACATGCATATCATATATACATGTTTGTTTTGTGTGTATATTTATGTATATATATATATTACGCTTCTGTATGTTTGTATATATTTCTTTTTACTTTTCATTTCTCTTGTTTATCTATCTGTTAAGTATAATGTTATTGTTATAATTATATTACTTATATCTATAGTTCTTTTTCCAATTTCTGTCATTTTTTCCTAGATTATATTAATTTTTCAATATTCATTCTGTAGATCCACTGATGATGACATAAAATACTATGTCGAAACGTTTGGAAAATTAAAGTTATAACTTCTAAATCTTTGCCTTATTTTGATGTATGCCCTTGAAGAACTTACTCATATATATATTATATATATATTATATATATATATATATATTATATATATATATATATTACAGTACACATTATATATGTGTATATATATACAATATATAATATATACAATTTATGCAAATTGCATATCTTTAAATATGTATTGTAATAGTATACATTACAGTACACATTATATATGTGTATATATACAAATATATAATATATACATTTATGCAAATTGCATATCTTATAAATATGTATTGTAATAGTATAATGTAACATGTCATTGTTGAAATTATATGCTTTTTTATATTCAATATGTATTGTAATAGTATAATGTAACATGTCATTGTTAAAATTATACGCTTTTTTATATTCAATTTTGGTTTTTTAATTTAAAAAAAAAATTTGAATTCAAACGGTCTATATAATATTGGTGCATTTCTTCAGCATTTTATATTCGCACCCATGGTCGACGCTGGCGCCATCTACATCGGGAGACGGAAACTAACCCGGGCAAATTGACAGTTTTGACCGAAAAACGTGGTAACGAGATATGGCCCGAGAGAGCGATCTATATACTCTTCTTTTATCTATGGATTAACAGTTCCGAAAAATTTTTATTACATAATAGCAAACGTATTTAGCAAACGTTGTTTTGCTAAGTATTTCGAAACAATTTCTAGAGAATCAAGAAAATTAATGCTTTATTTTAAGTATATAAAGATGTGTAGTGTATAATCATAGATAAGGTGTATAATGAAAGTATTCTTGTTCAATATTATATAATTTATATTAACATTATTCGTTTGCCTGTATTTTGTTATTACAATGAACAAAGGAAGTTTTATACACTTTCTATGAAAAACATATACACCTATGCAGGGCCGAATTTAGAAATTTGGCGCCCTGAGGCACTGACAAAAATGCCGCCCCATTTCTGAATATAATAGTAATATCTGAAATATGAAAAATATCTGAAATTTGATGTGCACATGTCTAATGATAACTTTTGACCGCCAAATGTTTCTATTTAATTTTTTTTATTGGAACACCGAAACCGCTAGACCTGCCTCACACAAAATTAAGCAGTTCTTTATTTTGTCTATACATGTAATTTTTTCTATAATATTGGACGTTCCGTTTCTCAAAACCTGAATTATCATGTTCGGCATTTTGGTCCGTATTTTCGAAACAGTTGGACCTGCCTTGGCCAATAACTAATCAGCACGTTATCGTTATCAATAGGAATCGAACCTTTCAAATAAAATTTAATTTTAATAAATTTAATAAATGAAAATTATTTTTTTTTTTTAAATAAATCGAAATATAAAAAAAAGGATTTTTAAATTCAATTTTTTTCATTTTTCAACAAATTTTAAAGCTCTTTATAAAGTGTAATTTTCTCTTTCTTTCCTCAAGGTACAATGCCATGCGTCACTAGTTTATTGTTTTTCAGCGCTAGAAGCTTGGAAAAAATTCGTCATCTTAACACACTATAGGCGGGCCCCGTAAAAATACTCATCAGACCAAACTGATATGTGTAGCGGGCAAATCGCTTGCTCGACACGAGTGCTCTTTCCGTCGCCTCGCATGAACACAACTGACTGTCACATTGAACATATTTTTTTATAACTCTTTTTTTAAAAAAAAAACCGTCTGGTTGGTTTGAACTATAAAAAAATTATTTAATTAATGCATAATTAAACATAAAACTAACAAAAACTAGTGGCGTATGGCATCGTGCCTTAAGGCAAATTGCTGAAACTTCCTGTACCATAACGAAATGTTCGAGGAATATTGAGTATTGAATGAAATATTTTTTTCCTAAAGCAATTGTTATGTCAATACAATCAGAATGTTTTTGAACCATTCAATTCGGATGCTTATTTCTCTCAAAAACTGCCATTTTGTGTACATTTAGCTCCGTATCTTTGAAATGGCTGAACCTGCCTTTGCCAAAAACTAATCACCACTTCTTCCAATCATTACTAATTTAATGTTTTTTAGATCATTCAAATCGGATGCTCCGTTCTCTCAAAAACTCGATTTCTATTTTCTGCACTTTTTGCTCTGTATCTCCGTAACGGCTGGACCTGCGATTGCCAAAAACTAATGAGCACATCTCCCTATCAATAGGAATCAAATGTTTTTTGAACCATTCAAATCGGTTGATCCGTGCGCCCGAAAACGTGAACGAAAAAATGCGGCCACCAAAAACACACGCACACAAACAGACACATCCATTTTTCTGAGGTATGCCAAAATGTTCAGAAACCTAAAAACCGTAGAAAAATGGAATAATTTTCATTCGTGATTTTCCGCCCATTACTATATTATATATAGGTTAGTTATAACTAACCTACGGAAAGTTAAAAATTAACGTACATTAGATATATAAACCACTTTTTACATACGTGAAATTTATGGAAAAAATCACCCCTCATGAAGAGGTGCTGGGACCCGAATAGCAAAAATAGCTGAACCACTTCAATTTAACTATTTGGTTTCAAAACAACGCAACTTTGACCTAAAAATGATTCAATAATTGGAGGATTGTCAAATTCTGACCACTCCACTTCTTCATTGTCATTATTTCCAGGATCTCTGGAAATAATCGGTAAAACTCTACGTCTTCTAGGATGAAAAAATCTTCATCCACATACACTACCAAAATCAGTAATATCAGAATCACTTCCAATTTGTGATAAATTATTGGCGCAAACTTTACTATCGCTATCCGATGCCATTATTTCATTATTGCAAATAACAATGTAAAAAAACTATACAAATTGAACTATACAAATCTGACTAATAACTAAAATATTTGATAAAATATATATTGAACACCATTTTTATTGTTGTAAATTTTGCATATTTATCTACAAAACAAATTGCGAGTAGCTTGAATGAAAGAAACTTGAAGATAAAACATATTGTTTCTTATCCTTATTCTTATTCTAAAAGTCTTTCAATACGTAAATCAATTGAATCTAGAAAAAAGTATAATATCAGCTATTCTTTCAATATCATATGCAAACCGATCAGATAAAAGTATTTTGACTCGCTTAGTTAGTCTATTCAAAGCGTAATAATACCTTGCCCGCCGATAAGCAACAGTCCTCGCAGAGCGTAATTTTACGGGGCCCGCCTATAGTGTGTTAAGAGCTCGAGATCTGTAAAACATATTTTTCTTAAACTTTCAGCTCATTTACGAATCTTTATTTTTTTTTCTTTATTTCTGCTAATTTTAACAATCAGATTACAATACAATCTATAAGTTAAAAGTTATGGTAATTAAAGAAAAGAAATAGAATAAATGAATGAATAAATAATGATTAAAATAATAGTATTAATAATAAAAACGATAATCAATAATAAATAATAATTAAAAATAACTTGTTTGAAAATTTTCCTGTGCAAAACAGGTAAATTATGTTGTTGACGGTAGATCGCTGGGCCATTTTCTTTTCAGGCGTTTTAATTTTTCGGCTGTTTGTACTATTTGCATTTCCGGATTGACATGTGCATCCAATTTGTTTTTGAAAGATAAAACTTCTGTTCTTAATAACTTCCGCCCCTGTTGGAATTTTTAAGTCTTTATGGATCATGTGGTTGGTCATAAACCACGGAGCCTTACAGATCATTCTCAGAGTTTTGTTTTGTACTCTCTGGATTATTTGAACGTTACTCTTGCTGGCGCAGCCCCATAGCTCTATCCCATAAGTCCATATTGGGATTATTATTGCTTTGTATAATAGGAGTTTATTTTCTAGAGACAGTTTAGATGATCTTCTCATTAGCCAGTTTATTTCCTTCAGTTTCAAGTCTATTTGTTTTTTTTTCTTTAAAATATGCGTTTTCCAATTTAGTTTACTGTCTAAATATATTCCCAGGTATTTTACGGAATCCTGGTTTGGTATAATTGTCTTATTCAAGTACAAGTCAGGACTTGTGTGACTTCTCAGTGAAATGATGAGGTGTTGAGATTTCTTAGCGTTAGTTTTTATGTTCCATATATCTAGCCATAGTTCTATTTTCGCCAGGTAATTTTGAAGTAAAAAAGTAGCTGTTGTCACATCTTTATGACTTGAGGTTATAGCAATGTCATCAGCATAGGTGCTTATCGTTAATGTCGGATCGAGTGGCATATCACTGGTATATAGCAAATATAGTATTGGACTGAGAGCACTACCTTGCGGAACACCGGAATGAATTGGTTTTGGAGTGGAGAGTTCTTCATTTTCTTTAATTTGAAAGGTTCTATTTGATAAGTAAGATTCCAAAATTGTAAAATATTTTGGAAATGTTTTCTTTAATTTATATAATAATCCCATGTGCCAAACTTTGTCGAAGGCCTGGCTGATGTCTAGAAAAACAGCTACACAAAATTCTTTTTTATTCAGGGCTGTGAGGATTGAGTTGGTTATTCTGTTGCATTGCTGTATCGTTGAGTGATGCCTTCTAAAACCAAATTGGTGGTTAGGTATCCAGGATTCTTCGGGATGATCTTCTAATAGTCTTTGTAAAATTAGTCTTTCGAATACTTTTGATAGGGATGGAAGCAGGCTTATAGGTCAATAAGATTTTACGTCAGATGAATCTTTGTTTGGTTTTGGGATCATTATGATTTTTGCATTCTTCCAAACAGATGGCCAGTAGTTAAATTGAAGAATGGAGTTGAAAATGGATGTGATAAATAATAGACATTTTGGTGGAAGTTCTTTTAACATTTTAGGAGAGACTTGATCGTTTCCGGGTGCTGATTTTGATTTGATAACTTTGATTTTATTTTTGATTTCACTTGGTTTAAAAGGTCTTATGGTTGACATTTGGCAATTTCCTTGAAGGGCATTCAATATTTCCATTTCAGGTGACAAGTTTTGTTTTTTGAAAACATCAATCAAGTATTCTGCGAATGCTTTACACTTTTCAGCGTCACTTTTAGCCCAAGTTATGTGGTTCTGAGAGCAAACTTTGAGAGTCGATTTCGACATTACAGGTTTATGTTTGTTCTTTATAGGTTTCCAAATAGGGGCATCATATCTATTTAGCTGCGAAACATATGAATTAAAGGAATCATTCTTCCAAATGGCGATGATTTTCTTTAATTTATTGCTAATTGGTTAAAACTACTTTTGTCCTCCGGCCAATGAGTTTGTTGCCACCTCCGCCTCGCCTTCCTCTTTGCAGCTATTAATCCTTTTATGTCGGATGGTATTACTTGATTATCTTTTCGTGGTGGGATACTTGGTGTTGATTCAACGCATGCGTCAATGATAGTTTTATTCAAAAACAAAACTTGATTGTCAATTCATCAGCGAGTTTCGGGCGTTGAATTAGCTTAATTTTTGAATTTATAATGTTTCTGTAATTGTTCCAGTCAGTAAATTTATTGAACAAACTGCAAGGCCGATAAACAGGAATCGGACTTGAAAAATAGGTTAAAAGAATTGGGGAATGGTCGGAAGATAAATCAAAGTTAGGTTCAATAATGAGTTGCGATGTTGGAATACCTTTTATTATGAAGAAATCAAGCAAATCTGGAATTCTATTAACATCGGTTGGCCAATATGTTGGTTGACTAGTAGTTATATGTGAAGCATTTATTTGATTTATTGATGTTAGTAGTTCTTTTCCTTTGGCAGTGGTTAGTCTTGATCCCCATGATGTGGTTTGCAGTTAAAATCACCTCCGACACGTTGAAAAATGAAGTATAATCAGCGGCTAAAATTTTATGTCTTGGCGGGCAGTAAATAGATGCTAGTGTTATATCATAAATTTTGGTTTGCATAGAGATTAAAGAAGCTTGTATAGTCTGATTGAACAGGGGCAAGGTGTGGTGTTTAATATTGTTTTTTATAAGAATTGCTGCTCCTCCATGATATTTCCCATCCGGGTGATTTGCAGAGTAGGTTATGTAGTTGTGAATGTTGAAATATGATTTATCATTGAAGTGAGTTTCGGAAATTAGTAGAATATCGACTAGATTGAGTTTTAGAAATATTTCCAATTCGTATTTACGTTGAATGACACCGTTTGCGTTCCATTGACATATTTTAATTGCTTCTATATTATTTAATTTGTTTACTAAAATGGTTAGCATATTGAGAATAGTTGAATTTTGTTGATACATTTGTTGGAACATAATTTTGTACTCGGTTAAGAATTCATTTATTGGAGTGGAAGAATCCGGTGATGAGTTTTGAAAGGAACGATTATTTTTAGTGGCATCGGCGTAGGATACGTTGTTAAGATTTGAACAATTTCCATTTGTAGGAAATGTTTGTTTTATATTTGATTCGGTAGTATGTTGAGTGTAAGTCGGATTTGAGTAAACTGCATTTCGGTTTGTTAATCGGACCTCTTGTTTATACTTCTGAGCGTATAAATTTTGATATACGGGACAACCTTTGTAACTCGAAACATGGTCTTGATCACATAAGGTGCATTTGGCTGGAAGATGAGGCTCTTTTTTACACTTTGCAGTCTCATGAAAATCTGAACATTTCAAACAGCGGTGGATATGATGACAATATGCCTTGGTGTGATCATACTTTTGGCAACGGCTGCATTGTACTATTCGTTTGTGAATTCTAGGTGGTTCAATTTTTATAATTGAGTTTTTAAATTTAGTTATGTTAAATACATACTTATTATTATCAGCTGGTTCTAAGTCAATGTAGAACAAATTAAGTGGTTCGTTATCATATTTACTTCTAATATTAGTTATGTTTCTTACTACGTATCCCGATTTGAGCAGTTCTGATTTTATTTCTTCAATGGGTGTTGAATGGTGGATGTATCTACGTACTGCTCGAAATGCTCTTTCTTCTTTAAGTTGAAAAGTGTGAAACTCGGCTTTCTTGGTTATTAATAACTTCACTAGATGTCTATATGAGTCAGAATTTGAGCACTGGATTTTAATTGAATTATCAAGCATGCATTTATAGTAATATTGTTTTTCGTTTAACACTTTTTTTATGTCGTTGAACATGTCGATAATATCAGAAACGTTTGAACCAAAGATCGGCGGAGGTTTGACAATTTTTTCGGGTTCATTCGACGTGTTTTCTAATACACTGAATCTATTCCTTAGTTCTATGGGCGTTCTAGGATCTTGTGTTTTTCTTTTTTTCGATTTTGAAGCTATTTGCCAAGAAATATTGTCTTCTTCCATTGTTATTTCGGTCTCCTCTAAATTCAAATTAGTTGACATTGTGTTAGGTTGTATTTTGTTTTTTAATTGGCCTTCATCGAATTCGCAGTTTGAACTTGGCATATTATTATTCTCTTCAAGTGTTTTCATAAATGGAAACTATAATATCACTTAACGTACCCCCATATGGGGATACAATTAAAAAAGTATTTAAATTGTGATCACTTTTGTGGATTAATTTCACTTTCACAGTAAATGAACTATGATTATGGATGACTTGCGCGTTTAATTTCGACGCGAGTGCTCTCACAGCACGTCCGTTCGTTACGAGGGTTCAACGAGAACTGACGAATCTTTATATCAGCCAAATTGCCAAATTCTGCATTGCATTCGTATATTATGTTTTGTTAATTATATTTTTTGAAATAAAAACTGTTATTAAAAAATGAGTCAATTATATGGTATAAAATTTTTTTCTCACTATCCAATTTTGCCGCCCTCGAAAATTTGCCGCCCTGGGCAGTAGCCTCGACTGCCGCTACTGTGAATCCAGCACTGCAACTATGGTATAATTTATCCAAATCTTTTTTGGATCTTTCAACTCATTCGTTTTTTCTTTTTTGCTGTTTTTCAAACATTTGTTATCTATTCCATTTTACCCCATAAGCGGGGTAACTTGGGACAGCCAGATGGCAAACAGGTTCAATGTTTTATTTTAATTTAAAGGGTATTTTACAAAATAATTACATTATTTAACTAATGCAAAATATAAATTCCATTGGCGCATTTTTTGCATTATAGACATTTTTACAGATGTGTGTTCCAATTTGTATTATCAGCAAACCTACTTATTTAAATTGTTGACTGTTATAACTCAAAATAAGTTATTTGACAATGTTCTCACTGATATCTCGGCCAAATGATGAGCGGATACGGATTTGAAATTTGGTATTTCGAATTTTCTCGAAAATACCTATAAAATGACATCAAAATTATTTAAATACCAGGGTGGGGCCAATTCTGTATGGAAACACGCCCATACCCTTTGGTTTACATTCCTATGGGTTCCGTACCAATGTTTACGCGTTAGACGGCAACGCGGCGCTTACGCGCTTTTATATTTCGTCTTTATGCAGTTAAAGCAGTACGATTGTATAGCTCCAATGTATAGCTTCTCAAACCTCTTATTGTTTCGAAGTAAAATTTTTTCAAAAATGTTAATTGTTTTAAAAAAAATAATAATTTTGGTACGGGAAGTTCCAGCAATTTGCCTCAAGTAACAATGCCTTAATTGCCTTAAGACAGAATTCCACTTACAGCTAGTTTACAAAGATATCGTACCACTGGCACGCAGTATCTGTATACATAAATTGGGGCCGCTGGATGAAAATACACGCAGGACTATTTTTAAATGACCATAATTTGCGATTTATTGCATTTTCAGTGTATGACAAGGTATATATATATATATCTTCTATATATAAAAATAAGTCGGGTTTTCCTTCCTGACGAAATACCTCCAGAACGCATGAACCGATTTCGACAATTTTGCATTCGTTTGAAAGGTCTTGGGCTCCGCAAGTTTATAGCTAAGAAAATTAGTGGTGCATGGCATCGTGCCCTAATGCAAATTGCTGGAACTTCACGCACCGTAATTAAAAATACGAGTAATAAAAATAATCAATAATTGTTTTAAATAATTTCAAACAGATTATCTTCTATATATATAAAAATAAGTCGGGTTTTCCTTCCTGACGAAATAACTCCAGAACGCATGAACCGATTTCGACAATTTTGCATTCGTTTGAAAGGTCTTGGGCTCCGCAAGGTTTATAGCTAAGAAAATTAGTGGTGCATGGCATCGTGCCCTAATGCAAATTGCTGGAACTTCACGCACCGTAATTAAAAATACGAGTAATAAAAATAATCAATAATTGTTTTAAATAATTTCAAACAGATTATCTTCTATATATATAAAAATAAGTCGGGTTTTCCTTCCTGACGAAATAACTCCAGAACGCATGAACCGATTTCGACAATTTTGCATTCGTTTGAAAGGTCTTGGGCTCCGCAAGGTTTATAGCTAAGAAAATTAGTGGTGCATGACATCGTGCCTTAATGCAAATTGCTGGAACTTCACGCACCGTAATTAAAAATACGAGTAATAAAAATAATCAATAATTGTTTTAAATAATTTCAAACAGATTATCTTCTATATATATAAAAATAAGTCGGGTTTTCCTTCCTGACGAAATAACTCCCAGAACGCATGAACCGATTTCGACAATTTTGCATTCGTTTGAAAGGTCTTGGGCTCCGCAAGGTTTATAGCTAAGAAGATTAATTGTGCATGCCATCGTGCCTTAATGCAAATTAAATTAATTAAAAATTCGAGTAATGACATTAGTGAGAATTATCAGAATTATGCTTGGATAAGTCAACGAGCAATTCTTGCCGCAAAGAATAATGATGTAAACGCACTGAATTTCACCATTCAATCAAAAATTGCTGGCGATTTGGTGAATACCAATAATTCCGACTGGTCTTCCGTTTGACTTCAAACGATTGCAATTTCCAGTTCGCAATAACAAGTCGCAAGGTCATCGCTTAGTGTTTGCGGGATAAATTCAAATAGATTATTTAGAAAATCATTGTTTTTCATATGGGCAGTTATACGTTGCCTGTTCACGAGTTGGAAAACCATCCGCATTGTTTGTGTTAACGTCAAACCAAAAAAACAAAAATGTGGTTTACCAAAGAGCACTTCAATGAAACGGATAATTTGCGGATTCACTTTCATTTACTTAGAGAAGTTCAACTAAAAAAACACTTCATTTTTGTAATCGAAATAAATTCATTACTGTTGTGAAATAAAATCAATATTTTTCTTTTCAAATATAAAACAAACAAAAAAATTCTTCATCTTTCTCACGAAACCATCTGGTGGCGAAACGGAGTTCGTCGGGTTTGCTAGTATATATATATATATATATATATAATATTATATATAAATGGTAGAGAATAAATAAATGGTAGTCTTTCATCCATGCTTCCTGATCCTGCACTTCGGCTTTCAGTATCCTGTATTTTCTCTTTACCAATCCCTTCAGTCCTTCTATTTTACCATCGACGACGTCGTGAAGGAGGCACTCTTTGGACAGAACGGGTCCAATCCAGTTTCCTTCTTTCTTCAGGATTCTTGAAAAGGCCGATCTTGAAATGTCAAGAGAACATAAAAATCTCCTCAGGCAGTTACTAATAATGATTTTTTTCCATATATTCACAGGCTGCTTCAGTTAGAGCAAAGTCTTTGAAAGCGTGTATGAAGGCGAACTAGCAAGCAAATTAAAAAATTTTACACATAAACATCACAGAGATTTGTTAGTTTATCTTGGGATAAAAAGCCGATACACAATCAAGAGATTGCTATAAAAGCTAGTCACTGTTCTGGCTGTAACCGGCTATAAACTTGATTTCATTGTATATATGGTACGTAATTCGTTGCCAAAATTTGTGGTCATTGAAGGACATACTTTATTTTTGATCATTTTATAAAGAATGGCAA
>NW_020538297.1:0-44634 GCF_003426905.1 Ctenocephalides felis
AGTCGATTATTACACATTTCGGGAAGTTCATGTAACTTGCCTCAAGGCTAAATACCAAACCAACTAGTTTTTAAAACCATTCGACTCGAAACTATTCAATATTCATGTTTTTGACCCAAAAATTATGAATGATGTGACAATATCTGTGAAGGAAATAAAACAAAAATGTGTAACTCTCCAACTGAATCCAATTATGTGGCTATTCTTTACTGCATCAGTAATTTGTATTTATGGAACTAATAGTTCTTATAGCTTTATGTAATAATGCTATTTGTAATAATGCTGAAACGTAAGAAATTATAATATTTTCTTACAAAAATTCATGATTTTTATTGATATGTATAGCGTATTATTAAAATTACATATATAATTTTATTTGAAAACTATTTCTTCGTTTCTATTATTATAGTTTTTATTTTTCTAGCATTCTTAAATAAAATGGCGGGAGCTGTGAGGAATTTCACGCTAGTGAGGGAAATACCGAAAGAGATATTGATAATATTAACAGACTGCCACACCGAGTCCCATTGGGAAGATAGGCTTGTGTAAGTAATTTAAATCCACTTTTTATTCTTCAGGACATGTGTATAATTAGAACATTCTTATTATTATAGCTCGAGTGCAAAATCGAGACCAACGAAATTAGGAGATGTTTCGGTGACATCGTTTCTTTGTCACACGGTTTTGTTGTGTGGGGTGTCGGAGCATAACAAAGGTATATATTTCCTTTTATGTATGTGTATATATATATATATATATATATATATATATATACATGTATACATTGGTATAATTAAGGGATTTTTCATTATAATTTTTCTTTATAATAGGTTACAAAATGAAGGGCGTTAGTTTATGCTTCGACACGATAAAATTGCTGTATCAAAAGGAGGAGCGTGTATTATCGCTCCTGCCGGTTCTTTATGAAGATAGCGGAAACGTGGAGGAATACTTCCTACATTTTTTTTAAAGATCAGGAAATAAGATTTTATAGTTACAAAGAGGTAATGTTAAATGTTTTATAACAATACATAAATACATAGAAATCAGCTATTATAATATTATTAATTATTATTTTAGTCCACAGACGATGCGAGTTGGGGCGACGGCAGAGGAAACAACCGCGGCGGCGTAGAAAACAACCGCGGCGGCGTAGAAAACAACCGCGGCGGCATAGAAAACAACCGCGGAGGTAGAGGAAACAACGGCGGCGGTGGTGGAAACAACGGCGACGGTAGAGGAAACAACCGCGGTGGTGGAGGAAGCACCCGTGGCGGTAGAGGAAACAACAGCGGCGGTCGCGTAAGCAAACGCGGTGGCCGCAAAAATTACCGCAGAGACAACCGCGGCGGCCGCGGAAGCAACCACGGTTGGCAAAGAAACCATCACGGCGGCCAGGGCGGTAATGATAGGATAGGAACTCCAATTCCAATGGTAAATAACATCCATGGCTGTACAATATGTTAAAATTAAATTTAAGTAAAATAAATTATTTCTGAGATAAAAAGATTCATATTCAAGTGTAAATTTCATTTTTGTCTATCTTGAATATTTGTATTTTTTTCAGGGGTTGTATATTTTCAAAATGACTTTGTTTAGCATTCTATTCTATAACTCAAAATCTATCGTGTATTGAGAGCTCAGACAATAACACTCTGAGCTCTATCTGTACGAGGCATCAGCTTCACAGATTAAAACCGTGAAAAAAAACTAACTTTATATTCCCTATTAAGACAAATGAAGAATTAGACGATTTAGAAAAAAAGCTGAAAAATATGGATATCTTCAGGGATTTGGTAAATACAAATATTTTCTATAGTTAATGTTTCTACAGTCAATATGCAATATATTTAATAAGTTTTTTTACAGTCGATTCAGCTAACTCTGACCGGCGGAACAAACAAAAAGCAATTGATTACATCAATGCTATAAAATATATGAGCAAAGACCTTACAACTTTATTTTCAAGTGTGGGTTGAAAGGGTAAGAGAAACCCTCGAAAAAGTAAATGTGATCCCTGTTCAATTATTTCTTCTACGCACATTATCTTTTTATTCGAGAGCAATATATGACAATCCTTATTAATTGACGAATATATTTTATATCCATTTATTTTAACAAAATCAATCTTAGATTTTTTTTATGTATTTCAAAATCATTTGGATCTACATTTGATTTATAATGAAATTGTTCGAGTAGTCTGCATGATACTTATTGCAAAGGCTATGCAGGTCCTCAATCAATCAATTTTAGTAACTGTCCCAAATAACTCTCAAATGGAAAGCAGCTGTACTGGTCAACACTGATTTCTTCCCTTACTGCATCATTTATCATGTGAAAATTACCATAAGTATTATATACAAGCATGCATTCTCCATATAGTTTCACCAATCCCAAACAAGATTGTTTGATCAACATCAATGCCTGATCCCATAATTTTTTATTAGAGTTTCTGAACATACAATTCTCATAGCAGCATGAGTTTTTGAGTTTTTCTGGGCAGATAAGTTTTTAGGATTGCATATAGCATGAAAAATCTAAAAACTCTGTCGCCTTCCATTTTTCTAGATCCTTAAATCCATGAGGATTCAACTTAGAGCGCATGACAGACTCCGATTTTTTATCCAAGAAATTAATAGTGAAATGAAAGAAAATTTTTGATCCAAGAGTTCGCATGAAATTGAAAAAAAAGTGGTGCACATGTGGAAGACATTCCCTTTTCCGAAATTTAAAAATCGTATATATAAAAAAAATATTCAACTTGAGTTTACATGGCACAAGCAACGACATGAAAAAGCATACTTAGATAAAATATGGATCAAAAATTTGAGCATTACAAACATTAAAACGTATATGGAACTAAAAAATATAAATGGAGTATTTTCGTTTCTAGTACAGAAATAAAATCGATTACAAAATGCGCAGTCTCTTGTATGTTCAAAAATAAATCTTATGCCACGTTAAATATGTATAGCTTTAATATAGTGGCAAAATAAAAAATGAAAGTAAAATTATAAGAAACATGTTTTACTTTTATTATAGCGATAGTATGTGCTATTAGTAACTATAATTATATTATTAATGATTCATATAATTTTACATTCATTTTAAAGGTATCACATTGAATGTATTGTAGGAATGTATTCAAGCGTTTGTAGTTTTCCAATTGTAAGTTTAGTGAAAAAAAAAGAAAATTTTATTATATCTTACGAGTTTATCCTACAAGTTACATGTGTTGATCGTTGTATATTTAACCCTTTCGACTCGGATGCCGCCGCTCCGGCGGCATAGTCATTTTACCGTTGCGCTCGGATGCCGCCGCTCCGGCGGCATGATATGTTTTACCGTTAAGCTCGGATGCCGGCAAATCGTGTCGGCGACAACTCGTCGCAAACTAAACTTACATTTAATTTTTTTTTATTTTTTAAAAATTAATTTACTATTACATTCATTTATTGATTGATTTATTAATTTTATAAATAAATATATAACAAAATTAAATTATTAGCTCATGATCCCTATAATTCTAATAAAGATCTGTGAAGAAATGATTTTTTAAACAATATAGCATGGTTTTGAGTGCAATTTTTTTAATTTTCAAAATTTTCTATTTTATTATCATAATAACTATATTTAAAAGCAATATAACCACATTTTGAAAAAATCCGATACAAAAAAAAATTCCGAGTTGAGAGATAAGTATAGCACTATAATATTCCGAGCGCAGCGTACCGACTGGCAGTCCGACTCCCGAGTCGAAAGTGTTAAAATTAGTTAAATATAGTTATTGCATTAAAAAATGATTATTCTCTTCAAGAATTTCTTAATATTTGCAAATATCAATACAAATTTTTAATATCGATTTCGAGTGCGATTTTACTCTATATTACTTTTTCTTTATATAATATCCAGGCTGCATAACATGTTTCAATTTCCTTTTTATGTCAATTTAACAAACTTAGTAGATACATATACATAAGTGATTTGGTAAAGATTGGGAAGAACCAGAGATCAGTTAAGTCAGTCGAAGGTCCCAAGATTTTACAATCACAATTGAATTGGACAAATCAACCTTCACGACCTTAAATAATTTATATAAGTGTTGAAATATCTTCGTTTGCCAATAGATTATAGCATTTTATACATGGTTATGATTTGCGTACAAATTAAAAAAAAACAATCCTCTTGATTTGAACCTTTGAGCAAATATTATTTATTGTGATGTCACTTCCTTCTTCGACTAAACTAAAGTCAGTTATACCATTTGATCCATGATTAAGAAATCCGTACAAATTGAAACTATGTTTCTGTATAATTATGCATGGCGATGAAGAATCTTCAAGCTAATACTATTTATTGTGATGGCACCTTTTCTAAATATCTCAAAATTATTAAATGTGTCAAAATTCCTTCTGTGACTGAATTATAGATATCATTTTATTTAACATTCGGTATTGATCTTCGAAGAAAAATAATCTAGTAGCCAAATAGATCCAAAATTAAATAAAAAAAATGTTGAAGTATGAAGTATGAAGTATTCATACTTTGCATCAGCCTCACATTTGCTATTTGGTTAATAATGTGAATCCAGGGCGGTTTCTTCTATTTGGTCGAAAACTACTTCGAGTAGTTCACAATCATAAAGACAAAAATGTCCTTGACTGGGTTGGAACTAACTTCTATTTGCATTTTTCAAATAGTTTGGCACAATAAAGCCATCGAATCATTGCCATCACAATGATCATTATCGATTTTTCTGTTTTGCAGAACCGGACTAGTTGTACGGACTTCGAAATGGAAGCGTCAGACGTAACTGAAGCTAATCCTACTGCAGGAAAGGGTAAAAAGCAAGGTAGTGGTGCAGCGCAACGAAAACAAGCGCATTTTAGAGCTAAGAAGAACCACCAGTTCAAGGCTGAGCTCACCGCCACATTACTGAAGCGATTGAAAGTGACTAACCCGACCAATTTATCTGCCATAAAACTACAGTCAGCAATTGTGCCTTCAAGGATTCCTATTTCGTTCAGAGCACTACCTCAGTATGTGCATGACCTTTGGTCAAGAATGAAATCTATTGGAACCCGACCGTTCGACACTTTAGCAACTGACGAAAACTACAGAATATTTCTGAAGTGTTTTATGTTCATATGCGAAGCCAAGGTAGTCTATGCTCAGATGAGATGCCAACAAAAACCGGCATTTGCTCTACCATCATTAGAAAAGTTCACCGAAATTCAACTGCGTGTTCTAACCTCGATATCTAAGCGACTACCATATCCACTTGTTATCTATGTGGAAGCTATTGTCAACTTTGACGCAAATGGACAGCCTGTCGTTCCTGTTTTAATTGAAACTGAGCCAACTTTGGCCTCAGGCGCGTTGTCTTTTGTTCCGAGTGACATTCATCGTCTACTCAGACAGCTTGCGCAACCAACGGCAGCAGACAACATCGTCGAAGCACTGGCACAAGAAATTGATGAAATACCTGGTATTGACTGGGTCCGAGGAGCCGTGAACTATCAACCACCAGCCGCCGCCCCCAACGCACCTCTGCCACCAACAGTTCGTGTCGACGCAGTATCAGTATCATCCGCTCAGACTTTAGAATTTTGGAATGGGACCATTCCTAGTCTAAGGGAGCGTGAAGTTTTCAATCAGATCATTGCATCAATGGACTCTAAGAAAGGGTTCAATATTCAGTGCGACATCACCACTGGTGATGGGTCGATCGTACTAGTAGTGCGATTTCCTGATCAATATGATTCTGATGAAATGGAAACGTTGTATTACATGAATACTGATGTACCAACCTTTGAAGAACAGTTGGGACCAGCTCTCCAGCTTGGCTACGAACATCGCGGGACTAAGTTCTCCCGTTTCTGTGGCACTTACGCCGAATGCTTAAAGCACGGCTCAGCGTCTGCGGAAGAGGCACGCCATGCCATTATTTGGACTGATTCAGAATGATAGTCCAGTGAACATACCCGGGGGATAAAAATAGTCCAAAGATTTCTATCTTATCTACCATCATCCGTTCACAAATATAAATCAAATTTCCTTTTTCATTGCCATGTATGATTTTTCAACAAATAGGCCAAGAAAATTGTAATGTAAATAAATCATAATTAGTGACACTGTCGAAATAAAAATTGTATATGAAATACCGTGTATTATACACTAAATCCTCGTGTTATGCATTTGGCTCAATCAAAGTTAATTCCTTCCATGGCATGCTATATGCTCATGTTATTTTACGTAGGAGCAAACCTATGCTCTCTTCAAATATTCATATCGTCTGTCATATTGAGATAAATGAGTAATTATAGTAAATATTAATCACATTGTTTACTATCTTGTTTTACTTCCAAAAATACTTAATTGTTCTGGTTCCAATGGATTCGCAATTTCGTTATTATATTATCGTTAGTTATTGTTGAACCTCAATAACAGTGCTTTTACTTCAATTCATTCATTATCTCTTGTTTCATGTACGTGATAATTTTTCATTCGATTTATAATACTCCTATTACCATAATCTATCATGTGAACATTTCCTATTATTTTCTTTATTATTAATTTTATTTTCTTTTCTTAATTATTTATTTTAGTTCCAAATTTGTTTTGTCAGCATTCAACAAATAAAGTTTCCTCGTGACTGCTAAATATTTTAACTAATTTTACATATTCAAAGACTAAATCACACATTATTTAGTTTTATTATCACAACATTGATTTCGAAAAAAATCACAATTCAAGAAAACTATTGACAAATTTACAATACATTACATACTGATTTACTAACGCGTTTGTTTTTTTTAGATTTATTTTCGGTTAACAAGAAACTCATGAGCAAATAAAATTATATGTAACATAGTAGCACACGTAACTAACTAAACAGCTCAATATCATCCGGAATTTTCTAGATTTACTAAAACACGAGTTATGCTTTTTATGTAGTGGATTGGCAAGCAACACTCTACCAAATAGAAATAAGAAATTTGAAAAAAAAAACAATTATTTAAATTTAACATATTTACCAAAAAGTAAATATCTGTCAGCTTATGTTTTCAATACAAAAGCTTTATATTTTTTAAATTCAAGATGTATAACTTGATGTTGCATTCTATAATACTAGTATTCTATTGATATGTTTTGAATTTTGAGTTCTCTACATGGTGCACCACTAGTACTACAACCTGGTAATACTTTAATTGCAAGTATTACCTTGATAAGATTTCCATTAAAGAAATTGACATAAGACAAATAATGAAATTGTTCGCGACAAACACGCAGCCTACATAGGATGTCGTAATTTACGATAAGGAGAATAAATGTGGACATATACCTTGTTCGTGGGCTCCCAATGCCCAGAAAACAAACTATTTCTCCATTGAAGGTTCATAAGGGTGTAAGCCCCTTCCTGATACTGTGAAATAAAAGTGTAATAAAAGTGTATAAGCGACAAAGAATGTTTCTAAAACCATCAATTAGATTTACACCAGTTTCTCGCAAAGGTATATGTATTTGCAAATTACAATAATATTAATTACGTGTATTTTTAAAAACTTAACTATTGCAGAGAATCAAACAAAAACGCAGCTCGACACCTCGAGCCCATAAGATGTATAACACATCAAAAATTTTGATACAGGAGGTGCGAAGAATTAATAAACAAAATACAAATTTACGGGACAAATTTCAGCAGAGCATCAAATGTGCTGAAAAATTTTCTTGTATCCAGCGACGTTAAATTTGAGGACAAGTCATAAAATGCCAATTGAGAGAACATACAAAAAAAAACGAATGGTAAAAAATTCACATTTGAAGATAAAATTCTCGCATTGACATTTTATAAAAAGTCGCCAAAGACCTGCTATTTCTGGAGGCAAATATTTATATTGCCGAGTCTTCAAACTTGAAGAAATTTACTGTCTCATATCCCATTACGTGTTGGAATTAACGATAAGCTTTTCCAATCATTAGAAGCTGCTATCTCTCGCAAAAAAAAAAATTGCAGCAAATATTGTGTATTTATGTTCGACGAGATATCTTTATCTTCTGATTTATCATATCATCAGGAAAAAGATCATTCTGATCATATAATAGAGTTTGAACAAAACGCAAATGGCAGAAAGCTTTTACTTGCAATCATGAACTAGTTTTTATGTTGAAGCAAATTAAAGATCGATGGAAACAGCCTGTTGCTTTTTACTTTTCAGTTGGTGGAGCCAATAGTTCAGATTTAAAAAGTCTCATTGTAGATATCTCTCGAAAAATATTTAGTATTGGTTTAATAATTATAGCCACAGTTTGCGATCAATACTCTGGAAACCGTAAAGCTATTAATATGTTATTGAGAAACACCGAACACGATTATAAAACTAAAAATCGAGACTGGGACAAAGTGAGTTTTGAAATTGATGGGCACGAAATAATTCCGTTGTTTGGCCCTCCGCATTTATTAAAATGCATGCGGAATAATTTTGCAAAATATAACGAAGTTTACGAACTTAGACGAGAAGGAATATGAGCCTTCCTGGTAAGATATTGTAAACTATTATGACTATGATGCAAATTGCAGATTGTTCCAGTGATGTTCTTCATTAACTGAAAATAAGATGAAGCGGATGAATTTCAAGCCTGGCAGCTCAAGTTTTTTCCCAACGCAATGAGGATGGTTTACAGAACTCCGGTTACTAGGAAGCGAATGGAAATTCTGCAACATTTGGAACTGGAGGATTCTTGATTTTTATGGACTGTTTATTTGAGAGCGTGAATGGATTGACTAAATTGCCAGTACGAGGTAAATTATTTCGTTGTGCCGTTTCTAATCAATCACAGCATATAAAATTTTGGCATAAAGCTAAGAAAGTGTCAAATTCAACACAGTTTATAAAGATAAAGATAAAAATTTATAAGAGAGTATTAATTCCGCGCAATGAAGTACTAATAAATTTAACCGATAGGGAGATAAAATCCTCTTGGGAAAAGAAAATTGTATCGGAAATCCTTCCTCAACCATGTGGTTAGGCTGGTGCCGTATCCAATGCACACTATGGCAACGATATGAATGCTGTCGGCCATAGTTTTCAAAATATAAACGCTAAATTTGAAAAGGACGACCCCATCCTATCGCTCATGCCGGTCGAGTATGAATACAGACATGACGTAGAGAAGTCTACTTCGTAGAATTTTTCAAGGAAAAGGTCATACGGACTTATATATTACATTATGATGAGCCCTACGAAGTAAGTTGGGGACCCACTGAACGAGATAATACGGGGTGCACTAATAAACCCCACGGGGAAAACCACGGCAGCCGCGGAAGCCTTCGCAAAGACCGCGGTAAAAATGTCACCCCAGACATTCGCCACAGCAGCGGTAAACATCGCGGCGGCGGCGGCGGTCAACATTGCCACATTCATATGTATTGAGTTAATAATAAAACACTAGAATTATGATTGTAAAATCTGCATTATTTCTAAATATAAGTTCTAGTTGCCATAATTATGTTTCCGCTTTCAGAACATTGTTAATAATTTGTCTTCGCGTCACTCACCTTCATCGAATTGCGAGATGGATATACAAAATGGATTACTAACTACTTTTCGAGAATTTTTAAATGATGATGATATCCTCGTAAATGATACTATGAGCAACCTTTCAATTGCTCCAAAACCATTTATATATGAAAATTAGTCTCTGTACAGTAGAACTGCTAATGCATTCGTTGCAGGATGCTTTACAAAGAAACTGATTGAAGTGGTTGGCAAATGCCAGATCTGTGAATAATAATGTGAATTGGTCGAAAATCCAATCGGCACAGAAGAAGCTTCTTGGATATCATCCTGAGATTATACTGGCAAATCATTGTTCATTCCTGGCACTAAATTTTTCGACTTATTAATTAAAAGCAGCCTCATAGTGGATAAATTTATGAAAGAATTATGTATCGAAGACAATCTTAAATTAAACTTCGCATCAAGTTAGAAAAATATGTATTTAACAAATTCAAATTTTCTTGCGATAAACATAATTTGACTCATTTTCTCATTTATATAGTTCTTCATCAACAATTGGTGCAAAACTGTGAAAAGATCTCACATATAAATACGTAAATAAAAATGAACAGAACCCTATTAAAAAAATTGCACTCCGAAAATACAAGAAGTCTTAGAGTTAATAAAGCTCGATTGAGACAAAAACCCATGTATTTTTCCATGAGTTGTGTTTGTTAATTTATATTTGTGATGTATTTATTTTTATATTATGTAAATATGTTTTACTCATATTTTATATTTTATATTTTATAATATATATATATATATATATATATATATATATGAAATTATATTTGAAAATATAATATGAATTATATATGAAAATATATATCAATATGAGTATGTTATGTTCTCATTTGACATAGCAAAATTGAGATCATTGTAATAATATTATATATTAATTTATCTTCTGCGAGGAGGCATGCAGGAGATGAAGAATACACTTCCAATGAAGAGTTGAGACGGGGTAAGAGGAAGAAGAAGGATGTTGTGTGGACATCAGAGGCATCATATACGTCGTATGATGAAGGTAAGAAAGGAGTAAAATTATAAATCATAAATTACATTCGATTATGTTAAAATAATAATATAATTATTACTATGTAGATATTGCTCTATATGAATCAGATTGTGTGGATACTGATTTTAACTTTACAGTATGTAAAATGCATAAATTTTGTGTGAATGTTCCAAATCATGATGAATTAAATTCTATTTTGCAAAGCAGTTTTGACTGCGGAGGTCAGCCCAGAGACCCAACACACCTACGCTCCCAAGAACCAACACACCTACGTTCCCAAGACCCAAAAGATCTACTCTCCCGATACCTACGATAGACCTACGTTCTCGAGACCCAACAGACCTACTCTCCCGAGACCCAACAGACCTACGCTCCCGAACCCCAATATAACTACGCTCCGGAGGTGGAGTACAATTTATCACCCAGGGTGGGGCGATCTCCAATCCCAAATACTTGTACCAGATTTTGCAATGAAGCAAGCCAGATTGCAAGGTTAGTTAAATGTTTATATATAGATAGATAGATAGATAGATACTTTATTCAAATTCAATATTTACAATTTAAGTCAATACAATTATACAATAATATAACTAAACTAATATCAGTTTTGCTTATGAACAACTTTAAGATTAACCTAATGACAATTAATATTTATTTTGGATTAAAAAATTCATTAATTGAATATATAGGCTGATCTATAAGATGTTTTTTAACGGTAGCATTGAAACTATTCCTGCTTTTACTCTTCCACTCATTGGGGAGCCTGTTGTAGATCTCTATACCCAGCTTGTTTCTTTGCGAGGATTTCAGCTTCAGTTTTGGAGGTACAACAGCACACCTGTTCCGCGTGTTGTGGCCATGGACGTCACTCCTCAGTACATGGTTTGTTCTGTCTGCATGGACCGCAATCGCCTGCTGGTAGATGTAAAGGCTGGTAACAGTCAGTATTCTAAATTTAGTAAACAAGGGTCTGCAGTGCTCCCGAGGTGAGGCCCCTCCGATTGCCCTTACAGCCTTCTTCTGTAAATCCATTATCTTGGAGGTATGCACCGAGTGTCCCCATGCCAATATTCCATATGAAAACACAGAGTGAAACATGGCAAAGTAAGCCTCTCTGGCGCATTCCTCATTTATAATGTGTCTAACTCTTCTGATGGCATATATTGATTTTGAGAGCTTAGTACATATTGAATCTATGTGCTTCGCCCAGGTTAGCAGACTGTCCATAGTAAGACCCAAATATTTAACTTCCCCTCCATGCAGCTCCTTATGTCTCCTACTGGAAGTAAAGTTAATATGGACAGTTTTACTATTGTTTAGTACAATTTTGTTGGCTGAAAACCAGTTTTCAACTTGCTTGTGGGCATACTGAATTTTTTCGTTCATATTTGCGATGTTCTCGTCCGCAACCGCCAATGCCGTGTCGTCTGCAAATTGCGTTGTGTGGCAGCTAATGTTCGGTGGTAGATCATTCACAAATATGATAAAAAGAAGTGGTCCAAGAATACTCCCTTGGGCAACCCCTGCATTTAATCTTGCTATCTCACTTCGTTTATTGTTCCATTCCACAAACTGATACCTGTTACATAGGTATGATTTCATAAGTTTAAGGGCTACGCCTCTAAATCCATAATATTCCAGTTTCCTGAGAAATATGTCATGTGGAACACAATCGAATGCTTTGCTGAGATCGCAAAACAGTGCACCACAGTGTTTATGATCTTCCATTGAATTTGATATAAAATTCAAAAAGTCTAGCACAGCATCAATTGTGTTAATTTTCTTTTTGAATCCAAATTGATTTTTTACAAAATAATTATTAGCATCGAAGAACCTTGTAATTCTTAATGCTAATAACATTTCTATAATTTTCGAAAATATTGGCAGTATGGCTATGGGTCTGTAGTTTGCTGCTGATTGACGATTTCCTGATTTGTATAATGGTACCACTCTTGCCAGCTTCATTTTCTCTGGAAAGATTCCTGTGGAGAAAATATTGTTTGCTATCGTGCACAACGGTCCAGCAATGTACTGTGCGACAGATTTTACCATTTTTGTATTAATGCCGAAGGCATCAAACGACGTTTTATTTTTTAAGCGTTTAATCATTGTATTAATTTCCTCTGGGGTAGTTGGATTTAAAAATATACTTTGCCCCTTCACAAATACCTTTGTCAAATAGACATCGGCTGCAATTATTGGCTGGGGCAGATTTTTTACTACATTTATGGCTACATTTTTGAAAAAATTATTGAAGTCTTCAACACTGGGTGCCTCATGACTTATATTACCTGTAAAATTCTTACCAGTTGCCCTTTTTATTATGTTCCAAATTGTGATATTTTTGTTATCAGAATTTATGATGTCTTTTATATTGGTTTGTTTTTTTTCATGCTCCATCTTTTGGATGTATCGCTTTTTCAGGTTTTCATAGAAATCTTTATAATCGGCCCTTTTTGTTTGTTTAAATGCGTCATATGTTAAGTCGACCATTTTCTTCAATTTCAGGACTTCTAAAGACTGCACTGGTTTCCATTTCTGTTTGATGGATACTCGTCTGCACGGAAATGCATTTAGAGCTATCTTTTCAAATACTTTTAAAAAGTTATTAAACTGATTGTTAGGATCCTCACCTATCACCGAGAGTTCCCAGTCTACTTGGCCAATTTGATTAACAAAGTTGTTCATGTAGGGACCACCGATCTTTCTTACAGTATGGAATGTACTTTCATTATGGTCAACTCTCAAACGAATAAGCAGAGCTTCATGGTCAGAGATTGCCGCTGGAAATGCGTTATCAATGCAAGTTCCTGAAGTAAGGCTAATATGAGTGGGTTTCATTAAGTAATGCTGTAGCCCAAACATAGACATTAAATTGATCAACGCATTTGTTTCATTTGATTTTTCAATAACGTTAACATTAAAATCGCCGCATAGGATGATGTTTGTTTTTAAGTCAAAATTATCATATATAATCAGTAAAGTCTCCTCAACTTTCTGCAAGAATGTGTCAAGTGTCGCATTGGGAGATCTGTACATCGATATTACAACAGTTTTTAATTGTTTTATGTAGCATGCGGCCATTTCGCACGTCAACTCATCGGAATGTGATGTTATGTAATTTAATTCCAAACATTCTATCTCTTTCCGACAGTAAATAGCAACACCCTCCGTGCATATGTTTACTACGACAGAATGAGCTGACTAGCCGAAAATCACGTATGCCATACAGGTCGATTTGGTCGTTACCAAGCCAATGTTCACATAGACAAAGAATGTTTATTTTATTGTCATGGACGACCTTTGTTAATGCCTCGGTTTTATTAGATAAACATTGAATATTCAGGGACATTATGTTGATCCAGTTTGACAATTTTTCTTTGTTTTTTCTCCCAGATGGAATAAAAAACGGTCCACACAGACTCCTTTTGGCCAAACATCCGGAGATTTTATTCTTTCCAATTCACTCTCTGCAACGGAGACTTTGAAGGAGGCATATGTTTCCGGATGTTTTGAAGCCATTTTCTCACATTCAATATTCTTGAAATTTTTTTCATTTAAATAATTTTTTAGAGTTTCCGACTATGTTTCCGGTGCCAAGCGAAACACATGCAAGTGGGCCTTCCTAGCAACTCCCGCGAGTGTAGTGCTCACATTTGTTCCTTCGATGGCCTTGTTTTTTCGTTTCGGCGACTTCTTTTTCTGGACCAAAGTCCAATTTCCATCGTCATTTGCTTTAATTGATTGTTGTTCAGCTTGGGTCGATTTAGTAGGCAGCTCCGTGTTGGCAACCGCATCTCGGAATGTTTCGGTTCTCCGCTTGTCCAATTCCTTCAAAGCAGTTGCTACTGCAACACTCACCTGTTCCTTTGAGACCTTACTAGCATTGCCACTGTTTTTATTGTTAGATTTATGTTTAGGCTTCTTGGATGCTGCTTTCTCAGTATTACCATCAATACTGGGTGCAGCTGACGATACCTCTTTTTTCTTTTCATTTGTCTTTAATAATTGCAGCATCTTAATTTTTTCTTCAAGCTGCTGAATTATGTATTCCTTGTCCTTTATTATTGTCATCTTATCGTCTATTATCGTATTTTTGTCGATAATTGTTTGCGATAAGTGGTTTATAGTATCCATATGTTTGTCACTTGACACTTCACTGCTCACCTCACAGCACTGTATCAAATTTCCAACAATGAATTTGAAACCTTTTCTTGTTGCACAACTCACATGGTAAATTTTGCCACAGTTCTTACAAACACCCACACTTGCAGATGGTTTTGTTTCACAGCAGTTGTAGGATTTTTTGGAATCCGATTCCGGAATAGTTAATTGTGTCAGAGACATTATGACACTTCAAAAAACACGTCCGCACGGTTCAACGGCTAACGAGCGAATCTTATAATATATATATATATATATATATATATATATATATATATATATATATATATATATATATGAGTGAGTTCTTGAGGGCGATACATCAAACAAAGAAAAGCCAAAGATTTATAAAGTAATCTTTAATTCCAAACGTTTCGACATTCAATTTAATGTCATCATCAGTGGATATTACGTTGGTTGGTTACATCTAGAGAAGTGTACACAACACTAGAGATTGGCACTAACATTTATACAACTAACTTGTCAACACTATGCATTCTTTTTAATTTTTTTATATATAGTTTTATTTGAACAAAAATGTAAGTAGAATTATGTAATTTCTGCCACGACTTCTGTACTTGGCGAGTACCGAGGCATACATACCCTCAAGAACTCACTCATATATTTCAACATCAAAATTAACTACTAAATCATATATATATATATATATATATATATATATATATATATATATATATATGCATATATTTTTACATAATTTAATAATTATTTAATGCTAAAATAATAGAGAGTGTTGATGCCATGAATGGCCAAATAGCGGTAATTATCCAAGATGGCCAGGTTTTGACAACACGTCAAAACCAAATAATTGATGTGTCACTGCACAAGAATATAGACTTAATGCTGCCACTGAGAACGGTCAACGAGTTAAATGATTTAGAATCGCGTCTGAAAGATGATGCCGAGTTTTGTATAGAATTTGTAAGTCTCCTCTAGTATAAATATAGTAGATACATATATATTTGTATATATGTTTAGAATGCAATATTTATATTTATATATTCATGTACACACTTATCTTTTTTCATTATTGTTTTAGCAACTCTTTGTAATGAAAGTTGGGGGCAGAACTGCACAGGCACACATAGCAAATGTGTGCAAGCGATTGATGAAAAATGAGCTCGCCATGCAATGTTCATGGCTTGGCTTAAAAAATAAAAAATAACATAGCAGTTCATGAAATTGTTCAGAGGTATTTATAAAAGATATATGTGGCATAATTGTTACATTTTTTTTAAGTAATGTTATATATATATATATATATATATATATATATTTGTAGAGTTTCGAACAAGAATCCAAAAATAATACAAAATAAAAAACAAGAAAAGTTTTTAAAAAAACAATTTCTTTATTTAATTATTTGTTTATTGTCGACGTTTCGGAACTAGGTACGTTCCATCTTCAAGACATCTGTCAAGAAACATGATCTTGATGAGATTTTAGCAAACAATATGTTTAGGAAAAGAAAATAGATTTTTCTTAAATAATGAATTAATTGCAAAAAAATATAATAATGTACAGAAATATGATAATATGTTCAAAATGAAAATGATAAAAATGATAAAAATAAATGAGTGGATTATCAGAACAGGATATTAAACATAATAGAAAATTTTTTGAAAGTTATGGAAATTTTTTAAGAAAAGGTTAATGACAAAGTTGAATTAATTACCTGTATGTTTGAATATTTGTTAGCACTTTTTCACTATACAAGCTTTTTTAACAAAAATGAATTTGTGAGTTAATTTTCCGCTGAATAATTAGATTTTGTAAATCAAAATTACTAAAAGATTTGTCTTTTTTAAAATTATTATTTGAAAACACAAATAATATTGTTCTCTGGATGTTGTTCGATTGGCTTTCGAAAATTAACTAATTGAAACTGGTGTGTCCTTTGTAACACGTGTAAACACTTGAACGAGAGATGTGAGATTGTATGTGTGTGTTTTTATATGTCAGGGTGTGAATACTTAAATTGTTGATCTTAAAAGGAAGTCGATATTAATTGTTTGTCAAAAAGTGTAAAAAATTTAAATATGAATCATGTAATAGGTTGTGATCTGATCTAATGTTGACACTGTTAGAAACATTTATGAGAATGAGACAACTCTCCGCGAATAACCTTCTAAAGATGCAACTTTCATGATATAAAATCTTTGGAGTGAAATTAAATGAATGGGCGTTTTCTATAGAGTGTTGTACTAGGGTACTTTTGAAATTTTTTTGTTTATGGTGGACCACACTTAGTTCATGTTGTCTCATTCTCTTGTGTACATATTGGGAGGTTTGTCCAATATATTGAAAAGCACAGTATGTACCCAATATGTACACAAGAGAATGAGACAACATGAACTAAGTGTGGTCCACCATAAACAAAAAAATTTCAAAAGTACCCTAGTACAACACTCTATAGAAAACGCCCATTCATTTAATTTCACTCCAAAGATTTTATATCATGAAAGTTGCATCTTTAGAAGGTTATTCGCGGAGAGTTGTCTCATTCTCATAAATGTTTCTAACAGTGTCAACATTAGATCAGATCACAACCTATTACATGATTCATATTTAAATTTTTTACACTTTTTGACAAACAATTAATATCGACTTCCTTTTAAGATCAACAATTTAAGTATTCACACCCTAACATATAAAAACACACACATACAATCTCACATCTCTCGTTCAAGTGTTTACACGTGTTACAAAGGACACACCAGTTTCAATTAGTTAATTTTCGAAAGCCAATCGAACAACATCCAGAGAACAATATTATTTGTGTTTTCAAATAATAATTTTAAAAAAGACAAATCTTTTAGTAATTTTGATTTACAAAATCTAATTATTCGGCGGAAAATTAACTCACAAATTCATTTTTGTTAAAAAAGCTTGTATAGTGAAAAAGTGCTAACAAATATTCAAACATACAGGTAATTAATTCAACTTTGTCATTAACCTTTTCTTAAAAAATTTCCATAACTTTCAAAAAATTTTCTATTATGTTTAATATCCTGTTCTGATAATCCACTCATTTATTTTTATCATTTTTATCATTTTCATTTTGAACATATTATCATATTTCTGTACATTATTATATTTTTTTGCAATTAATTCATTATTTAAGAAAAATCTATTTTCTTTTCCTAAACATATTGTTTGCTAAAATCTCATCAAGATCATGTTTCTTGACAGATGTCCTGAAGATGGAACGTACCTAGTTCCGAAACGTCGACAATAAACAAATAATTAAATAAAGAAATTGTTTTTTTAAAAACTTTTCTTGTTTTTTATTTTGTATTATTTTTGGATTCTTGTTCGAAACTCTACAAAATATACACAAATCCAAGACTCTACCATTCAATATATATATATATATATATATATATATATATATATATATATATATATATATATGTAATTCAAATGTCCCGCCATTACTATTAGTAATGTTGGCAATAGCCTTCCCCTACTCAAACCATGTATCCGCCATCTTATATTTATGTTCATGTCAAAACTATGTAAAATAACTCTCTGCTTGCTGAATCGCGAAACAAGTAACATTTAAAATAAGCTGAGTAATTTTAAGGAAGCATTTTTATTTGACCATATTTTGGTCCATCTCACCAGATAACATATATTTATACCAGTGCTTATCCTTACTAGTTTATGGGTGTGTTTGTCATTAACCTATAAACAAAACACATGTTTTACAATTCTTCGGTAATTATAAGTGCAGAGCTGTTGCTACCAGTACTTCGAGACTTGCGTTATTTATTACAATTACAAAATACTTCTGGTCATTCTTAGGTAGTAAGACTACCTCTAACGTAGTTCCTAATAGAGTAATGGTTAAGATTTTAATTCATACTTTACTAGTGTTAATCAACCCAAGCTAGATATGCCTAGTTTGTTTGATCATAACAATAGAGTAATGTCAACATATTGAGAAGATTGATTCTAGTAGTGTGCAAGTTGCAATGGCAAGTTTAAAAAATTCTAAAACATTTGGATTTGAAGGTATTCCATCATTTCTTGTACGTGATTGTTCAACTACTCTTTGTAATCCACTTGCATTTTTATTTAATCTGTCATTAAGTACAAACACTTTTCCGAACTGTTGGAAGATCGCGCGTATAGTGCCAATTTTTAAAAATGGCGACCCATCGAATATTACTAATTATAGACCCATATCTTTATTATCTAATTTTGCTAATGTTTTTGAAATAATTGTATTTAATAAATTAATTCTATCGATAAAATCTTTAATTTCTAATGATCAGCATGGTTTCATGCCTGCTCGTTCCACAACTACTAATCTAATACGTATTAAAAAATTTCTAGCTGAGAATCTCGACATTAACGGACAAGTTGATTTACACTGATTTTAGGAAAGCTTTTGATGAAATAGATCATAATATACTTCTTACTAAATTATCTAAAATTGGTTTTAATACTTCACTTACTTATTTCTTTAAAAGCTATCTTCAAAATCGTAAACAGTTCGTTTTTCTTAACGGACTTTTGAGTAACTTTGCAACTGTCAGCTCGGGTGTGCCCCAGGGGTCCACCCTTGGTCTTCTTTTATTTAATATTTTTATTAACGATATATCGGAAGTAATTAATTGTTCTCAACTATTGTTTACAGATGATCTCAAGTTATATCTCAAAATAAACTTAATAGATGAGTGCCTAGTATTTCAGTCTCAACTAAATTCATTTTACTCTTGGTGTGTTCAAAATAAACTGGATCTGAACATTTCTAAATGCAAAATTATTAGCTTTACAAACAAGCGCATTTCGATTATAAAATTTCTCACACCTGCATAGAAAGGTGTGATAAAATATCTGACTTAGGCATTGTATTTGATTCTAGTTTGACTTTTACAGATCACATATCTAATATATGTAACAAGGCGCAAAAATCATTAGCAATAATATTAAGAAACTGTAAAAAATTTGAATCTAATCTGTCACTAATTAGCATATACTATGCAATTGTACGTTCAAAGCTGGGGTATGGATCGATCATTTGGTATCCTAACCATAGCAATAATTCAGATTGCGCTAGAGAAGGTTCAAAGAAAATTTCTAAAATACCTATATTTGAAAACGCACAAAATTTACCCTGAACGAGGTTTCGACCACAATATTTTACTTAATGTATTCTGCGTATCATCTCTTGCTACACGTCGTTTCACTCACAGTATTTTGTTCCCGTATAAACTATGTAATAATGCCATAGATTGTCCTCAAATTCTAGACCAACTATCCTTTAACGTTCGTAGACTCTCATCACGAACTCAAATGTTTTTCAAATATCCTACTCCTAAGACTAATGCTCTATTAAACTCACCTATAGTGCTAATGTCCTCTAATTTCAATTCAATTAATAAAGATATCGATATTCACAATACTTCAGCAAAACAATTCATTGCCATCTGTACAAGTTAATCTTGATATTTTGTCGCGAATATGTTATTTCCATCATATGTAATTTAGTTTTACCGTTAAGAATTTGATAGTTTTTTTTTATTTTGTATTATGTATTGTTATGTTATGTGTTGTTATATCATATATTAGTATACTTGTATTATTATAATATGTATTATTAAAATTGTATTTTTAAGTCCTCCTGGAGCTTCTCTGTGGGCTATATGATAAATAAAATAAATAAAATAAAATAAATAACTGCGCGTGTGTTTAGACAGAAGCTGAAATCATTAATTGACTTCATTGTTAAATATTCTGTTTTTGGTATCACACGTTGTTGGTTGTACTCGATTGAGTGGCAAAAACGTGGATTGCCTCATGCCCACATTTTAATTTGACTTGAAGATAAAATCCGACCACAAGACATTGATCAAATAATATCAGCAGAAATACCTGATCAAACAACAGATCAAAAATTATTTGATATTGTCACAAAACACATGACCCATGGCCCGTGTGGGATTTTCAACATGGAGGCGCCATGTATGGAAAATGGAAGGTGTAAGAAAAATTTTTCGAAGCTACCAACTAATGATACCATCAGGGACGTTGACGGTTATCCGCTGAACCGACGCAGAGATCAAGACAATGGTGGACACACTTTTACAATAAGACTACGTAACTTTGATGAGCCAGTAGAAATTGATGGTGGGTTGTAACATACTCACCATTACTTACAAAAGCATATGAAGCTCATATTAATGTGGAACTTTGCAGCTCAGTCAAATCTACAATAAGTACGCCAATAAAGGTAATGATTTAGCAATATTTGAGCTACAAAATATTAATAAAAATGATGAGACAACGCATTATCAAATAAGTAGATTTATTAGCAGCAATGAAGCTATTTGGCATATTTTTAGTTTTCCAATTCATGAACGAAACCCTTCTGTCCAGCATCTGACAGTTCATCTTGAGAACGGACAACGTGTGTACTTCACAGCACGAAATTTTCAGCAAAGGGCATTTGAGGGACCAAAAACAACATTGGCAGAATTTTTTTTTAACTATGTAAGAAAAATAATATATTGGGGCGAGCGTAGCCTAGTGGGTAGCATGCTCGTCCCGCACGCCAGAGGTACTCGGTTCAAACACCACCGGCGTAAAATTTGTACTGTCAAATTAAGAAAATGAAGTACAGAATAGTGAGATATTGAAGTAAAAAAAAATGTGAAAACACGAACATTAAGAAGGAAATGAAGAAATATAGAAAAGGAGGAGTTACCTAGAATTATGACAACTGAAGTAAGTAAAAATATAACCAATTTTTCATCGACAATACCGGTATTAAAACCGGGATACAGGAATTTCATTTCTCAAATATCGAATACCGGTATTCAGATTTTTGTACGGTATTGGGAGCCCTACATCTGAATGAGCGGTTTCAGTTGGTGAAAACATCACGACAGAAAAATCCTTTTAATGTGGTCACTATGTCAAGAACAGTTTATTATAACTTTTCATTGTTATTAAAACAGAATGTTTCCTACGTAATAAAAAAAAGAATAATGATCAAGAATCTTTTTTGTGGAAACCTATACAATGGTTATGGAATGGGTGGAGGACTGCTGATTTTTTTATTTGTCAGTAAGAGTTATACGATATATACACAAATAAATTAAAATCTAGACTACTACAGGCAAATTTAAATTCATGAATAATACTGGGTAGAAATTTATAGATTTGTATCCTAGATTCCAAATAGACAATACATAGTTATGACAACTTATTAAAAGTTATTCATGTTTCAAACAAAACTATTCTTGTTTACTTTCGGAAAGTTATTAAAATTTGATTAACTTTTGTAAATCTGATTCATCCCTTTACCCCTGATTGCTCATCCTGCATAGGAATGACGATCTGAAATCAATTAATTGAAGAATCGATTTTTGGAGCCAACAAGATCGATTTTTTAAATCGATATGTAGTACTGAATCGATTGGGTGAATCGATATTTCACCCTTGAAAATCGACATTCGATTTGTTTTGGTATAAATCATAAAACTATTTACAATTAATTGAACGTATCCGTATTGTAAGAGTGCTCCCGGTTAAAGAATTAATTATTCAAAAACTCGCGAAATGGCTGTATGTTCAGATTCCTTCGCATGTCTTGAATAAAAAAAGTTACGTTTGTAGTCTTCGACTTTTTGTTTCTTTGCATCTGTGACTGGACTGAGTTGCGCCATGCCACCAGCCATAATTTATTTTTGGTATTTATTTCATTTGTTTATTGTTGATTGATTGAGTATTTCTCGTAAAGCAATATAAATACTAATTTTTATGTGTAGTGTAGCGGATTAATAACTAATTGAACCTGAGTAGGTAAGAAAAGCGCTTTATTTTGTTTTTTGCTTTCGTGCTGTTATTTTCAGTTTAATATATTAGTTGTGATTATTAAATCTAACCATGTATGCAATGCATTTACGTTTATATACGAATAATCAATATTGGGCATTGAAATAACTAATATATAAGTCAAGTGGAATTCCTTAAGAAAGTGTGCATACTCACTTCTACTATTATGTTCATTTATCTATATAACCTCAAATTGTTCATTTTGTTTACATAGAAAGTAATAGTAAAGCCCTGACTATCTTTTTAAAAATAAACTACCAAAATTACTTCAATATTATTTTTATCAAGTAAAATCGGTCTGCGGTCACCTACAATACATACATATTTGGTAGGAAAGAACACCAGGCTAGGGATGGGTGGGCACTTCTTTCCGAAAAAGATCGATTTTTAAATCAAATCAAATAGTCGAATTATAACCTGATAAACCTATAAAGGTTTTTTTTACAAAAAACTATTATTTCTATTTAATTGTTTTACTATTTAAATGTTTTACTAATCTTTCATATAAAGTCTTCTTTTAAATTGTTTACGAATTGATGCTAATAGGATTTTGAATATTACTTATAACTAGTAAGTAACTAATTACTAAAAAATTCATTGTTTATCAAATTTAACACTAGAAAGACGGACGAATTGAGTATACCTACATTGCCTGAAAACAGTCAAAATGACTGCGTCGTGAAAAAAATAAATAATGCGTTTAGAAATTTGTTTAAAATTAATTTTTATTATTTCATGTACTATTTACATTTATACAAATTATCTATGAGTGCTAAAATTAAAAAAATAGTTCATCTGACAAAAAAGTTCATTATTTTTAAAATTATGCAAATATAATTTGAGATCTTTTTATGAGTACATTTTCCGCAAATATGTTTGTTGCAAATTTGACACGTATTATTAGTTTTATTATTATTACAAAGTCTTATTTGGCAAAATTTTCTTTTATTACTACTGGTATGTGCATGATGTCTGTGGGTCATCATTTTCCTTTGATTTTTTTTGTGTTGATGTCGTGTAGTCCGCGGAAAGCTGTTCTGCCAATTCAAACAAAAACTGTTCTCCAAGGATTTGTTTTCTTCGGATTTTTATTCCTGTCGCTTCTTTGTAAAGAATCCAGGCATTTATCGCAGCCAAATCCAAAATATTGAAAAATATTTGCAGGGGTCATCTACGTGAACTACGTGGGATTTCACGGTATATTTTCTTTACCTTTGATCTGTCATGTCTTCTTTGCTGACCATAAGTAAGTCAATTTCAAATTTTTTGCCTCATAGGCCCCACAAGCATATAAAATTCCAATAAATGCATTCCAATAATATTTCCTGTAACGATGTTGTCCAATCGTACACCAAAATTTGACTGCCCTCTTCTTCTGTGCACTGTTTTATGTGTTTGATAATATAATTATCTATTATCAACGAAAATGCACTGACAAGATCACTTGTAATAATATTCTTTTTTGAAAAGATCGTTGGCCCTTTCACACCCTTGATGACAAAACACAGATGATGACCTTCCTGGAGTACCACCTTCGGCAATTTTTGTCCATACAGTACCATCGAGAGCTGTTTCTGTTCCTTGAATTCTTTCATCAGTTTCTGGGCCACTTAGCACCCTCCTGCATACACTTTCATTTTCATCAATAGTTATCACCTTCATCGCTACCCTCAGAATTAGATGATTCACGTGGAATATAATCCAATTCATCATCAAATGATTGCGCCCAATTTTCTGCATTTGATTCTATGTCGGAACACTCTTTACTTATGCTCGTTAGCTTTTGCAATAATTCACTTCTCTTCGACATTTTATTTATAAGTTCTAAAAAATCAACTGAACAACGCGTTATACTAAAAGTTACTACGCGAAAAAGACCGGTCTAATGTCAATACTTACCAAAATTCGGTTATTTTTATATAAAAAATGCATTATCGCATATTGGAGATGAATGCACGCGAGATAACTATTTGCAATACAATAACAAAGCCGTTTGTAATATAAAATTTCTAGAGCAGTCAAAATGACTGTGTTCCGTCCATGCAGGCATAACATGTAAGAATATTGAAAATAAAAGTGAGATAAGGCAAATAATACGATTTATCTACGCATTTATATGTTGTATAAAAAGTCACAAAATTTCACGAAGCTGCGACTTCAAATACATAGTTATTTTTATGTTTGAAAATGGAAAACAGTCAAAATGACTGCGTCCGTCTTTCTAGTGTTAATGAGGAAAAAATTTATTTTTTCAGCATGTCGGGTAAAAGTGATATTTAGAATCATTTCATAATAAAAGACACAGGAGGCAGGCAAATGCAAATATTGTCACCAGGAAGTAAAAACTACAAACTTGCGCAATCATTTATTAAAACGTCATCCAACAATTCAGACCGTAAGTCGCAAAAAGAAGAGTGAAAGTGGTGGCAATTGTGGTAATGCACGAAATGGTGATGGACAAGTGAGTGGAGTGGAGCCTGTTTTTCTTATATCACATCCTTTGTTTTCCAATGTACTGAGTTTGAACATAATAAGAATTAATGTTCAATAAATCAAAGTAATATATTTCTTATTTTAGGTTTTTGATCGTGCCAGTTTCAGATTCTCAAATTGTTAATGATTCGGATACTGAAAGCGTAGCTTCTTCTTCTGTCTCTGTATCAGTCAACAGCCAACATTGACATCTTGCTTAACAAATATAAAATCATTTCGAGGTAAAACAAGAAACTGAAATATTTTTTTTAATAAATTTTCATGGAAGTGAGATGTATAGGTACAGCATCGAAAATTAAAACTTTTTCTAAAATTTTCAGGTAATGGTGTTAAAAGTAGCCAACTAGCCAATGCAATAGTCTTCATGATAGCAAAGGATGGGTTGCCTTAAAACTGTGGAAAAAACACGGTTTGAACATTTGATGAAAGTAATGGCACCGCTATATAAAATTTCAGCCAGAAAAACGCTCTTTCAGCACAATTGAAATTAAAAATACAAGAAGTAGAAGCACTATCTTTGACTGCAGATGTGTAACTGCTCTAACAGAACCAAACAATGCTGATTACTTAGAACAAGTAATTATTAATATGACATCAAATGAAAAATGTGACATCACAAGTGACAAAGTGGTAGCGTTTATCACGGACAATGGCGCTAATATCGTTAAAGCAGTCACAAATGTTTATAGCAAAAATAAACACATGCCATGCTTTGCTCATACATTAAACCTAGTAGCATCAAAACCATTTGACAATAAGGATGGACTAGACGAAGCCAAGAATTTATTAACAGCTGTTAAAGATATTACTTTATCTTTTAAGCAAAATACAAATGCTGATGACTCTTCAAACAAAGCTCACGATCAACAAACAAAGCCTTTGGGGCTTATTCAATCTGTGTGTTTCCAGTTGACTGGAAAGACGCATATGCTGTCCCCATGTTCAAATCAGACGTGAAATCTAATATATGTAATTACAGACAAATTTGCATTCAATCAGTTCTACCTAAATTATTTGAAAAATTAATTTATAGTAGAATAGAATTTTGGTTTAGAAGCACCCTGATTAATCGACAACACGGTTTTATAAAGATAGGTCTACAACTACCAATCTCATGACATATGTGGAATATATAATGCATCAACTTGAGAACAGAATGGAAACACACACTATATACACAGACTTTAGTAAAGCTTTTGATTTGGTTAATCATGATGTGCTCTTGATGAAGCTGAATAAATCTGAAATTTCTGCCCGGTTATATAATTGGTTTGAATCCTATTTGAGAGGATTAGGAATTAACACGAATATGTTTTTGGAAAGTTTTCATAATCAGATAAAAAGTTATAATTGGTTTGAATCCTATTTGAGAGGATTAGGAATTAACACGAATATGTTTTTGGAAAGTTTTCATAATCAGATAAAAAGTCTGAGTTTTTAAGAGAAAGTGCTCGAGAAGGATGGATAAGGCCATTCAAATGGTGTTACGCCTTGAAATGGATTCTTTTCGACAAAGGACGCGAAGATTGAGTGGAATGTCACTATCAACAAGGCAAAGAGATATAAGAATAAGCCACATGAGAAGTGTAATAATTTTGCCTGATCATATTATACAAACCAGTTTAAATACGCAATGGAATGTATTACCAACAGATGTTACTACGGCACCATATGGTTATTAAAAAAAAATCAAACTTGTAATACTACTTGCATGAGATGTGAACCATGCAAGATTTGTTTTCATACATACACATGCAGTTGTAGAGAGTATATGATTCAATCAAACATTTGTAAGCACATCCACTCATGCGTGAGAGTTTTTCCATCAGATACGGGTTTTGAGCGTGAATTGTTAGAAAGGGATATGATTCAAAGATGTGAAGATTTTAGAAGTTTATAGGGATTACAAATAAGTACACAAACAAGCACAGAACATAATAAAGAGGCTTGCTATGCCGTAATAAAACTTGCAGGACAAGAACTTATGAATTTAATAGAAAATGAGCAATTTGGTAACCATGAAATATTTATGAATAGAATTTTGTTCTGCGCCGACACTCTTACCTATTTACCGTCGCATTTATGCCTCTATGTGTATACTATCACATTTATTACTCTATGGACTCTACATCTCTCAAGTTCCACTCTACATTCTATGGATTCTATATTTCCGGCTAGACACAGGACTTCAATGTTTATTACAAGCTCACATTTCTCTCTCTGGACTCGAAAAGTAACACATAACCTTATAATACCTTTAATGAAGTTCTGTATAATAATATCTATATTCTGTAATAAATCTATAAAACTTGTTTTGTGTTTTGAAATACTAAAATTACCTACATCGCTAAAGCAAATATTTAACAATTTGTTCATTTGTTCAACAAACAAAAGCATCATTGCAAGATAATTCTAGAGAATGTGCGAATAAAAGGATGGAGTGCCAAAGAGGAAAGAATAAGGCCACCTAATTTGTTATTAAAATTATATTATATAATTGGTTTATATAATTGGTTTGAATCCTATTTGAGAGGTAGAAAACTATGCGCGAAATTAATTGACTCCATATCAGATAAATGTACGGTCTCTTCAGGGGTGCCGCATGGATCTCATCTTACACCATTGCTATTTTGTATATTTGGGAATGACATTGGCAATGGTTTCTCAACCGAGTTTTCTTTATTTGCGGATGGTTCTAAAATATACAGAGGCATAAGGAACAAAGGTGATTTGTGTGCACTCCAGGAAGACTTAAATCGATTATCTAGATGGTGTGAAATAAATAAATTTAAATTGAATGTGAGTAAATGCGCAGTTATTAAATTTTGTCGCGGCAGTGAAAGCTACTCTAATCATCAATACTTCATAGCAGAAGAAGTACTTCCGCAAGTGGATGGTATCCGTGATTTGGGAGTATATATAGATAGAAAGCTAGCATTCGATGGTCACTTGAACAATATTGTGTCAAGGGCAAATTGTATACTCGGTGGTCTGCTCAGAGACAGTGGAGATTTCCAAAATGATGATACTCCGAGTGTACTATTTGATACCTTAGTTAGACCAATATTAGAGTATGGATGTGTAATTTGGGACCCGATTTACCAATATCAGATTGACAGAATTGAATCTGTCCAGAAAAAATTTCTCAATCATGTAAGATTCCGCAGATACAAGAGTAATATACAGTTAAGTCAGTCCCAAATGTACAACCATCTTAACATTACCCCACTCGATGCTAGAAGAATATACCTCACCTTCTGTTATGGAGTAAATATTGTGAAAGGTGCTTTATATGCACCTGAACTTCTCAAACGCATCAAATTTATCATATGAAATATTAAGTTACATAATAACTGAACTTTGGAAATACCTACAGTTAAAACCAAATTTGTTTCACATGTACCCATGTTCAGAATATCAAAAATAATAAATGAATTTGCTTCTGAGATTGATATCTTTGGTCTGTCGGTGACAAATATAAAAAATCAAGCCAGAAAAATTATCCTTAAAAGTCTGTCTTAAGTAGTGATTTATAGTTTATTAAATGTTTAATTTTATTAGTTTTCATTTAATGTTATATATTTGTGTTTTTATATTAAGTGCTATGTATATATACAAAGCTATCTATGAACTCTTAATACTCTATTTTTCTCACATATTACCTCTTTAGTTTAGAATTTGTAGACTTCAAAATGTAACTATATTGTACTATCGCCATTGAAGAAAAAAACATAAATAAATAAATCATGAGTGAAGTTTTTGTAATTTTAAGGGTATAAACAGTTTCCATACAGTAAGAATGATGGTGATTCTATATGAAAAAAATTAAACAGGTTGAAAACAAGTAATATACATAAGATAAAAAAGAAGAATTAAATCAATAAAAAATATGTCTTTTCCATGACAAATTAATATTAAAATTAACCATTTAAATTATATATAGCAGGATGGAAAGTGTCGAATATCAACCATATTTGTTGGCAATAGCAAAATATGTACATCGTAAATTAACTGCTGAATTCATATTAAAATGGACAGAAATTAGTAAATAAAGATGCATATTTCATTAACTTGCAGAATCCAGGTTTAATAGTAGATCAAATGGCTAAGATTTAAATCATGTACTACAAATGGCATGTGCCTTAAAGTGTTTCGTGAACATTTAATCATACTAATCAGGAATATATTCATTGCGATAAAAAACATGCAGGTACTTACATCCACAAATTCTTACTCAAGTTACCTCATGTAGTTATTACATATAGGAGGTTTTGTACAATAAAACATTCACATGGGCCTCCAACATGTAGAATAGGGTTTCCTCACCGGCATCTGAAATTATAAAATACTATAGTAATTCATATAGATATAAAAATATTATTTTAATATAACTATAAAAAGAGGTAAATAAGTACCCACGAAAAAAAATATTTGGAATTGTAGCATAAGTTTTAGCCATAACCTATTCTTTGAAACGATATCCACAAACAACAAGTTGCCTACGCACTTATTAATCACAGATACGACGAACATTAGGGTTTTAAATTAAATCAAAACAACAAATTTATAGCAATAAATATAAGTATAAATATGAAAACGAACGTTATTAACGAATATTTCTCATACCAAATCTATGCAAAAGTGAAATAAGATGCTGTCAAAGTACTTTGCTTTAGTCATGTACTAAATAAGTAAGCAAAATTATCAATCCTACTAACCAAAAGCTTTCAAATAATGTTATCGCCAATGTAGATCATTAATTGTGCACTAAATCACTGAATTGAAACAAAATCGGACTAAAAATCAGAACCATATACTCTACTTTTATCTATGATCACAACACACTTGTTAAATCTAATGCGAGATGCGAGTACCATCAACGACATACGCACATAGATAACGAATGCTAATAACAGTAGAGCGAACAGTAAACGTAAGGGTGTCGGCACACCTGTCAATAACCGGAGAGCGCAGCGGCTCTACGACAAAACGTTATAATACAGGAGGTAGCAACGTTTTCGAGAAAGCATTTTAGTTAGGCTGTTTTTTTGGTATGTGGACCTTGGTGCTCTCTCGGTTAGAGTACGGGCCGTCTGGCAGCTGGAATTGGTTGCGTTAATTAGTGCGCAGCCAACTTTTACGTCGCGATTTCAAAATTTTGAAAGCATTTTAGTCAGTCCGATTTTCATACCATATTAAATAACGTAATCAAACAACAGTGTATAAAAGATGGCAAACATTCTTTGGAGAAGCAACAAAAAAAAAGGCAGCACATACGCATTAACAAAGAATAAGGTATCGCAAAATACATGGTTTGAAAACGTGGAAGAAAGTAGAATTTTCATCTCGGTTATCTGTAGACTGAGATTTGGACAAACCTTCTGCAAGAACCACTTGAAAAGAATAAGAATCATAACGGACTCGACATGCGATTGCGGAAGCGGAGAGGAAACAATAGATCACCTGTTTTGGGAATGCAACTTATTCCAAAACGAAAGAAGAACATTAATAATAAATTTACTTAAAGCAAATATTATTTTCCCAATCAATGTACAATCATTAGTAGCTAGTAACAATTTAAAAATTTATAAATATATATTTAATTTTATTAATAATACAACAATTAATTTATAAGTTAATGATTCAATAAAAATATGTAATAAATAATTGTAAGAATGGCATCTGGCCTTATGATGCATATCAAAAGCCAATAAATAAAAAAAAATCATTTTTTTGACACTTTGAAATTTCAGACTAATATTTTTTGTTGCCAGACAATTTTGGCGCTGCTAAATATGTGCCAGACGGCAATTTATTTATTATTTTTTTTTTAATTCAAATCATTTTAGTTCGTCTGAAATTTTAATATTATGTTCCTTAAGGGTAAAAAGACAAAATTAATTTGCCAGACGTTTCTGCGGTTGTTAACCATGTCTGGCAATCAAAAATGTCTGGCGATATGATACTAGTAGACAGAGTGAGACAATCGCCAAATACATTGGCGCGAATGAAACAACACTACAGATTAACCACCGTCATCGTTTGAGGTTTATCTAGTTGATGTTTTTTTCAGTTGCATCTCATGAAACATGTACCACAAACCTATGACGGCATCTCTAAAAAAATTCTGAATTGTATTTGTCATATAAAGTCTGTTCGCATAGACATTATCTTTGACCAATATTTTTTTCCTTCCATCAAAGATTGTGAAGTTCAAGACGAGAAGAAGCTAATAGGCCAATATCAATTGGACCTAACAAAATTCGACCTCAATTTTATAGCAGAACTAAAAAATATACCATTTAAGGAAGCACTAGTTAGCTTTTTCATTAATCACTGGGATAGTGAAGATATGGTTTCTTTCATTGGCAATAAAATTATTTACACAAGTTTTGATAAATGTTATTCATATAAAGTTTTGAATAACAAAGTAATTAATTAAGAGAATGGAAGAATCATTGTCATGTGAAGAACACGAAGAAGCCGATTCTAGGATTATTTATCACATTAGTCACACAATTGTGATGCAAACGTTGTCGTACGCTGCTCGGATTCTGATATTTTGATCATACTTCTAGGAAATATGAATCATTTAAAGTTGTCTTTGAAAATTTGGATTAATATGGGTGTGGTCAATCATCAGTGTTACATAAATGTTGATCAGGTATACCAAATCCTTGGTGATTCATTATGTAAAGCGTTACCATGTTTTCACGCAACCACCGGATGTGATTACACGCCACCATTTTTCATAAAAGGCAAAATTAGGCCTTTGAAGTTATTAGAAACTTCTCAAGGTTACCAGTTGGCATTGGACAGAATTATAACGGATGATGACATAGAAATTGAAGCAACATTTATAACGTTAGAGAAATATATTTGCCAAATGTATGGTGCTAAAAATGATACGGATGTTAATAATGTTAGATTTTATTTGTTCTCAAATACATTCCGCTCCAAAAAATCTAATGGGAAGTTTGAGAAAAAATATCGAAACTTTGACTCATCCAGTTTGCCTCCCTGTAAAGTTGAATTGCAACAGCATTTGCTAAGAGTTCGCTATGTGACCAAGCTTTGGAGAAATGCTCACTTACAGCATCCAATATCTTTATCTCCACTGGCTTCTGGTTGGACAATTAATGTAAATAAATAAAATTTTGTCTGGTTTATAGGAGAACAATTGCCATCTCAAGTTACGGATATTATTATGCAAAGTATGTATAAAATAAAATTTTATGAATAATAAACAAAATATGTTACGAATAAGATATACTATTTATTGTTACAGATCGTAAATTATTAGAAGAAAACGACAGTTCTCAAGATGACGACATAAACAATAGTGACAAAGATGATGATTACGAACATGCCTCTTTCTCTTGTGGCACTATTATAAACTAAACTGTTGTAAAACTTCTAAATAAACAAAACATTTTTAAAACTCATATAATGCATATTTTTAGCCATATTTTAAAATAACTTTATTGGTTTTATGAAAATTTTATTATTAAACAACAACAGAGATCCTGTTGACCAAGCAAAGGTAAATATGCAGTATGGATTGGAATTTAAATCCAAGGCTATAGAAGACTAGCAAAAATTGTTGAAGTTCAAGATCACAAGAACGGGGCTGATTGTATCACTGGTGGCGACCAACCATGGCTTTGATGATATGTTAATGTATTTTACCTCAAAAAGATTAACGGCGATAATAGAATAGGCATTTGTATTTTACTCAATCGATGTATGCGTGGATGCTCTATGAATGCGATTTATTTGTTTGGTCACCTGAGGGTATATTCTGTTTCAATGCATAAAAATAACAGTGCTGTAGTGTACAATAAACTGTAATTTTAATAAGTTATTGTGTTTCTATATGCAAGGATAAAGCGTTTCTTCTAAATCTCATACCAAAACTGAAATGTGTTTAGTAATGATACATTATGGTATTACCTATTTGTTGAAATCGCAATATCAATATTTTTCTTCCAGAAGAATTTAGGTACGCATAAGTACATATTTATATTTATGTTTATATATGCAATATTAAATATCGATTATTGATTTTTACTATTAAAATCATTTTCAATTATTACATACAAATTTAAAACACAGTTAAAATTATATTTATAATATTTAATTTATAATTTGTAGAGGAAAACGTGCGTATGCACATACTATCATTATTTCACATACCTAAATTTAATTTTAGTTCCACTGAATGCAGACTTAAAGACGAAATCTCTTCAAACATCATTAAAATTGATGTTTGAAGATGTTCATGATTTTATTGATGATATCACATATCAATATATGTAAAAATGTTCATTGATTATTTCATTGATTGTTTGAATAGAAGAAAGCAATTTGTATTTGGAATTGATGCTATTGTCACCAGGGTAATCTAATACTAAATTTTGTGATTCAAAAATATTGCACTGTTAAATACAAGTGCTTTCATTGCTTAATTTGTAGAGGAAAACAATTTGCCAGCATTGTTAACATAGAATAAGTTCCCAAGCTCAGCCAAAACAAGTATTGAGTATCAAGTTCAAATCCGATAATGTTTTGTTTTGAAACATTTAAAGAAACCATTACTATAAACTTATTACAATGAGTAGCTGTTAACGCACTTCAATTCAAATTCCCTAATAAATTCAGGACTTTTCATCCAATCATAACAATTGAAAACTTGGGTCAAAAAATTCAATCATATTTGCTAGCAGTAGTAAAACTTGTATATCGTGAACTAACTGCTAAATTCGTAATCATACAGAGATTATTTACTGATAACTGTTATTGAATAAACAGATATACTTTTTTAATTTGCAGGATCTGACAATAATAGCAGTTCAAATATCTAGAATTTCATTCATGGAATTCTGGCATCATGTGCCTTTAAGTGTTCTCTAAAACAGCATATTTGATCATACTTGTGGGAGTTGTAATTATTATGAAAATATATTAAATTATAAACTCCCAACATATAAAAATATATAAAATTTATTGACTATAAAAATATTACGATATGGAAAATATAAAATGACAAGTCTCATTGTTTTTTTACAATCATGACTAGCCTGCTTGATTTCCCCACACACTCCCTGCCCAGTGTTGACCTCACAGCTTAAAAAGAAAATACAGGGAAAACACGTTATAAAAATGTGGTGGGAAAGCAGATTATAGCAGTGTTGTGATACTGGTCAATTACAAATTTCCATGTTTCGTCAGCAGATCCACCGTATGTGGTAATTCGACCTTCCATCAACTTCATATTCTGTATAAGGTTCTGACTAAAAAAAAAATGTGGAAAATTTCCTGAACCTCGATGTCGGTGAACTTCTAAGATTCAGCCTCGATCTAATTGGTATTAGTTATATCAGAATTACTTAACCCTTCGTCGGGCGCAGCCGATCTGACAGATACAGAGCCAATAAATTTTCATGCTGCGCCTTGGTTGAATGTTATAGAAACCTCCACTCTTCAATAGCCTCCTAATTTTATATGTTTTATTTATGCGTCTTTATCATTTTGTGTTTGACCTTCACATATAGTGGCGATCGGTATTTTGATCCTAGAGATACACTGCGCCCGAACGTGCAACGTTTTGATACGTACGAATATTGCAATTTTTTGTGAATGTAAGTATTCTTTTTCTGTATTTTTTTACGTATTTTTGAATATATATCTCAATACTTTTCATTTAATTGCAATTTTTTGAAAGTATCTACGAGATTCACTGCGCCCGAATGTGTTACTAACTTGAGTCCATACATTTTATAGGCTAGTAAATATGGCGAGTGGTAAAAAAATATATAATTTAGAAAAGTCAGCTCATTCAGAAGAGATTCTAAGAATGCTGAATGATGATGCTGATGAAAATAATCTTCTTGACGATTTAGGTGATGAAAGTGGAAGTGACGAAGACCATCTAGAGAGTCGCGAAGTCGATTCTGAGACAGAACAAGAGGACGAACAGGATGAGAGTGAGGAAGAAATAAATTTAAACAATAATGCTAAATATTTTATGAGTAGAGATAAATCTACAAAATGGTGTAGCAAACCTCCCTCTAATAGGACTCGAACAAAATCCCAGAACTTATTAAGACATTTACCAGGTGTTATAGGAAACGCAAAAAATGCTGCAACGCCTATAGAATGTTGGAGTCATGGGAATGGTAAGAAAGATCTCCGAAGAAGATATTTTTGAGACAATTATCGCATGAACTTGTTCTTGGACAGCTAACAAGAAGAAGTGAAATCACGAGTGGGATACTGTTCACTTTGCAGACAGGACTCAAAAGATTCAGACCAAATTCACAGGAAAATGGCTCACAAAAACAAGAAGAGCCACGAAAAAAACGACGATGTGAACCGTGTACATTAGAAGCTAATATTAGACGGCTTTCAAGATTTTGTTGTGCTAAATGTCGAAAAGCACTGTGTTTCCAACATGCGATCTTTCTATGCACTGCTTGTTGAAATGCTTCAATAAATGATAATATTTAACTATACACATTAAACTATCATTATTATATTACTTATTTTTTATAAAGTGACAAATGAAAAAAAAGTTAGAGACTGTGTATTTCAATAAAGAAAAGTGAGTGTAAATAATTTGTGCATATATACACAGGTTTATATTTTTCTACATTTTATAATAAAATATTATAGAATTCTTTTTTTTTCTATTTATTCAAAAAGTATACATTCTGAAATATAATTAAACAAAAAATTAACATGTTTATAAAATAAGGAGCCTCCTGAGGATATACTTAAAAACCGTTGCTGTCGGATACACTGCGCCCGAACGTGTGCGTAACGGGACTGCGCCCGACGGAGGGTTAATGTTTGGAATGCATGATTTATGGGTACAGTTTCCATTTCTGCAGGCGTTGCATTCGTATCTGATGGGTTCTGATCAGAGAAAGAAGTTGACTCTTTATCCAAATCAGGATCATTGGTTTCTTTAACATAAGAGTCCAGAATTGTGGAATCCAACAAATAATTTATGTCAAATTTTGTTTTGACTCGTCGTTGTCACCGATAATGGGAGGTAGCATCAAAAGACGATTTGTTGAGTTAACAGACAAGGAGAGTTGAGTTAACAGATATTATACTAATTCATATATAGAAATAAAATATTTTAAAATAGTCTCAAAAAGAAAGAAAACCAATGTCAACTACAGTGTTAAAATAGTTTCCGGAAATTGGAAATGATATCAATAAATAAAGTACGTGCGTATGTACATAATAATCATAAATAATACGAATATTGTGCTTTAAATTAAATCAACAGCGTGTTACAACAAGCGTGAAAATCACGAACTTTTTCAACGAATATTTGACATATAAAATCAAAGTGAATACGAAGTAGAATGCTGTCAAATTCTTTGTTTTTGTTTCACGTATTGAATTAATAATTCATCAAAATACTAACCAAAAATCTGCAAACAATTTTATCGCCAATTTAGGCCATCGGACTATTTATTGATCAAAGCACTTAATTTAAATAAAATAGAAATAAACACCAAAACACAAACACGCCGTTGAAACTAATGCGTAGTACCAAACGACATAATAGACACTTACACTTTACACACAGAACACGTGACTAGATCACGAGCACAGAGTACAGAGTAATAAGAAGCACTCACTAACTAGACATGACGCAGGTCTGCCAATGGAGGCGAAATGTCAAAGGCGCCGGATTTGAGATCATCTTTTGCGGAGTAAAATGCTAGTAAAGAAAGCTTTTCTTGATTTATGTTGAGCTCGGGTAATATAATATGCCAACATCTGTAAATATGTAAATAGTGTTTACATTAAAATAAATTATATTTTTATATCATTATTATTTTTGCTATTAATATGTAATTATAATGTTACAGGTAACACATAAATTTTGAATGAGCAATAATTTTAACTAGTGCTTGAAGACAAATTGCTGAAACTTTCCGTAAAAATAATTATTTTTTTTTAAGTTTTAACATTTTCTGAAAATTTCATAAAAATTAGTTTTTGATTTTTTTATATTTTGATGTTTTTTTTGACAATTTTAAACTTTTTTATAGCAATCGTACTACCCCGATGTTACAGAGACAAAATACCGAAGCGCGTTAGCACCGCGTCGCAGTCTAACACCGAATAAACATTGGTACGCAACCCATAGAAATGTAAACAATATTTGTTAATATTATAAAAATCTCTATAAAGTATCTGATCTAAATGACTTTCATGTATGACTCTCAAAAAAAGGACTCGAATTTTTAGGTAAAAAGAGCTCATTAGGAGTTTTTTCAAGGCGCAGAAAGCTAGAGGAATCACTAACGACTAAATATAACAGAATATAACAGAAACACAAAAATCCTACAAATTCCTGGGTGTCACATTCGACAAAAAAATATCTTTTAAAACACATATAGATCAGGTCATCAAAAAAGATGAAACAAAAAATATTTTACGAATATGGGTAATAGATTTGTAAATAGAGCATAGTGGAAAGCTCACCCTACAACAGCTCTAAACTTATAAAAAACATAAATTAGACCACCATTAGATTATAGAAGTCTAGTTTTCAATAATTCCTCATATTGCAAGAAATTAGACAAAATCTAATATGAATGTTTGAGATTATGTATAGATGCAATGATCTACAAACTGTAGGCGTTTATATTTACAGATGGGTCAAAACTTAAAAAATTAAACTGGCCGTGCATTATTTTTTGAAAAAGATGATATCAAAATAGGATATTAACTCCTAGACTTTGTTTCAGTTTGACCAGCAGAGTTAATAGCAATAAAAAAGCAATTGAATTTTTTGAAAGTATCAAATTCACTAAAGCAGTTATTGTCACTGATAGCAAAAGCGAATAGACAAACTGAAAAATCTATTTTTCACAAATAGATTAAGCGAAGCATTACTATATGAAGTCTGGAATAGCCTTATACATCTATTGGAGCACGGTTATATAGTTAAATTATGCATTAGATTCCACTCTGGTATTAGAGGCAACAAAGAAGCGGACAAAATAGCAAAATGGGCTACGGAACATGGAACAATGATCCACTTATTAAAAAATAGGTAAATACTTACTTGCGTAACCCACAATGATAATTGGATAGTGTTTCCAATTTTTGATGGAGTTTTTACAATTCTCGAGCCATTTACGCATTTTTTTGTACTCAAATGGTTTAGGAAAATATATAAAATCTTGACCTTCTTCGCGAAATAACCACGACGATGGTACAAGATCTACCATATTTTTTCTCGTTTATCCACGAATTATACAATAGCGTAAATTTTATCTTAATCCATTTTAGATAATAATGGACACTTTCTTCACGACAGGCTAAACGCAACTAAACCGAGTAGATGAATGAACATGTGCTTTTGCTGCACTAAAATCATATTACACCAAAACAGTCCCAAAACAGTATTTGTAGCAATTTCTGCTCTTATTAGCAATAAATAAGAGTGCAAAGGATAGAATTTACATGAAAATAATATCCGTAGTATGATGATTTAATATAAAATAAAAGCAAATAATAAAAATAAAACTAATAAATGAGACAATATATATGAGAGTAAATTTGAAGCCTTTTTGCCAAGACAATATGATTTTGTTCCGAATGCTATCTCATCTCCATCAAATTAAAAAAATGACAATTGATTTTGTTTCTATCTCTATCCCAAGCTTGCTCGATTCCCCACACCTCTAATATGAACATTATAGAAAAATACTACACACACAGCATTTTTGCTGTAAAAAATTCTGAAAGTTTACTAAAAATAAAACAGAAGTTATTTATATGAACGTTTACAAGTGTTTTATGACATACAAATTCTAAATCATATCTAACTATATTGCTTATTATTATAAATAAAAATTAATAATTAATAACTCAATTTTTCAATGTAACAAAGACATGGCTATGTTCTGGTCTGTTATCTTATATATAAAAATGGAGCTCTCCTTCAAATGTCCGAATAAAACTCGAAAACGGCTGAATCGATTTGGCCAGTCTTAGTCTTGAAAAATTCGTGCCAATCCAGAGATGGTCGGAAAGGTGAGATATTATTTCAAAATCGCGTAGAAACTTTACATTTTTAATTTGAAAATTTTTGTTGAAGCGTAATTTAAATAAAACAATGGACGGTGGCAATTTCGTGAAATGTCAAACGCTTTTGACAGATGATGTTTTAAAGACAGAATTATGTTTAATAGGATGTTTTACGTGAATATTATTTAATTATGATTAAATTGTAGCAAGTGGTTTTGTTTGCAGTTTTATTTATATACAAAAACGTTAGTAAACGGGCCGCAAGTGTTACTAGAAACTCAAAATATCAATTTTTTTGAAATGTTAATATGAAAATGCACTTTTTTTGCAAACCATATTTTTCTCAAACACGGTGCTATGAAAGATCTCATTTGTATAATTATATACTCATTGGTGTTTATAAAACATTTTCTAGGTTATATTATTTTTTATTTATGTTATTTAAATTCATTTGGACATTTTGTCGAATAACATTTTCCCAGTTATAATTTCCCAGAATTTATCGAAGAATAGATAGTAATATATGAAGGTCCGGGGTTAAAAAGGTCCATCACCGATGTGTCAAAAACAGTAAACTTAAGCATTGTTTAACAACAATATTTGAAAGTAGAGAAAAAAGGATGTATAACCAGCTATAACCTTGATTTAAAGACTTTGCTATAGGGAGATAAATGGTAATCTTTGAAATAATATAAGTATTTTCTTACGTTGGTAGATTTTTAGCATTACTTAAAAATGTAATCATTTTGTAAAATCCTTTAAAATTAAAATAAGACTTCAAACCTGTTTGCCACCTGGCCGTTTCAAGTTACCCCGCCTATAGGGTAAAAAGGTCTAGATAACAAATTTTTGAAAGACATGAAAAAGCACATTTCTACAGTGATAAAATAGAAGGCAGTTTTACTGAACGTAGTCAGTTAATTGTTCGTTTGAAATTTGTTATTTGTTGTGATATAATTGTTATGGTTTTAACAAAATACACTTTATATTTGCTCAAAGTCAAATTGGATCTTTGTGCCTCGCCCTGCTCTTTTTATTAAATTTACTTTAATTCATCGAATGTTACTTGAAACTTTCCAAAAAGCAGGACAAAAAAGAAATACTTAATTCATTTTTTATCTCTCCTCTGAAATTTGAAAACTTTGTATAAGTTCAGTAGTATTATTTACAATTATACACAAAATCCAGAATCCAAAAAGAATCTGAAAAAATCTTGAAACGTAATCAATAAGTCGAAAGACCGAAAAAGACTTGGATTGGATTATACCATGTTTTCTATAGAAAGTGTATAAAACTTCCAGTTTGATTGTGTTGACAAAATATAGACAAACTAATGGGATTCATTGTTTTTATAATACCTCATTGTTTATAGCATTGAAACAACACATCCTTATACACTTAAAGTATTAATATTTTTGATTCCCTAGAAATTGTTTAAAATATACCTTACTTATCAAAACAACGTTTGCCGGGTCAGCTAGTCATTAATAAAATATTTTTTTTTACAATTTTTTTATTGGTATTTTCACTTCTTCTGAAAATTGAGTTCCGGCATATATTCCTACATCCGATGCTTGTGTAGAAAATATGAAATGAGGTTTTTCAAGCGTCATTTTATTTATGCATATTATGAGATCATTCACATCATCTTCTTTACAATCACTCGTTTTAAATTTTTTATTTGTGCTATTTCATTATGATCTAATAAGATCACATTATTTGGATAACTGTTCGTAAATATATAAAATTTATAAAAGAGCTTTTGAACTTCTGTTTCATTCACATAATCTAATCCTAAACGGGTTTTTTGTTTTAGTAAAGATCTATGTTCTGTGTCTTTACTAAAAAAATTACTTTTGTCGATTTTGGATAATCGGCTCACAATTTGCGTTAGAGGTTTGCGGGGGCTTTTAACTAAACGCTTAATTTTACCTAAATAATTTTCGCCCCAAAATGCAGATAAATCACTCAATAGAACTTGAAAATACTCTGCATCATCCGCGACATGAAGTAAATAATGCATGTTCAACACTTGCGATTTCACTCCGTACAATGTCGGTAAAAATGTAAAAAAATCGTAACAGTAACCTCGCGAAATCAATTTGGGATTTTATTAAGGTTTTTTCGTGCAAAATTCTACATGCTACAAACAGTAACAAATAATGTTCATAATTTTGTTTTTTCAATACATTTTTTAAAACTAATGGTCCACAATACATAAAAAATAAACGATATTGTGTAGCTTTCCAAAAACATAAATCAAGCATGTTCTATTAAATTCAGCGGGTACTGTCTTCTTTAAAATTATTAAATTATTGCGCAACAAATTAATTTTATATTTCCTTAACCAAAAATACTAGATTTTAAAACCCATTTTTGCAATAAAAATTTTGCCACGCCGAGAAATAGCAAGTGCATAGAATCTATTACTACTTCTTTCACCGGATCAAAATTTATTAATTTGATAAGCGGTGATTCTAATTGTTCTAAATGGTGCCGTTTTTGTTCTTTGTTCAAAAGAGAATTAATATTCCTCTTCTGAGCATCAATTTCTGGATATACACAAATTTTCTTGTTCTCAAAACCTTGTCACACCTTTTATCACACATCGTTCACACGCTAAGAAACGTCCATGTGATTTTGTGCATTTTACAATAGCCATTGCTTGGGAATCAGCAATTATTGCTGATAACTTATAATCAAATTTATGGTTGATTTATGATTTAATGAGATATTTACAAAGAAAGCGAAAAAAACCGATTTTTGTAAACTTTAACCTTGAAATTTAACAGTTGCGCATGTGCTACCATATGTAGGTTTTGAGACAACTTTTAGGGTGTCAATATACAAGTATTTACAAACTTACAGCAGGGTATCTCGAATTCCGAGATTTTTGCCTAATTTATGCTAAAATGAATGGGCTATAAATTTAGAGATGGGTTATAAAAAAATTTGGCAGACTGTGAGAAAGTTTAATAAAAAAGTGGAGAGTCCAAATCAAGAGTCATCAATAAACACCGAATTCGAAGATAAACTATTAGAGTATATGACTCCCGAAAATGTAGTTAATAAGACAAAGGAAACAAATCCTAGAAGTCATATAGATACGAGTTTGGTAACTGCAATATACTTAGAAGAACTAAAAACAATTGAAATAAAAAAATGGATACAACACCAGGAAAAGACAAAATACACTACAAAATGTTATTAAAATGAATGACACATGGAAAGAATACTTAGTGAAAATATTTACTGACTATTGAACGAGCCTATATACCGAGAAGTCTGAAAGAGAGCATAATTGTGCCAATTCTAAAAAAAAGACGTGACACAAGACTAGTAAGCTCAAATAGACCTATATGTTTAGAATCCAATATATTAAAACTCTTTGAAAAAATTATGAAAACCAGACTAGAATGCTACACCGAAAAAAATAATATGATACCTAATTTTCAATTTGGATTCAGGAAAGAAAAAGGAATAAGAGACTATCACTGTGTATCATTCAGTAAAATACAAATAACACACTCCCAAAACGGATATATGATGTTATTATCAATAGACATTAAAAAAAGCCTATGATAACGTAAACCATGACATAATGGAAATAAAAATGTGAGAAACAAGCATCAATCCTGAATTCCAGTTCGCCACGAGCAGCCGACCCAGTCGGATCTAAATACAGATAAAATATCTACCTGCGATTTATACCTGTGCTATTGCAGTATAAACAGTGTTCAGTAGTAATATATAGTACTTAAATTAAATAATTATTGTGATAGTTTCTGTGTTAATAAATAGTGTTTATTAGTGATTAGTGAAATCATTGCTTAACTCATGAGTTTCCCCTCGGGGAACTCAATGAGCACCTCTTTAAACATACCATTATCAGAAGTAAACAATGTCCTAAATGATGATTCACAAACTTGCTCAGATTTTGTTACTGAACAATTGCGTTTAAAATTAATTCAAACCTCTCAAAAAATGTTAAATTCCTCAGCCGCCATGGAAACTGATACTGCGCAAAATAGTTTGACAAATTCTTGGCAAACTGTGACGAGTGCAAAAAGAAGACGGATTAATAGGCCGACTGAAACTATAAAGTTGACTAACAGATTCAATGTTCTTGCCAATAATGAAAAATCAATAATTAATGATCAACCATCGTCATCATCAGCAAATACTGAAGCAATTTCTCAGCCAAAAAGGAATTACCACCGCCGGTGTACATTCACGGAGTAACAAATTTTCCCGATATGATTAACGTTCTAAAACCGGTTTTGCCCGATAACAGTTACACAACAAAAACCTTGGCTGACAATGTTATCAAATTTAACGTTTCAACAATAGCAGACTATAGAAACTTTGTTAAACTTCTGAAACAACGCAATGTTGCTTATCATACTTATCAGGTAAAAAGTGAAAGAGCGTACAGAGTTGTTCTGAAATATATTCACTCAACCACTAATGTTGAAGAAATAAAGCAAGAGATTGAAAAAAATGGACATAAAGTGCGTAATATAGTTAACGTCATACACTATAGATCAAGAGAACCGCTTAATATGTTTTATGTAGACTTAGAACCAAATAAGAATAACCATGAAATTTTTACAGTGAATAAAATTTTAAATAAAATAGTACACTTTGAACCACCGATACGATCTTCACAAATCATCCAGTGTAAAAGATGCCAAGACTATGGTCACAGCAAATCATTTTGTAATAAGCCACACATGTGCGTTAAATGTGGAGATGAGCACCCCTCTAAGTCATGTACTAAGACTAAAGAAACTCCAGCTACTTGTGCTAACTGTTTGAATGAACATACTGCTAACTTTAAAGGGTGTCCAGTATATCAGAAAATTATTGCAAGAAGAGAAGAACACACGAACAGACCATACGGTAACCGCATTGAAAATCAATATGGGCCAACAACTTCTAAGAACATGGACCAAGTAAGGCATGCAAATTCTCATCATATGACATATGCACAAGTTATGAGATCACAACAATTTCATCAACAGGCTAATGCAACCAGTGAAAACTCTGCTGGAAATTTAACAATTTTCTTAAATGAATTCAAAAATATGTTCCAACAATTGATGAATCAAAACAACATGATCATAAACATGTTATCAGCTTTCATAAATAAAACAAAGGAATGCAAATGGGCTCTTGAAGCATAAACATGAGATTCAGTTTTTTCTTTTCGAGAATAAAATAGATATACTCCTTGTTAGTGAAACACATTTTACGCATTACTCAAATATGTACGTCCCGAACTATAAATTGTACCACACACCTCATCCGGATGGAACAGCCCACGGGGGCACGGCAATTCTAATAAAATCTGATATTGTTCACTATGACTGCAAACGTATGTCGCGTACAATAACACGAAAAGGGGTGATATTTATGTAGTCACTTTTGATCTACCTTTTGGCGTGTTTTTAACGTGTTTTT
>NW_020538298.1:0-61043 GCF_003426905.1 Ctenocephalides felis
GTAATATATGAAGGTCCGGGGTTAAAAAGGTCCCATCACCGATGTGTCAAAAACAGTAAACTTAAGCATGTTTACAACAATATTTGAAAGTAGAGAAAAAAGGATGTATAACCAGCTATACCCTTGATTTAAAGACTTTGCTATAGGGAGATAAATGGTATCTTTGAAATAATATAAGTATTTTCTTACGTTGGTAGATTTTTAGCATTACTTAAAATGTAATCATTTTGTAAAATCCTTTAAATTAAATAAGACTTCAAACCTGTTTGCCACCTGGCCGTTTCAAGTTACCCCGCCTATAGGTAAAAAGGTCTAGATAACAAATTTTTGAAAGACATGAAAAGCACATTTCTACAGTGATAAAATAGAAGGCAGTTTTTACTGAACGTAGTCAGTTAATTGTTCGTTTGAAATTTGTTATTTGTTGTGATATAATTGTTATGGTTTTAACAAAATACACTTTATATTTGCTCAAAGTCAAATTGGATCTTTGTGCCTCGCCCTGCTCTTTTTATTAAATTTACTTTAATTCATCGAATGTTACTTGAAACTTTCCAAAAAGCAGGACAAAAAAGAAATACTTAATTCATTTTTTATCTCTCCTCTGAAATTTGAAAACTTTGTATAAGTTCAGTAGTATTATTTACAATTATACACAAAATCCAGAATCCAAAAAGAATCTGAAAAAATCTTGAAAACGTAATCAATAAGTCGAAAGACCGAAAAAGACTTGGATTGGATTATACCATGTTTTCTATAGAAAGTGTATAAAACTTCCAGTTTGATTGTGTTGACAAAATATAGACAAACTAATGGGATTCATTGTTTTTATAATACCTCATTGTTTATAGCATTGAAACAACACATCCTTATACACTTAAAGTATTAATATTTTTGATTCCCTAGAAATTGTTTAAAATATACCTTACTTATCAAAACAACGTTTGCCGGGTCAGCTAGTCATTAATAAAAATATTTTTTTTTACAATTTTATTTATTGGTATTTTCACTTCTTCTGAAAATTGAGTTCCGGCATATATTCCTACATCCGATGCTTGTGTAGAAAATATGAAATGAGGTTTTTCAAGCGTCATTTTATTTATGCATATTATGAGATCATTCACATCATCTTCTTTACAATCACTCGTTTTAAATTTTTTTATTTGTGCTATTTCATTATGATCTAATAAGATCACATTATTTGGATAACTGTTCGTAAATATATAAAATTTATAAAAGAGCTTTTGAACTTCTGTTTCATTCACATAATCTAATCCTAAACGGGTTTTTTGTTTTAGTAAAGATCTATGTTCTGTGTCTTTACTAAAAAAATTACTTTTGTCGATTTTGGATAATCGGCTCACAATTTGCGTTAGAGGTTTGCGGGGGCTTTTAACTAAACGCTTAATTTTACCTAAATAATTTTCGCCCCAAAATGCAGATAAATCACTCAATAGAACTTGAAAATACTCTGCATCATCCGCGACATGAAGTAAATAATGCATGTTCAACACTTGCGATTTCACTCCGTACAATGTCGGTAAAAATGTAAAAAAATCGTAACAGTAACCTCGCGAAATCAATTTGGGATTTTATTAAGGTTTTTTCGTGCAAAATTCTACATGCTACAAACAGTAACAAATAATGTTCATAATTTTGTTTTTTCAATACATTTTTTAAAACTAATGGTCCACAATACATAAAAATAAACGATATTGTGTAGCTTTCCAAAAACATAAATCAAGCATGTTCTATTAAATTCAGCGGGTACTGTCTTCTTTAAAATTATTAAATTATTGCGCAACAAATTAATTTTATATTTCCTTAACCAAAATACTAGATTTTAAAACCCATTTTTGCAATAAAAATTTTGCCACGCCGAGAAATAGCAAGTGCATAGAATCTATTACTACTTCTTTCACCGGATCAAAATTTATTAATTTGATAAGCGGTGATTCTAATTGTTCTAAATGGTGCCGTTTTTGTTCTTTGTTCAAAAGAGAATTAATATTCCTCTTCTGAGCATCAATTTCTGGATATACACAAATTTTCTTGTTCTCAAAACCTTGTCACACCTTTTATCACACATCGTTCACACGCTAAGAAACGTCCATGTGATTTTGTGCATTTTACAATAGCCATTGCTTGGGAATCAGCAATTATTGCTGATAACTTATAATCAAATTTATGGTTGATTTATGATTTAATGAGATATTTACAAAGAAAGCGAAAAAAAACGATTTTTGTAAACTTTAACCTTGAAATTTAACAGTTGCGCATGTGCTACCATATGTAGGTTTTGAGACAACTTTTAGGGTGTCAATATACAAGTATTTACAAACTTACAGCAGGGTATCTCGAATTCCGAGATTTTTGCCTAATTTATGCTAAAATGAATGGGCTATAAATTTAGAGATGGGTTATAAAAAAATTTGGCAGACTGTGAGAAAGTTTAATAAAAAAGTGGAGAGTCCAAATCAAGAGTCATCAATAAACACCGAATTCGAAGATAAACTATTAGAGTATATGACTCCCGAAAATGTAGTTAATAAGACAAAGGAAACAAATCCTAGAAGTCATATAGATACGAGTTTGGTAACTGCAATATACTTAGAAGAACTAAAAACAATTGAAATAAAAAAATGGATACAACACCAGGAAAAGACAAAATACACTACAAAATGTTATTAAAAATGAATGACACATGGAAAGAATACTTAGTGAAAATATTTACTGACTATTGAACGAGCCTATATACCGAGAAGTCTGAAAGAGAGCATAATTGTGCCAATTCTAAAAAAAAGACGTGACACAAGACTAGTAAGCTCAAATAGACCTATATGTTTAGAATCCAATATATTAAAACTCTTTGAAAAAATTATGAAAACCAGACTAGAATGCTACACCGAAAAAAATAATATGATACCTAATTTTCAATTTGGATTCAGGAAAGAAAAAGGAATAAGAGACTATCACTGTGTATCATTCAGTAAAATACAAATAACACACTCCCAAAACGGATATATGATGTTATTATCAATAGACATTAAAAAAAGCCTATGATAACGTAAACCATGACATAATGGAAATAAAAATGTGAGAAACAAGCATCAATCCTGAATTCCAGTTCGCCACGAGCAGCCGACCCAGTCGGATCTAAATACAGATAAAATATCTACCTGCGATTTATACCTGTGCTATTGCAGTATAAACAGTGTTCAGTAGTAATATATAGTACTTAAATTAAATAATTATTGTGATAGTTTCTGTGTTAATAATAGTGTTTATTAGTGATTAGTGAAATCATTGCTTAACTCATGAGTTTCCCCTCGGGGAACTCAATGAGCACCTCTTTAAACATACCATTATCAGAAGTAAACAATGTCCAAAATGATGATTCACAAACTTGCTCAGATTTTGTTACTGAACAATTGCGTTTAAAATTAATTCAAACCTCTCAAAAAATGTTAAATTCCTCAGCCGCCATGGAAACTGATACTGCGCAAAATAGTTTGACAAATTCTTGGCAAACTGTGACGAGTGCAAAAAGAAGACGGATTAATAGGCCGACTGAAACTATAAAGTTGACTAACAGATTCAATGTTCTTGCCAATAATGAAAAATCAATAATTAATGATCAACCATCGTCATCATCAGCAAATACTGAAGCAATTTCTCAGCCAAAAAAGGAATTACCACCGCCGGTGTACATTCACGGAGTAACAAATTTTCCCGATATGATTAACGTTCTAAAACCGGTTTTGCCCGATAACAGTTACACAACAAAAACCTTGGCTGACAATGTTATCAAATTTAACGTTTCAACAATAGCAGACTATAGAAACTTTGTTAAACTTCTGAAACAACGCAATGTTGCTTATCATACTTATCAGGTAAAAAGTGAAAGAGCGTACAGAGTTGTTCTGAAATATATTCACTCAACCACTAATGTTGAAGAAATAAAGCAAGAGATTGAAAAAAATGGACATAAAGTGCGTAATATAGTTAACGTCATACACTATAGATCAAGAGAACCGCTTAATATGTTTTATGTAGACTTAGAACCAAATAAGAATAACCATGAAATTTTTACAGTGAATAAAATTTTAAATAAAATAGTACACTTTGAACCACCGATACGATCTTCACAAATCATCCAGTGTAAAAGATGCCAAGACTATGGTCACAGCAAATCATTTTGTAATAAGCCACACATGTGCGTTAAATGTGGAGATGAGCACCCCTCTAAGTCATGTACTAAGACTAAAGAAACTCCAGCTACTTGTGCTAACTGTTTGAATGAACATACTGCTAACTTTAAAGGGTGTCCAGTATATCAGAAAATTATTGCAAGAAGAGAAGAACACACGAACAGACCATACGGTAACCGCATTGAAAATCAATATGGGCCAACAACTTCTAAGAACATGGACCAAGTAAGGCATGCAAATTCTCATCATATGACATATGCACAAGTTATGAGATCACAACAATTTCATCAACAGGCTAATGCAACCAGTGAAAACTCTGCTGGAAATTTAACAATTTTCTTAAATGAATTCAAAAATATGTTCCAACAATTGATGAATCAAAACAACATGATCATAAACATGTTATCAGCTTTCATAAATAAAACAAAGGAATGCAAATGGGCTCTTGAAGCATAAACATGAGATTCAGTTTTTTCTTTTCGAGAATAAAATAGATATACTCCTTGTTAGTGAAACACATTTTACGCATTACTCAAATATGTACGTCCCGAACTATAAATTGTACCACACACCTCATCCGGATGGAACAGCCCACGGGGGCACGGCAATTCTAATAAAATCTGATATTGTTCACTACACTGCAAACGTATGTCGCGTACAATAACACGAAAAGGGGTGATATTTGTATGTAGTCACTTTTGATCTACCTTTTGGCGTGTTTTTAACTAACACACCGGTCGGGTGTGGTACTATGAAACCGCCCCGACGGGTGTGTTATCATGAGAACGCGACGTCGTGGGGTGTTAACCATATGCTTATTTGAAGAATGTTTAATATTAATAATTACAATCTACGCTTTGTAGTACCACAAAGACTATATTTTATTTAAATAAATAGACATTATAAAATAATAAGATTATATGTATTGATATATTACAATTCAAAATCACAATTTTACAAAAATTACAATATCGTTACTATTTATGTTACAATAATTTTGATAAATTATTTTTGAAATTAAGTTAGTGATAATATTAATTATATGTAATTAATAATTGAACAAATTTAACATGAAATATAATTAATAACAAAAATCACAGAAAAGAATTATCTAAATGTCTTTAAAATAGTTAATCTGCCTTTTTTTGTATAGCGTGCACAAATTTCATCAATGTTAAAGTTTTATTATTTGTTACTGTACCCATTATTTCAAATTCAATATAATGATAATTAATAGTAGTTTGGCCGAAAACAGGTCCATCGTATGAGAGCACAACAAATCAATGATTTCTTTTTGCTCCTCTGTTTATTATTTTCATTGCAGTTTTATCAACACTAATCATTTTTTATTCACTTTTATGAATTTTCCTTGCAAAATTTCTGCTTCTATGCTTTCAGGTCTTGTGCTTCTATTCAAATATTTTAATGCATTTGAAAAAGCATGGAGTTAAGATCTGTGCCAAAGCATCCAAAATCTAATATACGATTATCAATTTCCATCTTAATTTTGTCATCCGCTACAATGATAGCTCGAGATATAATTTCATGTGTAGGGTAAACCATCACCATCCAAAAAAAATGCATTACTCAAAATTGCATATGCATTACTCTTTTAATAATTAACTTTTTTATTGTCAAATTTGAAGTTGTTTTCTTCAATGAAATGAATTAAAAGTTATTTTCGCATTTTTACTTTCTATAAAGAATGCATTCGTGAGATTTTCAATCATGTCATATTGTATTTATCAAAAATTTCCATCTAAACTTTTGAATTCAAAACCTCAAACACCTAAAATGAAATAAAATTAAATATAGTACAACACTAGAAAAACTATTGCCATTTCACTATATTCGAGTGAAGAAAATTCATTTATTATACCAATTATTCGTTGAACCTCATTTTCCATCTAGGGCCTTCGATCACTCAGTAAATTCTGAATAAATTTTCTACTTGTGATACATTCCTGCCTTTAATGTATTTAATGAATTTCTGAAAATTTTTCATTTTAATTTGATAGTTTGATCTGTTTTCTTCATATCTGAAAATATAATGATAAATTAATTAAGACATATCGTACAATTTGAGAATTACATTTTCAACCTCAAACTAACCTCAAAACTAAGAACGTTTCCATCTGAAGAGAAATTAAATTTTCAAGTTACAGTTCTCAGAAGCAATTTCAATGGAATCATTTCTTCCATCTGTAATTGATTTTACAATAAAAATATTGAATAATTTAGTTCATGTATAAATTCTAAAACTGATACTTACTTACCATTTCATTTCATGCAACATTCTATAAATTTCTTCGAAGATTCCACACTCATGTATTCATTAAAAACCGAACCAAATTGTTTATTACAAATAAAATATTATTTAATACGCTCTATTTTAATTGATAATAACATTTACAAATTCCGCACTTAAGCATCTGTCATCAACAAATCCTCAAAAAGTGGGGTTAGAACTCGACTTTTGACGCACTTGACGTAACTGTTTATACGCCGTATGGATGTATCCATAGCTGGGCACCGTTAATCAAATAGTTAACTTCGTTAATCGTTAATCCGCTACAAAAAAAGTTAACTTCGTTAAACGTTAAAGCGTTACATTTCGGAAGAATTAACGCAAGTTAACGTTAATCGTTAATCCGTTAATATGTGTAAAATTACATTTTTATATCGTTGCGTTAGTGAACTTAAAAAACTTATTAACTTCCCGTAGGGCAAGTTATAGTAATCGCAAAAAAATCGAAAATGAAAATTTTTGCATTTCTTGACGTTTCAAAGGTTTCTGAATATTTTGGCATACCTTAGAAAAAATGAATGTATGTGTGTGTGTATGTATGTGTATGGATACAAATTTTCGTCGACGATTTCGGGAACACGGATCAACCGATTTGAATAATTCAAAAAACATTCGATTCGTATTGACAAGAAGACGTGCTGATTAGTTTTTGGCAAAGGCAGGTCTAGCCGTTCCGAAGATATGGGGCAAAATTGACCCAAAAACGGTAACTCAGTTTTTAAGAGAACGGAGCGTCCGATTTTAATAATTCAAAAAACATTTTACTTGTATTGACAATTATGAAGAACTGATCAATTTTTCATGAAGGCAGGTCTAGCGGTTTCGGAGATCTAATGAAAAAAGTAAAAAAAAATGCCATTTGGCGGTCAAAATGATCATTAGACATATGCACATCAAATTGTCAGATATTTTATAGAGATTTTAACAATAAGTTGTTTGCATTCCTTTTGGTTCCGTACCAATGTTTATTTGTTAGACGGCGACGCGGCGCTTACGCGCTTTATATTTTGTCTCTATGCAGTCCTAAAGCAGTAAAATTGCTTTGAAAAAAAGTTCAGATCTTCCAAAATATGTCAAAATAAAGAAAACATTTTTTTTTTCAAAAAAAATTAATTTTTTGTCCAATAGTTTATAGTACGGAAAGTACCAGCAATTTGCCTTAAGGCACAACGCCTTAATTGCCTTAAGACAGAATTCCACTTACAGCTAGTTCTTTAAAGAGTTTGTAGCTCTTTGGTTTTTCTATAGACTGAGTGACAGAATTGAAAAAGTCTTCCTTCTCGTCATCATCGTTGTTACTCGCATTGCTTCCTCCGCCACTTAAACTATCTCTGTCCTTCGAATTTTTCGCTGCTTCTTGCCATAAGGCATCTTCTACCTTTTTCCCGTGCATTTTCTTACTGCATTCCTCTCTACTGCTGTCATACGTTTCCAGCCACATTAACCGAAACTTTGGGTGAAATGCCGCGGCAAGTTGGCACTGTTCATCATTCAGGAGTGGTCCAAATCTTTTCTCTATGCCGTTTAATAAGGCATTGGCTAAAGCCTATGGCTAAAGCTGTGCCGTGCGGTAAATAGTAGGCATTGGATTAACGATTAACGGACTTCTTGCATTTTAACGGAAGTTAACGTGTCCGTTAACATTTTTAAAAGTTAACTTAAAAGTTAATCCGTTAATCAAAATGTTAACTTCGTTAATTAACGATTAACGGATTAACGAGTTAATGCCCAGCTATGGATGTATCTCTGCACGCCTGAGGTCGAGCATTACTCTTACACGACAAAAAGGAGCGATAATTTAAACGATCGCCATATTAAACAACATCCTTTATGCAATACCACTCCCTTATGTGTATGATGTCGCGCTTTTTTATGGTTTTTAATACGTTTTTGTGTTTTGATTCACACAACAACATTTGCAGTGTATGAGCTGCAAAATTTTTGTAAAGAACAAATTCAAGCAACTTCTGTCAAAACAAAACTGATGAATTACGAATTAGTAATTTCAGCCGTATACTGTCCACCTCGACATATTATTAACAGTTCCCAATTTTACGAATATTTCTCAATGCTTGGATCAAAGTTCATAGCTGGCGGTGACTTTAACAGTAAGCATTATCTCTGGGGCTCAAGGATATCAAATCCAAAAGGTAAACAACTGTATGAGATGATCCTTCGACATGGTTTCTCCACCTTTTCAACGGGCACACCCACCTACTGGCCAGCCGATCCTAAGAAGAAACCCGATCTGTTAGACTTCTTTGTCGCTAATGGTCTAAGTTTCAAATGTGTTGAAATACAACCTAGTTACGACCTCTCATCAGACCATTCCCCCGTGATAGCAACCATATTCTCTACGGCTGTGAACCTGCAAAGAATTCCAAAACCTCATTCTGCTAAAACTAATTGGGAACTATATCGCCAAATTACTGAGAAAAATACTAATTTAAAAATGAAACTCAAAACATGTCGGGAAATAGAAGATGGTATTGCAACATTCAACAAAACTCTGCTGGAAGCTGTTAAGGCTGCTACACCTATAGATCAACAAAATCAAAAACATTCTATTCCACTTGAAATAAAAAAACTTTTAAGTGAAAAACGTAAAGCTAGGCGCAAATGGCAACATACACATTTACCGTCTGACAAAAACATTCTTAACAACTTGACTAATAAGCTTAAATCTCGGCTTAAAGAACTAAATGAGGAAAATTTTAATAATTATGTACAAAGCTTAAATCGATATGATAACTCTATCTGGAAACCGATTAGGAACAGGCTAAAACCGGCTCTCAGGAATCCGCCTTTACGCCGTAACGATATAACAGGAGCAGTAGGTGATGATCTATCATGGGCAAGGAGCGATGGAGAAAAAGCTGAATTATTCGCCCAACATCAATCCTCAGTTTTTAAACCAAATCCTGTTCGTATCTCTTCAAATGATCTGGATATAAACCCGTTTGCACCAGTGAATAAGGGCAGCAACTGTCTTAAATTCTTTTCATTGAATATGGTATTCAAAGAAATAGCTAAACTAAAAACTAATAAATCCGCTGGTTTTGACTCAATTACACCGAAACTGTTGAAGGAAATGCCCAAAAAGGGATTTATCCTACTAACATACCTATTCAACGCTATAATTAGGCTAAATTATTGGCCAGTACATTATAAAACTTCAATAGTTAAAATGATCCACAAAAACGGTAAAGACCCATATAATGTGTCATCCTACCGACCTATTAGTCTCCTACCAGTGGCATCAAAAGTATTTGAAAAACTTTTGCTTAAACATATACAAAACAATACTAATGTAATTCCAGACCATCAGTTTGGTTTTCGAAGACAACACTCGACGATTCAACAATGCCATAGAATTGTGAACATCATCCACAACACCCTAGAAACAAAACAATTCTGCTCATCAGTTTTCCTTGATGTAAATCAAGCTTTTGATAAAGTATGGCACAAAGGATTAGTGTATAAGATAAAATCATCTTTCCCAATTGAGTATCATAAATTGCTGGAATCGTATCTTCAAAATAGACGGTTTAAAGTTAAAGTGAATATGGAAACTTCATCAGCCTGCTTGGTTGAAGCAGGAGTCCCTCAAGGAAGTGTACTGGGTCCATATCTATACCTGCTCTATACTAGCGATTTTCCTACAGATGAAAATTTAACAACTGCAACATTTGCCGATGATATTGCTATTCTATCTTCCGATCCTGATCCAGTTGTTGCATCGAGAAGGCTCCAGAGTCATCTAAGAGTCATTGAAAAATGGACTAGCAAATGGCGTATAAAAATTAATGATAATAAATCAACTCATGTAATATTCACACTCAACAAATCTTCTTGCCCAGCAGTTCAATTTCATGATAAGACAATTCCAGTTAAACACTCAACAAAATATCTCGGGATGATATTAGATAGCAAACTAACCTGGAAGCAACATATACTATCAAAAATAGCTCTAGTGAAAAATAGAGCTAAGGAACTCTATTGGCTCATAGGTAACAAATCAAAATTGCCTATTGAAAACAAACTACTAATATATAAAACAATAATAAAGCCGATATGGACCTATGGTGTGGAATTATGGGGATGTGCAAGAAAATCCCACATTGATTCAATCCAACGAGCACAATCAAAAATTCTGAGGCAGATCGTGAACGCTCCATGGTATGTCAGTAATAAAACCATTCATGATGACTTGAACATACCATTTGTGAAAGATGTTATTACCAGTACCAGTCATCGCCATTTTGAGAAGTTGGAATCCCATCCCAATGACATAGTTAAACATCTTCTTCAAGAACCCCGATCTAGGAGGCTCAAAAGAAAAGTCCCAATTGATTTGAAGATTGAGCAATAAAGACCAGACTTAGCCATTATTTACCTCAGCCAGATTAGCTGACCACTCGATGGAGTGGCAGCTATTGAAACTTTTAAAATTCAGCCAATTTATTATGTGTGTGTGTATGACTGTGTGTGAGTATGTTTACTGTGTGAGTGTGTTTAAACATAAGCATAATAGCTCATAGAATTTTGTAAATTCTGATTGCTATTAAATAAAGTATAAAAAAAAAAATCCTGAATTCGTGTCATTAACAATGGAGTTATTAAGAAACAGAGAGACTTTGGACAAATATAACGGGCGCATATACGCGGGCCCAGATTAGCCAAAGCCTATTAGTGCAGTAAACGGAGAGGAAAAAAGGGTATAACCTCTGAATTTTTTTACTGTGCTCCGAATTGAATGAAATTTTGGAATTAGGTTCATCTTACCCTCAAGTTCAAAAGTGAAAACAATTCGGGTTGCGCCATCACCCCCGGGGGGGTGACACCCCTTCTAAATTGTGTAATCACATTTTTTCAAAATAACGTCGGAAATCGATAGAAGAACTAATTATAAGAAAAAAATGTCTTATATAGTTTTTCAAAAAAACTAATACTTTTCAAGTTACTGGCCACTGAAGATTCATATATTTTTGGAGTTTTTCTTCGTTTTTTTGCAAATATCTCCTAAAATATATATTTTAACGAAAATCATGTAATGTCGGTAATCATGCATTTGGATCGGTGATGGAAAATCATGCATTTAAATCGGTATTACATAAAGTGTTCTAGGACAAATATTAAGCAAGATTTGAAAGAGCAAAGTCATTTTTTATTTCGTTCAAGATTTAATTGTTGTATTTAAAGCCATCTAGTGTCGAGGTTTTACATTTTATGCATTTCGGTGAAATTGGGTTTTATAGTACTCAACATAAGCTTTACAATAGATCACCTGTTTTGGGAATGCAACTTATTCCAAAACGAAAGAAGAACATTAATAATAAATTTACTTAAAGCAAATATTATTTTCCCAATCAATGTACAATCATTAGTAGCTAGTAACAATTTAAAAATTTATAAATATATATTTAATTTTATTAATAATACAACAATTAATTTATAAGTTAATGATTCAATAAAAATATGTAATAAATAATTGTAAGAATGGCATCTGGCCTTATGATGCATATCAAAAGCCAATAAATAAAAAAAAATCATTTTTTTGACACTTTGAAATTTCAGACTAATATTTTTTGTTGCCAGACAATTTTGGCGCTGCTAAATATGTGCCAGACGGCAATTTATTTATTATTTTTTTTTTTTAATTCAAATCATTTTAGTTCGTCTGAAATTTTAATATTATGTTCCTTAAGGGTAAAAAGACAAAATTAATTTGCCAGACGTTTCTGCGGTTGTTAACCATGTCTGGCAATCAAAAATGTCTGGCGATATGATACTAGTAGACAGAGTGAGACAATCGCCAAATACATTGGCGCGAATGAAACAACACTACAGATTAACCACCGTCATCGTTTGAGGTTTATCTAGTTGATGTTTTTTTCAGTTGCATCTCATGAAACATGTACCACAAACCTATGACGGCATCTCTAAAAAAATTCTGAATTGTATTTGTCATATAAAGTCTGTTCGCATAGACATTATCTTTGACCAATATTTTTTTCCTTCCATCAAAGATTGTGAAGTTCAAGACGAGAAGAAGCTAAATGACCTAAAGGAAGTGGTAAAAGAACCTGTGTGTGCACTGCGATAATAGATAAGGATTGGGAGAAATGTGAGGAATACATGAGCAACGGTGTATCGCAGTTGGAAGAATGGCTAAAATACAATGGACTAGAATTAGCACACGAAAAATCGGTAGTGATGCAATTTGGTAGGCATAGGAAGTATGATCATTATTGGTGACATTCGGTTGGGCGAACACAAGTTTTCAGTTATGGATGAACATAAAATACTAGGAATAACATATGACAAAAAAATCAAATTTAAGAGCCAGATATTAAACATATGTAGGAAATGTGAGAAGGGTATAAATATATTGAAGACAATTTGCAATAAGAAATGGGGAGCACATCCGGCAACTTGTCTGAACATATATAGAGCATTGATAAGGTGTCATCTAGTTACCATCAGCTTTATGAGTAAAAATCTCACCAAACGAGATATAGATAAATTGAACAAAATTCAATACTCAGCAATACGAATTTCATTAGGTGCGCTGAAATCCTCTCCAATAAATACACTATTAGCAGAGTCCGGAGAATTACCTCTAGAATCAAGGTGGGAAAATAATATCAAACAAATATTTAACATCGAAGGTAAGCAGAAACGACGAAATAATGATACAAACATTGAATAATCTGAAAGAATTATGTGAGGAAAATACATGTTGGAGCAGAAAAAAAAACCCGACCTTAGTCAGTAGCTGCCTATGGATAAATAAATATAAACAGTTAATAGCGCAAGATCTAGATTGAAATTCCGCTATCCTTTGGTGGGCAAACCAAAATAACACAATATTAGATAAAATTACTGACAATCCTTTGATACAAAGATATAAAATGAACTTTATGTTCAAACAAGAAATAAATAAAACACATCCAAATTACACACTTATTTTTACGGATGGATTAAAGAAAGAAGGTGCAGGTTGCGCCTTGTATGTACGCCGACTCAATATAGAACAGAAATATAAATTGCCCGAAAGTGCTTCTAGTTTCACTGCCGAGATGACGGCCATCAAAATAGCAATAATTAATTATAATAGAAGAAGAAAAAATTACAAAGAGTGTTATTTTATCTGACTGTAAATCAGCTCTAGAAGCTATGAAAAGAACTAACGAAAAAGCAAATAAAGTAGTATATGAAATAATAGATAAAACTATGAGTCTAAAACTGAAAGGATTTGACCTTAAATTTATGTGGATGAAGGGACATGCAGGAATAATCGAAAATGAAAAAGCGGGCGAGCTGGCCAACGAGGGATGTTATTTGGTAACAGAAACAGCATTCTATCAGCAGATATTAATAAAATAGTCATGAAAGAAGAAAGAAAAAATGGCAAAGTATATTCGACAACATTAGTCAAAGAAAAGGGAAAGTATATCATGAAATAAATCCAGATATTCATTCGAAACCGTGGTTTCAGAAGATAACTAAAAACCGCATGCACATCAGTATCGTTATAAGAATGCGAATTGGTCACATAAAAAATCGAGCATTTCGGCTAGGAGTTTTATCTATTTTCTAGGATTATCGAAGTTTGAAGAGTGCGACTGCGAAGAGGGAGGACCTGAAAACATGGATCACATTGCTTTTCGACGCAAGAAGTATACAACACAGAGAAAAACGCTTTACCAATGTCTAGAAAAGAAAAATATAGTTTTTTCAACAAACATGACAATAATATTAGCAATGAAAAATACGAGCATATATAAAGACGTAACTAAATATTTATTTGAGTGCCAAAAATATTTATAGACATCTAAACTAAGTTAATTTGTTAATTCATTTAAGTTAGTTATTTAATCTAAAAAAAATATATTGAAAATTTAAGAATAGAATAAGTTAGTTATTTTATTAGTTAGTTTTAAGAGATGATTGTATGTTATTAAATAGAAGTCAATAAAACATCTTAAAAAAAAACCTTCACAAAATAAACAACATAGAAATACCAAAATATGAGAGCGTAAAATAGCTTGGAATTCATCTGGATAGAAAATTAAGCTAGTCGCACATCAAAATAAAAAGAAAACAGATGAAGAAGAAGTTCAAAGAGTTGTATTGGCTAATTGGCAGGAGTTCAAATATGTGTTATACAAACCTCTTTTATATAAAACAATAATTATCCCAATCTGGGTATACGGAATTGAGTTATGAGCGTGCGCAAGCAATTCAAATATAAAAATAATACAAAGAGCGCAATCGAAAATTTTAAGATGCATTGTCAACGCACCCTGGTAGATAACAGATGACACTCTACATAAAAACTTAAAAATTAAAACTATTAATGAAATGATAAAAGAAAGGAGCAAAAATGCCACGAAAAATTACCAGGTCACTCAAACAAATATTTAAAGGAATTAAGCGAGGAATCTCCTACTCGAAGATTAAAAAAAATGGCCATACGATCTTAAATAAAATGTCCAAAAAAGAGATATCTCGCAGGAGATAATCTCTTAAATGTATATACAACCAGCATATTGTATTAAAAAATGTATATTATTTTGATCGCTGCAAAATATCACCGCAAAAGCATAGAAATTAATTTATAGAATTAATTATAGAAAATATATTTTGAGAATGTGACTATTACAAACAAGAACGATCGAGATTGATTAAGAACTAACAAAACGGAAAGATTCTTTTGCGCATCAATGCACAAGTCCTGATATCAATTAACAACTTAAGAAATATACAAACATATATATATATATATATATATATATATATTTATATATATTAGAGATGGGCTTATTATATCCGAAGCCGGATCGACTCAGATTTGACTCCATCACACACTAAAAAACGCAAAATTAAGGAAATCAACCGACCTGTTTTAAATACAATAACACTCCAAAACAGATTTAATCCGTTGTTAAATCAACAAAATCAAGACAAAACACAAACATCATCACCACGACCTTCACCCATTTTTGTTTATAGCGTAAATAATTTCAAGTTAATGAATAATGCAATCAAAGAAACCTTTCCTTCAAACAAATTTTACACAAAAATTTTGCCGGACGAAACTGTAAAATTACACTGCTCTGATTCTGCTACTTTTCGACAAATGGTCACACTACTGAAAGATGCAAAAATAGAACACCATACCTATCAATTAAAAGAAGATCGCGCATTTAGAGTAGTAGTAGTAGAGTAGTAGATGACCGGACTTGCATAAAACATAAAAAACGTACCTCCGTTGCCTTCCATCTATCAAGTTCTTGAAAACCGCTTGGTTTTCGCTGAAACTCGCATGGTGTCATTGATCCCACATTATTGAGCATTGAAGACATAAAAGTTATATATGTTTGGCTAATAGCACAATTACTGTTTCTGATATGAAGACCTATAAAGTTGATGATTATCTTCTTTTTCTATCACTGACATGTAATCTTCATGATTCCGTAGACTAGCATCCAATAATGGAAAAATAATTTTACCATCCACCCTAACTACTTTTTGTGTACATCTTTCGCAACTGTTGTATCCATTATGGCCCTTAATACACTTTATATAAGGTCTGGCAGGAGTATCACAACAAATTCTGTGTATCTTGACTTTATACAGAATATTCTCATGAATCAAACCAGAATTGTAAAGAGCATTGGCTTCATTTATAAATCTTTCTAAATACGTATTTACACAGTCGGGTTTACTATCTTCCAAGTACAATCCAATCACAAACGGCTTAATGGAATGTGATGTTTTTGTATATAGAGCTCCCGAAATAGGCCAGAACTGTGGTGACTTACTTTTGAAAACTGATACCCCATCAAAATTAATTAAAAGATTTATTATCATTTATATGAGTTATCTTATACTTTATGTTGAAATGCACGTATTCACCCACATTGCCACGCTTACTGGCCATAGTTGTATTTGCAACCCCTGTGGGTGTTTTTAAAATTGTTTTTGCACATAGGGGCACGTTGTGATGGCCATGCTTTCTCAAAATTGGAAGTAAAATATTCAATTGCTTATGGCTCACATTCTGCTGTTTAGCCCAAAAGCGTATGTCGGACATATCATTTGGTATTTTGATGGGTTGCATTTGCTCTCACGTGCTAGTCAAAGAAGGTTAGATTAGAAGGTATTGTCAAATAATCGAAGTTTCTTTTTATTTCTAATAATAATGGTGCGTATCTGTATCATAAAATCATGCGAGTACAATAAGGGGAGAAAGCAAGTGGATAACAAAATGAATTTTTTTAGATTCGGAAAGAAAATTCACGAAGCGACAAGTGGCTTCGTTGAATAGATTCAGTGAAGTATGTACTCATTCTGTTTGCGAATTACATTATGTGGGTAGACAAACTTCATCCCTGATTTTACATCCAGCTTATGCACCATCAATTGAATTTTGTACTGAAAATTCAAAATTTGAAGAAGAGACTCTACTAAGGTAAATCAATGTTTGCTTGAATAATTACATTTTTATGTATAAATTGTGGGTATTCTTCAAAATTAGTTTTGTGTCACACGTTTCCAGGAAATGATGTTGCTTTACAAGTGCATATTCCTGAGGAGACTTGCAATATGGTCCACAAAGGTTGGGGAATTGAGTTAAAGTACTCTGATAGGTTTGTTGGCCCTGAGGCTACATCATTTTTGTGAAATTCACCACAAGAGAGTTTTAATGGATTTCACAGCATTAAGACCGACGCTGAGTGTAAATCACTTTGTGGTGTTGATCTGTCAGTTTTTTATTTAATGTTCAGGTTATGTCCAATATATCTAATGATAAAATTAACATAAAAAATAGATTGTTAATACTAGGTTGTCAAATATCTCCCTTCCGCTTTTATATATATATATATATATATATATATATATATATATATATATATATAAGGTGTGTGAACCATCTAAATAAGAGGTTTGACAACTAATGGCGTCACAAGTTTATGCCTCTACTTCAATTGTGTCACTGCTTGTGGGACCTGTCTGCATTGCACCAGATGGCGCCACGATATACCTTTAGACATCCCCACTCAATGTTGCTGAAGGTATTTAAGACATAGCGCAACACAGACAAATCCTCTTTCACCTCAACCGTTCGAGGAGTCAACAACTACTGACCTGGGACCACGGACAGTAGCCAGCCAGAAGAAGAAAATAATAATTTATAATTTCAATGTAAATATATCTAATATAATAAATATTATATTATAGTATTTGAGTTATTCAAGTGGAAATATATCGACGGTTTTCTGACGCAACCTCGTAACTCGATTTTTGACGATTTTGAGTTTTAATCGGAAAATCAATCACTGAATATAGACGCATGGATCTGTGAAGTTTTGTAAAAAAAATCAAGCGAACGTTTTTTATTGAGAAAAGTACAATCACGTATCTCAATTCAGAAAAATGTGCCATGCGCAACCACGTATCTCAGTATCTAATACATGGTGGCGTATATAAACAAGTTTCGCTGTCAGCAATGTTGTTTAGTTCAATCTTTCTAATAAAAATTATTATTTAATTAAGTTAATTGTTATTAAAACTTAATGAACGATAGTTAATAAATACATTTATTATTTAGTTACCGCAAGTTATAGTAATTTTCCAAAAATTGAAATTGAAACTTTTTGCATATTTAACGTTTTAGAGGTTTCTGAATATCTTGAAATACCTTCAAAAAATGGATGTATGTGTTTGTGTGCGCGTGTGTGTGTGGATACAATTTTCTGTCCACGTTTTCGGGAGCACGGATCAACCGGTTTGAAACATTCAAAAAGCAATCGTTTCCTATTGAGAAAACAGAGAATCCGATTTGAATTATTTAAAAACATTCAATTTATATTGATGACGTGGTGATTAGTTTCTGGAAAAGACAGGCCCAGTCGTTTCAAAGCTTTCGATTCGGGTGATTCAAAAAACATTTTGCAGTATAAAGAATCGATTAGTTTAGGAAAGCAGATTTTTCTTTTGTCTATTTTTTTTAAATTTACAATTATTTCTTTGTTTAAATATGAAAAATGATTCGGATTTTAATTTTAATGCTAGCTAAAATTCTAAAACTCTCTTATATACTTCAAATAAATGAATTTAAATTTGCAAATTAGTTTATATAATTCTTAGAAATATGAGATATGTTCTTTTTTACTTTTATTTACTTCTTATGTAAACATATATAAACGTCGTTGTCCAATTTATTACTATATCTTGTCATTCAAATACGAATAACGAAAGTTACAGTATTTATAATAAATTAATCTATTTGAAATCATTTATTATTCTTCGATTCTATTTAATTACGGAACGGGAAGTTCCACCAATTTGCATAAAGACACGATGCTATGCACCACTAGTTATATTTTTATTATGTTAAGAACAAATATCACAATAAGCAATAAAAATTAAACAACTCTTACTGACAATAAATTCTCACATGAAATTAAATTTTGTATTTTTTAGAGTTAGATAATGTGTCATCCGCAAATAAAAAATCATTAAATGAAGAAATAATAGCAAAAAAGAATAAAAGTAACAATAAAAATGATAATCACAAAGTAGTAAATTATAAATCCATGAAAGAGCTAAATATACTAGATATTGAAATACCTAAACTATGGCCAGATACTATATTATCGTAATTATAAACTAACATATACCACAAGTTTAATAATGTTCGTTTTTTATTAAGAATTATTCAAAAAGTTTATCAATTCTCAAAATGAAACAATTGAAAAAAGTTATTCATGTACTCTTATTTGAAAACAGCATGACGCAACCACGTACGTTACATTTTTTTCCGTGCGACAAACACGTATCTCAAAGAATTGAAGAAAAAATAATTATTAATTGTTTGTAATATCATACTTGTCTCAAATAATTGCCACAAGATTGAATACTTTTAAAATTTATAAAAAAAATTGTTAACAGCAGTTTAAAAATTTGTTATTAAACGTTTTTTGTCTCTCATGAAAAGTAGTAGTTTCTGAGATACGAGGTTGCGTCAGAAAACCATCGATATGTGGAAGATACCCACAAAAGTTAGGAATTAGTTATGCTGCCCCAAGTGCTATTTTTCAGATTAATCCTCGGACGGTTTCCAGGATATTTGAAAACATGTTGAGTGTGATTCGAAGAGGATGTGGATATGTTATCCATTGGCCTACCAAGAGCATATTGAGGAATATGCCAAAACAATTTTAGAAGTTGTATCCAAAATGCAGAATTATTCTTGATTGTTTTAAGATTGAGACTGACACGCTATCTAGTATTGACAATGCAGCCCATACATCCTCAAATTATAAAAGAATGTATTAAGTAAAGTTGTATAAATTTTTGTTGCAGCAACTATATAATTAATGTTTTGAAAGTACTTAAATTAATCTTATTTATTCATAGGTGCTGATTGGTTGCACTCCGGATGGCTTTATTTCCTTTGTAGGTGATGTAGGTTTGGGCAGAATAACTGACACCCAAATTACTTTTCAGGAATATTAAGTAAATTAGAACCTGGAGATGTTGTATTCGCTGACAAAGGTAAATTCATGAGTTAAGAAAGACATATATAGTTTCTAATTGTGCTTCGTATTCAGGATTTCCATCAATTCGAACAGAATTAGATAAATTAAGGAATATGTCTGTACTTGTTCATCCCCTGTTTGTCCAAAACGGATTACTTCAGCCAGAAGATATCGAAACATACTCTATAGGTAGCGTGCGCATGAATGTTGAACGGGTTATACAAAGATTGAGAGTTTTTAAAATTCTGCATCATATGCCAAAGGATCTTAGATTATTTTTAGCTGATAACAATGTGTCTGTATGTGCCATTTTAGTAAATTTACAAACTTCCATTATCAATAAATAAAAGTTTATATTAGGTTTTTAATTTATTTTATTATAAATTATAATTAAGGAATATGTGCATTGAAAATGTTGCTTCATACTCATTGAATGTATATGTGTCATAATTCTTGGTTTAGGGTTGCTTGTCTTTGAAAGTTTATATTTGATTTTTAATTTTATATGTGATACATTTGTAAGGGCTTGAACATGCTATACATTCATTAACATAAACAAACCATAACTCTTTTAGTTTTTCTATGGAATAGTTTAGTTTATAGTTTAGTAAATGCTTTTAGTGAAAGTTTTTAAAGAATTTCTCCTCTAAACAAATTAATGTCCGTTATATAATCATGAACATTACCACTCAACTTCTGAGTGACTTTGAACGCTAATTTGATGGACAACGCTAATTTGATCTGAAATTAGAAAAACTTAACCACTTAATACTAAGGTTTTTTTGTGAAGGGAGATAAAAAAAATAAGCTGTTTTTTTAATTAACGTATAATATTGTAAAAATCATAATATAAAGTCAACCTAACATAAAAATTAAGAAAAACAAATTTATTAATCTATTTACGGCAAACAAAAATACGTCAGATGGCAAAAGTTAACTAATCATACTTTTGAACAACGCAGAGCCCGTAGCATGCTATTATTTGAAAACAATGATGAACAGAGTTCTTGCATGTACCTAAAATAATCTAAAAGCAAAAACATTGAGAGAATTTTATTTTTTACATTTAACACTTTCGGGACGGCACCTTTTTCAAAACAATCTACTTTACCGCATATAATTTTACTATATAATGTCACGCATCAAAAAGGGCTGAAGAGGACGGAGTTATCAGAATTGACACATTGATTGCATATCTTCATTGTTTTTCATTACATTCCTTTATTATTTATTATTTATTTTTTATTTAGACTAGGATAGTTATAGATATGAGTTTATATAGCATTAGTTATTTAAGTACTTATATAGTAATCAGCAAATAGTAACAGCATTTATCCACACTAGAAAGAATTACCATTGGGTAATCTTTCTAAATAAACCATATATTATAACATACCAATTACTAAATGTCTTCATTAAGACAGATTGTAATTTGAATGGTAAATAAAAAAAAAAGGTTTGGTGGGTATTACCTTCGGGTGCAGTCCCTAGGGAAATCTGAGTGTCTAATTAAAATAAAGCATTGCGATGGCCCTAGCGGGTTTTGACGCAATGTGATTTGTGCCCAGTGCTCTGAATGTCATCGTGAATAAAATCAAGCAAGCGCAAGTAAAGCGGGAGTAACTATGACTCTCTTATGACTTTGGTGAGAGAGATTGCAGTTTCCTTAGATCCAAGGCCAAGCACGTAGCCTCCATAAGGCTGGTCGTGTAAAAGGCTATGGTTTCATCGAAACCGTAGTCAAGCACGTGGTCCCCTCCTCGTGGGTTAGTATCTCTCCGTTAGTATCTCTCCGGGGGAAACTAATAATCACCGCTGCGTTTGTGAACCTGGAATGCTGCCAACACCCTCGTTCTTGTACACCACTCGGTTCAATGAATAATATAAAGCCTCGGATGATTAATTTAGACTCGGGTGGACCCGCAGATTCTTTCCAACTGACTGATACGGGTAATCATCTCTGCCGCTACCCACAATGCAATAAATCATTTAAAACCGTAGTGGGTCGTGGAGTGCTCGAATAGAAACAACATAGTCAAAGAAATCCAGATGGACTGAGGAAGAGCAAGCTCTAATGGCTAAAGAAGAAGCGGCACTATTGATTAAAGGAACCTTCCACATTAACAAAGCTCTTCTTGCTTCTTGCTGTAACACCCGGTCGATTTCTGAATGCTCTAAAAGGCCAAAGGAGATCACCAAAATATAAAAGCCTGGTTGCCAAATTTGTTAGTTCGATGTCCAACCAAGACAGTACCGAGCTTTGCTCTTTCACCACACTAGATATCTCCGGAGAAGACCTACGATTGACGCTGGGACCAGTAGTCGCCAGCACTGAAGAAAGGTTCAATTATAAAATGTTGGCTAACACCTGCCACTTAGTAAGTAAAATATCACTGAATGACCTGAATGGAATGGTTGCAAACTACCTTAAGTCAACTTTTACAGCAAAAAATAGGCTATTAAACACTAGAATCAAAAGGGAAACCTATATGCCAAAACCTAATAGAAGACAAATGAGAAGAATCCAGTTCAAAACTATACAATTACACTGGTCGAATTTTACCCTATTAAATATGATCAATTTATTTTGGACTACAAAGATGTCTCACATAAGCCACCACCCGACCGAACATTCTACCCTATCACTTGGATCAGAAGGTGCGAGAAATAAAGATCTCTCGCTGATATAGAGTCCGTAGAAGAAATTAAGAACTGTTTCCCGCCAAGAAATTCAGCGCCAGGACCAAATGGTGTATCCGCCAATCTACTATGATCGATGCAAACAAACACCCTGGTCAACCTATACAATTTATTTTTGTTCACAGGACTTATCCCTAGACAATTACTGGAATCCTACACGTCTCTGATTTCTAAAAAAAAATGCTGAAAATCCCGGTGAATTCAGACCTATCACTATCCCATCAGTTGTATAACGAGACACTTCAATAAAACCCTAGCAAAGCGGATGCCAACACTGATTAAAATTAATGATAGAGAAACCGCTTTTCAACCGGTCGACGGTTGTGCAAACATTTTGCACTAGACTACCTTCTGAAATAGTTTATAGTTGATAAACTATATATAAATACCACAGACAGAAACTCAAACCTGTCTTTATAGCTTCAAGTGACATGGAGAAAGCTTTTGATTCAATTTCACACAATGCGTTAATAGACACTTTGAAATATTACAACTTACCTAGTAGATGCATACAGAACTCATATAGGAACAGCTGGACGAGACTCCATTATAATAGCTGGCATTAGGATCCCATTAGTCCGACGTGCGGGATTAAACAAGGAGATCCTCTATCTCCAGTCCTGTTCAACCTCATTATTAATAGGCTCATTGAAAGTTCCCCTCCTAAAATCGGGGTCGTGATTGAGGGAAAACTATTGAAAATCATGGCTTTTGCTGACGACCAGGTATTTGCGGCATCTTCACAAAAAGATCTTCAAACAAAGCTAGTCAATGCCAATGATTTCCTCTCGAAACGCGCCTTCATAATTAACACCGCTAAATCTTTTCCAATAGCCATCAAAAACGTGTCATATATAAAAAAGTAGTACATCGACAATAACATAAAATTCAGTTGCGGTGGTCGTGACCCACCTGCCCCCTCTATTCCAGATGGCGCTATAATGTGCGACCTAAGGCCATAGACATTTCTCTATGGGGCAGCTTTCGAAAGCTCCTTTAAAACCTCAGCAACGACTGTTCGCACTAAGAACAGTTGGTATTCCAAAATTACTACACTAGCTGACTTTAGGAAACACAACGCTTGGTCTCCTTAAAAGCCTGGACACTATGATTAGGAAAGCCATAAAAATTTTGGCCGACTGACTCGACCAACGCATATTTTTATGCCAAAGACGGAGATGAGGGTTTATCTCTCCCGTCTCTAAGATGATTGGCACCTTTGAGAAGAAGGGGCAGACCTATGAATGTGATATGGACAGACTGAAGCTTCCAAACGCCTGACTGATAATGGGACTATTATAGGTTCCATTAAACTGCTAGATGACAGATGGGCTGAGCTGCTCTACAATTCAGTGGACTGACAGGCGATCTTAAAGTCATGAAAAGTCCCACAGCAACACCGGGTACTACCTTCGCGTCGAGTCGCCCAAATTAAGCGAATAAGATCTAGGAATAAAATAATTTAAATACTTTTCTGTTTTTCTGCTGATAATTCAACACTTTTCTAGCATTTCTGAGATCATCAGCAGCGATTTCTGTACCGTAAAATTCAAACGAAATGATAGAGTAAAATCACTTGGTGATATGAATGCAGGCACGTATCCGAACAAAAGACGTTATTGTCCCGATTAATCCTTTGTTGATTTTCCAAAAAATGTGCGTTGCAAAAGCATCTGAAAGAGAACTTGAAAACTTTCTTCCGCACCAACTTGCCCCGTTACCTTTATGCCTTTTCAATGATGAAGGTATGTGCAAGTGCATTAAATCTTCTATGTATGAGGTATTTAAACCACATTTCAAAGATATAAATTTTGGAGACAAAATGTTTATCATCGACGGTGGATACCTATTAAACCGAGTCGCGTTTGGCATCGCGGTGAATCGATTTTATTCAAATTTTGTTGCATTCGCTCGATCGAATTATACATCCAATGCTATTGTTGTATTTGATGGATATCCGGAAGATGTAAATCGTAGTACCAAACATGCAGAGCGAATCCAAAGATCAAGAAAAACTGCTTCAGTAGATATAATTTTTTGCGAGACAGTAATTCCAAGTGCGCCACAAAATAAGTTCTTGGCCAACGGTATAAACATGAAGCGCGCATTAAAATGTTGAAGCAGAAAACTTTAGGTCAAGCCACGAAAGATGCGGATGCATTAATAGTTAATACAGCAATAAGCTTGGCGACGAGATTTGATTCCATAATAATTATTGGTGAGGATATAAATCTTCTTATCCTTTTGACGGCTCTATTAACGCATTCAAATAATATTTAGTAAAACCAGGAAAAGGAAAATTTTTGCGACAAATCTACATCCTACATAAAAACCGTATCATAGTTAATACAGCCACAGATCGCTGTTTTTTTGCTGTGATACGACATCCGCAATTTTCAGTCAAGGCAGAATAAAATATATCAACGTATTACAGAAAAATCAAGACCTAAATAAAATTATCGAAATATTCAAAAATGGAAATGCTGATCCACAGCTCATTGCTACAGCTGGAGAACGATTTCTTTCCAAATTATACAATATATCAAATGTACAAGCTTATAAAAATCAGTATTCAAAATCAAATTTAACATGGTATCTTTACCACCGACAGAGGCAGCAGCATGACAAAATTCATTCCGAACCTATCATCGCACATTGGGCATAAAAAAATGTAAAAATGGTCTGATTCCTGTCACAACACTTGAGTCGCCAGCTCCCGAAGCGTTGCTAAAACTTATATCTTGCATTAATTGCAGTTATTTTTAACTAAATCCAATTTGCTTGACAAGAGCCTGAAATAATATCTATTAGTGTTGATTAAGGCTTGCTAATGAATAAATAAATAAATAAATGTATTTTTGTTGAATGAACTGTAGCGGAGTACAAAAAGTAAAATGATATCGATTTACTACTGATAAAAGTTACTATCGGATATGATTATAAAAAACAGACCCAATTGGTATTGCGCTCTGTCATTAGATTTTTGTGAAATAAGTATAAAGTCTAGAATTCACCCGAGATCGATTTTAAATCGTGCTTTTTTAAAAGCAATCGGGCATAACTCTCTCAAGATATTAAATATCTTGATATCGGTCAAAATTATAAGGTGGACGTGCCTTCTGCTGACTCCTCTTTCCAAACACCGGATTGGTGTTGGTAATGGTTAGAGGATAAGCAATATTAGAAAGTTTTATTTTTCTAAATTTAAATTTTTGTAAGTCTTTAGATTAACTTTCATAAAATCAGTGCTGAGTGTATTAAAAAATCCAAGAATATCCCTAGGCAGGTGCCTGGGAAGAAATTAAAACTAATGAAAACGCAGAAAATGGATGTATTAACGAGCGAGACCCTCAAAAATAAATACAATGCGCTATCTGATCGGACTGATATGGACACGGGCAGGGAGCTTGAGGAATACAACAAGATCAAACGGCGGAAGAAAGCTAAAAACAAGTAGCTCGAAAAAATCAATGTTGAATCGCAGCCATCCACTTCAGGCGTACAGGCAGCACCATTGAAGAAAATCGATATGAAGGAAGAAAAAATTCCGCCTATTATTGTGAAAGCTGAATTAGGGCTGAAGACCATCCGCTATATCCAAGATACAACCAAAATCAATTTCAGATATCAACTATAAGAAGAAAAAGAAAAGTGATGCTCTCAGGGGAAAACAGATTTACAGGCCAGCACCAACGCCAGTGCCGCTGACAAGGAGTTTTTCGTCAGCTTTAAATAACACCAACGTTGGCCCAAATACCAAATCAGCGTATTCTCAACTCTCGGTTCCACCGTCATCATTCCGAAATCTGATCCAGTCCTCACCTTCACCGATCCAGCCTGCACCATCATCATCACCGATCCGGCCTGCACAATAACTATCACCAACCCGGCCTATCACCAGATTTTTATACGCCAGAGTGACTTTTTGCTGCCATGGGCAAGATTAGGATGCTGTTTGCTGATCCCCAAGTAAAACAAATTTTCAGTGAGCTTTACAAACTGACAAAAAGTCACTAGACATCAATATGACATTTAACGAGAAATATACAACAATACTTAACTTTTTAACAGCATCTCCATAAATCAAACGCGCCACTTACACATAATGCACTTTAACTCTAACGGACTTAAAAACAACGTGGACGAACTGAGGCAGACAATAACAAATCATGACCAGGACATAGTATTGATTAACGAGACACACTTAAAACCTACGGACAGACTCTATTGTATGATGTATGATTCTTTTGTATCCATATTACCAATGCCATGGCACACTTAACCTAATTTGGAGCAAATTTGCTCCACTACTAAAATTTACTTATTATTAGTTCTATATCTCAAGACATATTCAGGTACAATAAATACAACCTACCGACAACCATATTCAAAAAATAATACTATAAGCCACCTCCATGAATTAACATTGTGGTACGGTTTTTGTGTTTTTTTTCCCTACAATTAATTGAATTTATTTAATTGGTAGTATCAATAATGTTTCAAATGATTATTTAATAATGAAATGTATTATTATTATTATAAAATAGACATACAAAATCCAAATTACTCACATTTCCTTTATATAATGGTATGTAGCGAACTTCCAATTGACCACCTTAGGAATGGCAACCTCTTATACCATGGCCAATAGCAGACGTCCACGTGGTTATGGTTTGGGTATAAAACCCAGACGTATTAACGAATAATTCTCACTCTCCGCTTATCGCTTGATTACATGTAGTGAGACTAATAAGAAGAAATATATATTATTTTCCAACATTTGTTGAAAGTAACACCGAGAAACTAATACAAAATCATAAACGTTTTACAAAATCTATGCCATCAATCAATACTAATTGCGTCTTTTGTAAAACTGCTATTCATTCACCATTTAAATGTGAAACTTTTAAATCTTTAACCGTCGAAACCCGCTTAGCAAAAACAAAACAACTAAATCTGTGCACGAACTGTTTAAGTAATAATCATATTAATAATCAATGTTTTTCAGTGAAAAGATGTAATATTTGTAATGCAACTCATCATACACTATTACATACTGATACAACAAAACCACAAACACAACCTTTGCAAAATATTTCGTGTCACAGTGAAAACGAATCAAGTCAAACTTTATTGTCTACTGCTTTAGTTCAAATTTTAAATGTTAATAATGAATGAAAGACATATAGAGTTTTACATATAGTTGATTGAGCGGCTCTCAATCGAATTTTATAACTAAAGAATGTGTTGATGAACTTGAATTAAACAACCAGCAAACATGCAAGTCCGAAGCATTAATCAAACTTCTTCAGAAATTAATGAGAAAACGAGAGTGACTTTGAAATCATTAGTAGGTAATTATACGCTAGACTTATCGTGCTTAATACTTAATAAAATTACATCAATTCCAAAATTTGTAAAATTAGCAGATTCAACATTTAACAAAAGTAATAAAATAGATCTTTTAATCGGCGCCCAGACCTTTTGGAATATAATTTGCAAAGGAAACATAAAATTAGGTAAAAATAAAACCTAGTACTCACTGTACTAAAGCTTGCAAAAAGCCGTCTGGATCACCTGCAGTCTGCGCTAATTGCTTAGGATCATACTCTGCAAATTACAAAGGTTGTCCCTACTATCAAAAACTTATGAACGGTCATACTAACAAAAATCAAATAAATACAAACAACTCTGTTCCTACTCCGAGGAGTGCTACCTCCAGAATACAAGTCAATAGACTTGCCAACTCTCAACATATACTACTCACAGGCCATTGAATCGCAAAATTCAGTTTCAACATCTGAAAGTCAGTCCAATTCAACAATGTCACAATTCCTGGGTGAATTTAAAATGATGTTTAATCAGCTCATGCAGCAAAATAGCATGATTATTAATATGTTATCCACTCTTTTTAACAAAGTTAAATAGACAAAATGGCTAAATTCATTAGGATTGATTTAGGGAACGCTAATGGGCTAAGTCAAAAACGAATTAACAGTTTTTCTCACTGAAAATGAAATTTACTGGTGAGTGAAACACACTTTACCAAATTCTCAAACCTATTTATACCTCATTACAGTCTTTATCACACACCTCATCCAGATGGTAGTGCCCATGGAGGTACAGCCATATTAATCAAGTCAAATATTTCGCATTTTGAAATCCAAAAATACAGTGAAAAGATTACTTGCAAGCAGCATCTGTACAAGTTAAGTTTACGTCTTATGTCGTCACACTATCGGCTGTGTATTGTCCACCACGGCATATAATAAATTGCTCGCATTTTCGCTTCGCTTTTGTGCATTTTTCTCAACCATAGGACCTAAAATTGTCGTTGGAGGCGATTTTAACAGCAAGCACTCTTATTGGGATCCAGATTGATCAACCGTAAAGGTAGATAATTATATGAAGCAATTCATCAATGTAACTTTAAACATCTTTCTACAGGCAGTCCCACTTATTGGCATACAGACACAAATAAAAAACCCCATTTGTTAGACTTTTTTGTTCTGAATGGCATTAATACCAATTTCACTGAAATTGAAGCAAGTTATGATCTGTCTTCTGACCACTCTCCCATAATAGCTAGGACATATTCATCAGTAATTAACATTCCTCATAATTTAAAACTTCACTCAGCAAAAACTAATTGGGAGACATATCGCAGAATTGTGTTGAAAAATCAACTTACAAATAAGGCTTAAAAACCTTTCGGATATAGATAGTGAACGTCTTTCTAACCACAGCGTTCAGAGAAGAAATATATAACATTATAATACAGTAGAATAAATAATAATAAAATTAAATTCAATTCAATATATCTAGGAATAACTGATACTGGAAGCAGTCGAGTTTCGGCAACCGAAGCGATCACATCGTTTAAAATATTTATTTAAAAGTATTATTTTGATTGTAGTTCTTAGCCTTATTTTAATATTTTATTAATTGATTGATTTTAATAAATTGATATTTTATTGGAAATCAGCCAAAAAGAAGCAATAATTGCTCATTTGAACACATTATTAGAAAATGAAAGTTTAGTACATTAGAGGCAGAAGGAAAACATCTGAAAGTACACAAACTAGTTCTACCTGTTTCAAACTGCATTTCTTAAAGTATTTTTTTTAGTGATAATTCAAAATTATTATTTTTGTAATAAAATATCAGCGAAAAGACAAAAGTGTTCTGATGGAGGAAACTTTAAACTCGATGGCGATAGACATATTGTAATAACAAATGCGGTGTTATATTACATTTGTGCGGACCACAAACCGTTTAATAATGTAAATGGTAAAGGTTTTATTAAACTTCTGAAAACGATTGATAGTAGCTACAAAGTACCATCGAATACCGATTATAAAAATCTTACGACTACGAAGTTCAATTTAATGAAATTTTCATTGAAGTCCGAACTTCAATCAAAAGATTTTTGATAGGTGCGATATATGAACCGACACATTAAAAATGGTCAGCTATTTTTGGTATAACTATCCATTATTTGAGCGTTAAAATTTTAAAATTGGCTGATTTAGGAACTAACAACATAAACATAAACAAGGAAATGCATACAGGAAAAAATAACATCAGAAATGGTGGATTGGCAGCCAGATGTTTGTAAGTTAACCGCAATTGTCACAGCTAACATTAGTAATATGGCACATAATGCAAGTGATAAATATCATTCGCATTTTGCCCATGGCATTATTCTAATCGCCCAAAAAACTATTTCGGATTTGGAAGTAACAAATGTTATCAAAAAACCAGAGGTATCAAAATTTATTTTTAAAAGAATAATATGACTACCGATAAGCTGAGAAAAGCACAAATCGAAAGCATAGGGTAACCAATCAAAATTAATATTAGACGTTAAAACGAGGTAAAACTCCTGTTACAAAACAAAACACAACAGGTACCGTTTTCAAATTATACTACCATGGTGTGTCAGTGATAACGATAGTCGCTTGTCATGTTAGTTATAGAGATTTGTGTAATTGGCACTATATGTGGCACAAGTAACTAAACTATCAGCGGCTGAAATAGAAATAATAGGTGCTATCAAATGTGTTACCAAAGCTATCAAATATACTGCAGCCGTTAAAGTACAATACTCGGAAATAGCTATCAAGTATCAAATAATCTGGAGATAGCTATAGCAACATTGCTCGATCCGAGGTGTGAAAAATTTCATTCCAGAAATGAAAATACGTGCGCGAATGCAATTAAAGCATTGCCAAATAAAATTTATTGGCGCACTTCAGTAACAAATTTTTATTTAGAATCCACATAAGCAAATATAGAAAGAAACAAGGGTCTATTACTTGAGGTTAATGTAACGTATTATATTCTGACATCATTTCTATTTTATATAAACTTGAGGTAGGTTGTAAGAAAGACGTAAAAAAGATTACGAGTTGTATGCTCCTTGTAATTTTATACAAATTATTCAAGAATTTGAAGTAAAAGAGCCGTACAAAGTGAAATATCTTGATTACATTTTTTTTTTAAATTACTTCGATATGAAATTTTTTTAATCGAATCGGCCAGGTAATGTAACTCGATCACCAACTGTTTTACAACAATAAATAGAAAATCAACAAATATACTGTCAAATTTCGATATAATATTACAAAAAAGCTTATAGTTTGTCATTACATCGAATTATTTTTGATTTTAGTAAAAGTGCTAAATCGCGAGGTCATTTTTTTACTAATTTTTTTTAGAATAGTCTGAAATGAAAGAAGCTGTATGTGGAAGAAGGTGAACGATTAACTAGACAGCAAAGTGAGTGTTCAATTTGGCATGAACTTCGTCCAATGCGTCCAGAAAACACAATGGATTGTAAAAATAAATTTCCACAATTATCAACAAGCTTTATTTTTTTTTTTTTTTTTTTTTTTCTTTATTTATTATAGACGATCAGAATTACAAGTTCTATGAGTCTATGTGATTAAGTATGACGTTTAGGGGTATCTTCCACTGAAGAGATTCCCCTGTAGATAATCTATAAAATCAATGTTAATAATTTATATCTATGTAAATAATATATCTATGTTAATGAATAATCTATGTTAGTAATATAACAGAGCTTAAATTAAGTTAGTAGATCTTCTGGCCATTTTCTTTTGAGCCTTCTAGTTGGATCATGATTTTTGATCAATTGCATGGCTGGATTTGGATGTTGGTCTAATTTCATGTGGTATGAATTGCTTCTTTGCTGAATTACTTCTTTTACGGTCAGTATGTTTAAATCTGAATGAATAGTATTATTCGACACGTACCATGGTGCATTAACTATTGCTCTTAAAATTTTATTTTGAGTTCGTTGGATAATCTTTATGCTGGACGTGCTTGCACATCCCCATAGTTGAATACCATACGTCCATATCGGTATAATTACTGCCTTATATATTAGTAATTTATTGTTGTATGACATTTTAGATTTTCTTCCTATTAGCCAGTAGAGTTGTCTAAATTTATCCATAATTTGCTTCCTTTTTTGTTTTATGTGAATATTCCATGTTAGTTTGCGGTCCAGATGTAAACCTAAGTATTTAACGCTGGTGCAAGTCAATATTTCCACGTTGTTTATAAATACAGTAGGACAGTTTTTCTTTCTTGTAGTGAAAGTGATATGTCGCGTTTTATCCGTGTTTAGCTTTATTTTCCATTTCATTAACCATTTCTCTAACTCAAACAGGTGGTCCTGTAAGTTTAGTGTTGCAATTTCTGGATCTTCGTGGGTAGCCATGATCATGGTGTCATCGGCAAATGTGCCAAGGGTGGTGGCTGGATTTAGTGGTATGTCGTGTGTATATATTGTGAAAAGGGTTGGTCCTAGCACGCTTCCCTGTGGCACTCCTGCTTTTATCTGATGAAATTCTGACACCGCGTCTCCCACTCTAACCCTAAAACTCCTGTTTGATAGATATGATTTCAATATTATATATATTTTTTCTGGTAAGCATAATCTGATTTTGGCTAATAATCCGTCGTGCCAGACTTTATCAAAAGCCTGTTGCACGTCGAGAAACACTGCTGAGCAATATTGTTTATCTTCTATCGCTTGATGAATGACCGTTGTAACCCTATGGCACTGTTGTATGGTCGAGTGCAGTCGGCGAAATCCAAACTGGTGACAAGGTATGATCTTTAGCACATCACTTATTCGGGCAAGTAATAACTTTTCTAATAATTTAGAAAGTATAGGTAAAAGACTTATAGGTCTATACGATGATACAATATGCCCTGGTTTTCCCATCTTCTGGATCATTATGATTTCAGATGTTTTTAGCACCTTGGGCCAATATCCAGAATGTAGCACAGAGTTGAAAATTGAGTTAGCATAACAATTGCCTTCCGTGAAAGCTCTTTCAGTACTTTAGCTCGTATCTCGTCAATACCTGCACATTTTTTATTGCTTAGATGGAGAATATATCTTTTTACTTCTTTAGGAGTTATTGCTCTTATGTTTTCATTACTGCTTCTTATTTCCTCGAGGGTTTTTGTCACATCAGGATCCGGATCGTTATTATTGGGTGTGAACACTTCTTTGAGGTGATTAGCAAAAACGTCCGCCTTTTCTTGCTCATTTCTAGCCCACTTCACATTTTCATTCACATCTATTCTCAAAGGAGACATATGCATTACAGGACATTTAGTGTTTTTAATAGGCTTCCAAATAGAGTTGTCAAATTTGTTTATATTGACAATATAATTTGCAATATTGTTTTCTTTAAGTTCTTTCAACCTATTTTTTAGTGAACTGCATAATTTGTTGTATGATGTTTTGTCGCTTGGTGCACGGCTTCTCTGCCAGATTTTTCTAGCTCTTCTTTTTTCTTTAATTAGTTTTTTAATTTCCAGCGGTAAATTGAATTCGACATCTTGTTTATAAAGTGTGGGTGTTGCATTCCTTACAGCTTCCTTCGTTGCTTGTATAAATAAATTTGTTGCATTGTCTATTTCTTCTTCACTTTTAATTCTTATTTTCAAGTTAATTTTGTTATCCATTTCATTTCTGAATGCGTTCCAGTCTGTTTTATAATTATATAAAGCCCTCTTTTGTTTCCTTTTTATTACATATGTGCTTATTGTCGCAATTATAGGCGTATGATCCGAGGACAGATCCATGCAATCTTCAATATCCATATGCAATGAGGAAATGCCATAGGTTATGAAGAAGTCAAGCAAGTCAGGGACTTTGCGTTCATCTGTGGGCCAGTATGTTGGTCGGCCTGTTGATAAAAAGAAATATTTTTTTTCTTGTATTAATTCAGCTAATTGTTTGCCTTTGGGATTCAGAAGTCTGGATCCCCATAGCGTATTTTTGGAGTTAAAGTCCCCACCAGCTATGAATTTTGATCCCAAAATGTCAAAGAATTCTTTAAATTCTGGTTTTTTAATGTTGTACCTAGGCGGGCAATAAACAGCCGAGATAACCAGGTCATATCCGCAAGTATGAATTTTTATCAGTGTAGCCTGTAGATAATTTTTTTCAAATTTAGGCAATTCATAATGTTTTATTGTTGTCTTTATCAAAATTCCTGTTCCAGCATGCGCAGTTTTATCGGGATGATTAGTATAGTAGAAGGTATAGTAAGGTATTTTAAAAGTAGTTGTATCTGTTAAGTGTGTTTCACTTATCAATAAAACATCAATCATGTGTATCTGTAAAAATGCTTCGACTTCATTACGATGGTTGAGAATGCCATTTGCATTCCACTCAGCGATACGTAAAAAGTTCGCCATTATTTTTTGGCTAGTAATGTTAGCATATTTAATATCATTGTATTTTGTTCAACTAGCTGTTTGAACATGTCTTTAAAGCTGTTGAGTATTTCTTGTAAGGTGTTCGACTGTTGCGTATCGCATCCGTTGTTTTGCTGTGCTCTAAGGGTTTCAGAATAGCTTCGATGCTCCGAAATATTAGCTCGTAGTGTGTGTTGTGCTGCCGAATTAGTCATGCGGCTGGTGTCTGGATTGGTGTTGGAAACATTTCTTCTACTATCTTTGAACATGGACTTATATTTTAAACATCCTCTGTAATTTGCAGGATGGTTGTCACCACAATGCACGCAGATAGCCGGCGTATCTTTAGATTTTTTACACGCAGTAGAATTATGAGGTCCACTGCATTTTACACATGCGAAGGGTCTGTTGCAATAAGATTTTGAATGGCCAAATAATTGACACCTTGTACACTGTATAATTTCCTTTCTTTTTCTTAAAGGTTCTACCACTACTATATGATTGAGTAGTTTGGTTAAATTATATATTTTGCTGTTGTTATTAGCAGGCTCAAGGTCAATAAAAAACATATTAAGCGGGCGCTTTGTTTTATATTGCTTTACATTAATAATATTTCTCACCTTATGATTTTGTTTCTCAATTTCCTGTTTGATTTCATTCGTATCGTAAGTGTAATGTATGTTTTTCAGCACAACCCTTAATGCCCTTTCTTCATTCAGCTGATATGTGTGAAAGTTAGCATTTTTTGATTTGAGTAAAGCAACAAGTTTTCTATACTGTTCCGGTGCTGTTACATTAATCTTGACTATATCATTTGGCAAGGATTTAGTGATGTATTCGTTTCTGTTGAGTATTTCATTTATGTCACTAATCATATCTGCAAATTTATCTACGTTATACACAAACACGGGCGGTGGCCTTTGGACCTTTGTAGTGTTTTCATTCTGTGTATTAGGTGTTGTAGCTAGTAAGCTGAATCTGTTCGATGTTACTAATTCATTGTTTGAATTACCTTCTGTTGAGTTACGCCTTCTTTTATTTCTTCTGACGTATTGCCACGAAGCCGATGGAGTCTGGCTGTCAAGTTCCATGTCGCTAGCGGCAGTATTTATTCTTTGTTCATTAACTATTGGCTTATTAATTTGCTGTTGTTGTTGTAGCTGTTGTTGTTGTTGCATCTGTTGTTGTTGTTCTAGCTGTTGTAACTGTTGTTGTTGTTGCATTTGTTGTTGTTGTTGCAGCTGTTGTTGCTGCTGTAGTTGTTGTATATACGCACTTTGTTCGTGGTTATTTACCATGTTAATTTGCTGTTGTTGTAAATACGTATTTTGATCGTGAGCATTTGACATAATAATTTGCTGCTGCTGCTGTTGTTGTTGTTGTTGTTGTAAACGATGTTGTATAAACGCACTATCTGTCATTGAAGTGTCGTTCAAGACATTTTGTGTTTCTACTAGCGGTAATATAGACTTTCCATTTTCTTGATGTTGCATTATATTATTTATATTAATAAAACTATTTAATTTAATTAATAATATTCGGCATTTAAATTTGTAAATGCCCCCGCATCGGGGACATTTGTGTGTATGTTAAGAACTGTTTAACTGCGCATGCACTTGTACACAATAACAATTCACAAAACTAAATATCACTCCGATACCGATTGTTTACGTAAGAGGTTAGGTTGTTTATACCATCCGAACTGGTCGACGGCTCACGCTAGACAAGCTTTATTTATGCGCATACATTAAACGTGGCTATTAATGATGCTAAAGGTTAATTTTCCACGGTCGATTTTTTTTAGTAATATTGATATTTACAATCTTTCAGTGGTTCACCATTTTGGTAGCAAATATTAAAAAGCAATATAAAATCATTAACATTGAAACAAGTTTGCGATACTCGATGGGAAGCAAAAATAAAGGCGATTAGACCATTTGAGCATAAATAATAGACTATAGAAATTAGCCGAGTAATCTTCTACTCGAACAGTTCAGCGTGAATGAGAATTAAATTAAATCATATTAATTTAGTTATTCAATAATAATATAACATGAAATTTTGGAAAAGGTAGATTTCATTGGAAAAATGATGTAAAAAGTTTCTTGGAACGTTAGTTCGTGTGTTGAATCAATTAAGAAAGTATTGAAATTTTCCGAAAGCATTAGAAACAGAGCCAGATTTTCCTGCTGAAATTAGTGTACGTCGCCGACGCCACCGAAAATAAATTAGCATGAAGGAGATGAAGACATTCAATTGACTTGTAATTATTGACTTCAAATTAATTTTTACTGCATTATACTTGATACTGCAGCTATTAACTACCCGAGTTAATACTTTCTCAAACTTTTGGATTTCTTTATAAATTTATTGATAATATTGCGAGCCAAGAGACTACGTCTTGACGATATATTGACCAAAGCACAGACTTAGAAAAAGGCAAGAAAAAGATACGTTAGAGAAATAAGGAAACACAAAACAACTTCATGGAGAGGCTTTGTAACCAGCGTAGGTAACGAAGACCCTTGGAATATAGTATACAAAATTGTGTGTGATAAACTAAACAAGAAGGCTTTTCCCTATTCTCACTTGAACTGCCTTCTGAAAATAAAGAAGCAATTCTATCTAGTAGTCATATTAAATAACTGCTTCCAAGAAGGTAGTTTTTCTGTCGATTGAATTCCCAAAAGTAGTAGTGATAACAGCCAGCTTGCAAAATCATACCGTTTTCCCATCACTGGCAGAAATACCTTAACACGTTCACGCCGGGGCCGATTTTTGCATACGCTTTATCGGGCGGCGTGCATGTTCTTGCTCGTTCAAATTTGCATAGGCGCTGCATATGTGCTCACGATCAAGATTATTTCTTTAGATGAGATTGATGATGAACTAAATAACTCTATGAACCCGTTTTATTATAAGGATGTAACTCTGCTGATATTTGAACCTTTTATTTTATAAAAGGTAGAATTATAAAGCTTAGTGTAGAAACGCGGTTAGACTGACCGTTTTTACCTGTAAACTGCCGTTAGTTTTATTTCCGAATATATGCATTGTTGTTAGATGGAATAATTTTGTAGCTGACTCATTTTATAAATTACCTTATAAATCAACATTATTCATAATAGTATTTTAATGCCTAAATTTTGCTTTAACAATCATTATTGCAAGTAGTGCAAATAGTGTTGGTTAGTATTTTTATTTTCGTATGTCTAAAAATATCAACATGGATATAATAAAGAGTAACTGTGATGACATAACAACATGGAGCCAAACAACTAAAGCAAACCTAAATGACATACAGAGAATAATGAATAAAGCCATAAAAATAGCATATAATTTACCACATCTAACACCCACCAAATACTTGCAGAGGGAAACAAATAATCATTCACTAAATAACATAATTAAAATAGAGAAATGCAAACTAATACACAAAATGAAATTTAACCGAATTAAAACAAGTGCAACAATAGACACAAATCAAGATATACATGAACACTACACGAGACAACACAACAATTTTCACATTGAACGCAATAGAAAAAAGAATTGGAGAGAAAATGTCATATGGAGTGCTACCAAAATATATAACGAATTGCCAGACTATATTAAGATGACCAATGATAATGATAATTTTAAAAGAAAAATAAAGAAGTACTATATGGAAATTGAAGAAAAAGAAGACTGAAGAGTTATATATAGATATTATATTAATGAAATAGATATTATAGTCAAATGAAATGTAAATATTATTTGAAAACTGTTTTTCATAATCTCTTATACCAGGCACCTCTGTCTGACTGAGATATGAAAATAATGTATATATGTAAATAAAATAAAAATAAATTAAAAAAAAAAAAAAAAAAAAAAAAAAAAAAAAAAAAAAAAAAAAAAAATATGTAAATATGAGTAGAAAAAGAGCATCAAGATTACGGATACTTTCTTCATCTTCAGATGAAGATTTTTGTGTAAATAGTGAGGTGGATGATTATTTTACTGATAATGAATATTTGGTGTCGAAATCAATAAATCAGAGTATCGGTGGCAAGGCATAGGTGAAAAAGCTTCTACAATAATTGAATATTCGGAAAAGGAGGAATTTTTACATGAAAGTATTGACTGCGATAACGCATTTGCTTTATATAAACTTTTTTGCGGATCACATATTAGATATAATTATTGAAGAAACGAATAAGTATGCTACACAATGCCTAACTAATTCATCATCTTGCAACAGAATGCATCGGCAGCCTTGGAAGTATGTTACAACGGATGAAATGAATACTTTCATAGGCATATTACTTATCATGGGTATCGTGCAGTTACCAGAAATTCGTTTGTACTGGTCTAAAAACGACATGTACGCAAACACTAGAATAAAAAATGCAATGAAACGTGATCGTCGTGAAAGCGACACAAATATGGCGTAAAATTATATATTATGTTTACCAGAAGGATATACGCATAATATCGAAAAAATGGAACGATCGTTGAAAAATGCCACTCTCAAGATGTGGTAATGAGATTGCTGAACGGCTTGTTATTTGAGGGGCGCACTCTTTTCATCGATAATTTTTACACTAGTGTTGCTTTAGGTAAACTTCTTTTAGATAATATTACATTTATTAACATAAAGAATTTACCACCCCAAGCAAAACAAAATCAAAAACGTGGTGAATTATTGGCTCTGGAAAATCGCAGCGGAATCAAATTTTTAAAATGGACGGACAAAAGATCGGTGTGCATGCTGACCACTGCAAACCATCATCAATGCCAATTTATAGAAGCATCAAATGGCAAAATAAAGCCCGATGTTGTATTCGATTATAACGATGCAAAAAAAAAAAGGCGTAGACGTATCGGATCAGCTATCGGGGTATTATAGTTGCCTACGCAAAACAATAAAATGGTATCTAAAAATAGTGATGCAACTAATTTGTAGAACATCGATTGCAAATGCTTGGTACATTCATAGAAAATGGGGCACAAAAAGTTTAAATATTTTAAAATTTAGAGAATAAATCATTGATCGGCTTTTATCAAAAGAAAAAATCAGTGCAATGGCCAATCAAATAAACATATGCTGTAATCATTTGAGGAATCGGCAAGAAAGTCTCGGAAACGCTGCAAGAATTGCTACAAAATATTAACTTTGAAAAAGGGCAGAACATTTGCAGCCAGTAGGGCAAAAAGAGTTACAACTTATTGCACGCATTGCAAGGGAAAACCAGCACTTTGTTTACAGTGTTTCAACAAATTATACAAATAATGTTTTTGTAAAACTTGCAATATATTTATACAACTATTTGACCATGTTTATATTATTGAACTATTGAACTTCTATGTTATGTACATTATAACAAATAAAACACCGGTGGTACACACCGACGTGAACGTGTTAAAAGGTCTTCGAGAAAATACTGGTAGAGCGTATCTACAAAAAGTATAGAGAAATGAGTATGTGCAACGCACGACAGTTTGGCTTCAAGGCAGGCGCCTCCACGGAAGACACACTGCTAACTTTTAGAAAACCTTTGATAACTATGGTAGCCCGCCATCATGGTAAATATAATTAAAGACTACTTTAAAAAGAATAACGCCTATGCAACAGGCAACACCAAAATGGTTAAGAAGAACATGCACAAGGGATGTCAACAAGAATAAAAATTTTTGACATGTTGCATAGAACTTCTGCATGGACGCTCTTCTAAAGAGCCTAACTCAGGTGGAAGAAAATGTAGAACCAGTTCCATAAGCAGATGACTTGGCGCTTGTGATCGAAGGAAACTCCAGAGATGACTTGGAAAGAATTGTGTTAAATAATAAGGCATGTCGTACTACGGCAAACAATGTACTCCAAGCAATAAACGGCAAAGTGCCACTTGACTTAGAAGTCATATAGTGAGGAATTCAAAGGAATCACATTTAAATGTAGAAAAATAATGTTGAATATCCATGCCTTCGACATAAGCTCACCGTTTACTTTCCTGGCTCGGAATTACCTACTGTTCCAAGACAACATTTTCTCTCATGTTAAAAAAAAAACAAATTTGAGAACGCAAATTACAGATGCACATTAAAAGGATTAATTAAAGCTGGGTGTAACGATTTAAACATTTTATGAAACCCTTATTGAGGCAGAAGACAAAACGTATATCCAAAACGGCCTATAAAAAATTGGTTTGCTTTGCTTTTCATTAAAACCTTAAAGCTTTTTGTACCATAAACATAACCTGAAATATGTATTTTATTTATCCACGTGCACGTGGGTGTTACTTATTCGACTAAAGTAGTAACATATTCGACTAAAGTTTATATGAGACAAGCAACGACATAAAAAGTCAAACTTCACTTTCGCGATGTGCAGTATCATATATCGGCAAAAATAAATCTAATGTGACGTTACATTTGTTAATTATATTAATAAACAGGAAAAAAATTTATGTATTGTTGATTAGTATTTGTGTGTTGGTAGTTTTCCACTTATAAATATTGGTAAAAAAAAGAAAATACCATCGTATCTTACGCGTTACATTGTGTTGCTCATTGAATATTTAAAATTCGTTAAATTAATTTATTGCATCAGTAATTATCTTCCAGCTATCAATTGTCGAGTGATTACGAATTGATTTTATTCAATATTACTTTTTCTTTACATAACATCCATGCTGCATGATATTCTCAATTTCCTTCGAAGTTAATTTAATTTCACAAATTTGGCGATTTATATTATACAAATGAGTATTTTGTTGAAGATTGAAAATAACTTGTACCAGATATCAGGCAAGTCAGGCGAAGGTCCAAAAATTTTATCATCATTACAATTGAGTTGGACAAATCCATCTTCACTAACTTGAATAATTTCTGAAAGTATTGAAATACCTTCGTTTGACAATAAATTGTATTTGATCCATGGTTAAGAAGTCCGTACAAATTAAAAATATCCTTCTGATTGATTATATATGGATGGTCGGTCAATTAATGCGTTTGATATAATACTATTAATTGTAATGATATTTTTTCCTCATACCTCAAAATACCATTGGATGTTTTAAATTCCTTCTTCGGTTATCATTTCATTTGATATATTGCATTGATCAAAGCAGGGAAACAATTTTTTATGTTCAATGAAAAATATATCCTTCACAATAAGAACTGAAATTGTAGGCACCCGCCTAGACAAATTGACAAAGACAGAGCGGTGTCTTCTTATCTGATTGAAAGCTAATTTCATAATCACTAGGAATGAGAGAACCTTTGAATATCTTGGACTGGAATGAAAGCTTACCAAGATAACATATACATGTGTCAAATAGTCAGGCACATCGTAGCAATCATTGCAATCATAGCAATCATTATAAATCAAATTTCTTTTTACCTCATCGCACCTGAACTTGTGACTCATGAACAAATGAAAAATTCTAATGACCTTCAGCCATAAAGTTTCTGATCACATCTCATTTGATATATAATTCAATTACAATATATATTAATTTCAAATTGTGCGGAAAACACCTTGCATTACGCACTAAATCCTCGTATTATGTACATAATTGAATTAATATGGATTCCTTCCATGACATTTTTTATTTTTCATATTATTTCATGTAGAAGCAAAGCTGTGTATCATCAGCTTTATACCATATTCATACCGTCTTTCATCTTGAAATGAATGTGTCCTTATAATAAATATGAATCATTTGCTTACTACTGTCGAACAATTTAAAAGATTAAATATCCATCATTCATTAGTAATTGTTGTTAAAATTAATATTATTGTATCTATTTTTGATATAACTGCAGTAGTATAATTAATAACATTGCTTTCACTTCAATTCACTAGTCCATTAAAATTCGTTTCATTATAAAATCTCCTGTTAGTAATATTTTCAAATTTGTTGTTTGCGTTCAACAAATAAAATTTTGTTTCAATTCCCATGCTTTTTAACAATTTTACATATTCAAAGACCACACACACATCATGAAACGAAAATCATAATTCGAGAAAACTACCGACACTTTACGATTAACAATACAAAACATAATTTGAGCACTTTGGCATATTGTACTTGAACTAATTTAACAACTCATTTTTAGATTTATTTACGCTCAACAAGAAACTCATGAACAAATAAAAATCAATACGTTCATACAGTAGCACATAAAATTAAACGATTCAATAATTAATTATCTATGAGGAAATATTTGTCGCTCGCAAACCATTTTCGAGAAAAAGTTATGCTTTTTATGTGGTGGTCTGCCTTGCAAAATTCTATCAAATCGATATACAATATTATTCAAATTTAACATTTGAATAAATTTTACTGGTTAATATATTTCAGGTTTTGTTTTCCATACAACTTTTCAGTTTCTTTTATATGTGTAATTTAACATTTTGGGTACATGATTTGTCGCCTCCTCAAAAATTACATTTCACTTAAAATCATTAATTGTTACTCTCATAAAACTCGAACATTATGGATTAACAAATTGCATATAATGAAGTTTTGAAACGAAAATCGCGCTTCTGATAAAAACATTTGCAAATTTTTGTTATTTAATTATAGTTCTATATTGCTGTAATTATTGCTGTGATATATTTATAATTGAAGTATTTATTTCAGGAATGTACTAATTAATTATTGTTATTCTGCAAGATATGATGTTCCGAATTATTACTGTTCCAATTAATTCATTTACGAAGTATAACTCATATTTATTTTTACACTAAGTTACGGGATCCATCCCGCTGACATAGCTTATATCTAGCCACAAGATCCTCCTTGCTGATAAAGCATATTTTTAACTATATAAGTAGCAAGATCTCTACATTCGAGGAGGATAATCTTTGCCAGTACTTACACCAGTCCAGTTATATAATTATAATTCATTATATCATTATATTGTAAAATTCAATTATTTTATATATTTTATTGTAATTTTAAGAAATAAAGTTTTTTTATTTTATTCTCGAATAACGAGTATAAAATTGGCGCAGTCGGTAGGATCAATTCAGGATCATCTATCGCAGATATCCGTTGATCTCAATCATTTAGAATTAAGAACCAATAATTAGTAAAAGTGATAGAAAAACTAATAGGATTGAATTCGGGAAGGCCTATCGCAGGATTTCCAATCAATTCAAAGGTGATTGTAATTTATAGTGTGCAAAAAGTGCAAGTGAAAAAATATATTGTGTGAAAAGGTGCGAAGAGGAAATTCGCCGAAACATCTGGAACTGGTGAGTGAAAAATTGTAATTGATAGTAAAATTGCCATCCTCCCTTATCCTTCAATCGCTGGAGATAAGAAAGCAATTTTTACAGTTTAAATTTTTCCTAATTAATTAATTGATTAAATAATATATATACAAGTTTATTTTATTTTTGCATTCCATTGAAACTTAATTCCACGTACGCGAATTAGTCTATGGAAAGTGGTATTGATTTTATAGAGAACTTAGCAAACTCATTAGCAAATATGTCCCTTCAAAACATTCCCAAATTTGATCATATATTGATCGACACTATTCCAAAATTTGGCGGTAACCCCGCAGAACTAAATTCATTTATTTCAAGAGTTAGGGAAATCAAGAATAGATATCATGACAGTAGTAATCCGACATGTATACAAAACGAAATTATTAGGAGCGCAGTTTTTTCGAAACTATATGACAATGCTAAATATGCTATAGAGATTGCCAATGCTAGAGAAATAGATGATATAGTTAGGGTACTAATATCAAAATTTTCAGACCGTAGAGATGATATATCTTTAACTTTTGATCTCCATCATATGAGACAATTACCAAGTGAAACCGTTTATCAGTTCTATGAAAGATTTCAAAATTTGATTACAATTTATAATAATTATATATACTTACACCTTACAAACAAAGAAATCATCCTAGATAGATGCAACAACTTCCAAAAAAGTGCCTTGGCCGTATTCATAGCACACGTTAAACAGCCATACAGTTCACTTCTCAGAAATCGTAACGTTTCGTCATTAGAAGAAGCTTTAAGGATTATAGAAAAGGACGACTATGTTAGTAGTGTTAGAAATGACTCAGACCACTTTAGATACAATAGTAAAAGAAATAGTAAACCACAAAGTTATCAGAAAAACGTCTCCAATTTTGCACTTCCTAGAAATTCAAATACGGTAATTCCAAATTATAAGAGACAACATCATTTCCAACCACATTTTTATAATCCACAAATGTCCCAACCAAATAATTTCCAAACAAATAACTTCCAACCAAATAGCTTCCAACCAAATAGCTTCCAATCAAATAACTTTCAAGCAAACCAAATGACTCAACAACCATTAAGACCCAACCAACAAAATTTCCCAGTTCCAAATCAAACGAACAATACAACAAAAGGTTCTGACTGGACACCTATGAGTGGTGTATCAACTATTAATTCCGCAAATAACAAACAACGACATAACAGACTCTACAATTTAGAAAATATTGGTTCAGAACAAGATTCATACTCTGACGAACCACATGTGGATTTTCAAACGGACGAACAACGACAAAATCAAACATAGTTGAATTTCACAGTTTTCAAAATTATTCTCTTCCTTATATTCAAATAAGAAATCCAGACCTAAAAATTTTAATTGATTCAGGCTCAACGAAATCATTTATTTGCCCAGAGATTGCTAATAGATATTTCAAAAGTTCCATTTATTTTGACCCCTGTACAATAAAAACAGCTCTATCAACGCACACAGAAAATTTTGCATGCAACATCCCAAGCTTCAGTGAATTCCAAAATAATGAAAATCTTTCATTCCATCTTTTCAATTAATTAATTGATTAAATAATATATATACAAGTTTATTTTATTTTTGCATTCCATTGAAACTTAATTCCACGTACGCGAATTAGTCTATGGAAAGTGGTATTGATTTTATAGAGAACTTAGCAAACTCATTAGCAAATATGTCCCTTCAAAACATTCCCAAATTTGATCATATATTGATCGACACTATTCCAAAATTTGGCGGTAACCCCGCAGAACTAAATTCATTTATTTCAAGAGTTAGGGAAATCAAGAATAGATATCATGACAGTAGTAATCCGACATGTATACAAAACGAAATTATTAGGAGCGCAGTTTTTTCGAAACTATATGACAATGCTAAATATGCTATAGAGATTGCCAATGCTAGAGAAATAGATGATATAGTTAGGGTACTAATATCAAAATTTTCAGACCGTAGAGATGATATATCTTTAACTTTTGATCTCCATCATATGAGACAATTACCAAGTGAAACCGTTTATCAGTTCTATGAAAGATTTCAAAATTTGATTACAATTTATAATAATTATATATACTTACACCTTACAAACAAAGAAATCATCCTAGATAGATGCAACAACTTCCAAAAAAGTGCCTTGGCCGTATTCATAGCACACGTTAAACAGCCATACAGTTCACTTCTCAGAAATCGTAACGTTTCGTCATTAGAAGAAGCTTTAAGGATTATAGAAAAGGACGACTATGTTAGTAGTGTTAGAAATGACTCAGACCACTTTAGATACAATAGTAAAAGAAATAGTAAACCACAAAGTTATCAGAAAAACGTCTCCAATTTTGCACTTCCTAGAAATTCAAATACGGTAATTCCAAATTATAAGAGACAACATCATTTCCAACCACATTTTTATAATCCACAAATGTCCCAACCAAATAATTTCCAAACAAATAACTTCCAACCAAATAGCTTCCAACCAAATAGCTTCCAATCAAATAACTTTCAAGCAAACCAAATGACTCAACAACCATTAAGACCCAACCAACAAAATTTCCCAGTTCCAAATCAAACGAACAATACAACAAAAGGTTCTGACTGGACACCTATGAGTGGTGTATCAACTATTAATTCCGCAAATAACAAACAACGACATAACAGACTCTACAATTTAGAAAATATTGGTTCAGAACAAGATTCATACTCTGACGAACCACATGTGGATTTTCAAACGGACGAACAACGACAAAATCAAACATAGTTGAATTTCACAGTTTTCAAAATTATTCTCTTCCTTATATTCAAATAAGAAATCCAGACCTAAAAATTTTAATTGATTCAGGCTCAACGAAATCATTTATTTGCCCAGAGATTGCTAATAGATATTTCAAAAGTTCCATTTATTTTGACCCCTGTACAATAAAAACAGCTCTATCAACGCACACAGAAAATTTTGCATGCAACATCCCAAGCTTCAGTGAATTCCAAAATAATGAAAATCTTTCATTCCATCTATTTAAGTTTCACGAAACCTTCAATGGGTTGTTAGGAATTGATAACCTTAAGAAATTGAAGGCGCTCATTGATTTTAATAATGAATTGCTAGTATTACCTAATACTAATTTAAAATTACATTATTTGAAAAGTCCAAAAAAAATACTTTTTAGTCAACAGATACCAGAAAGATGCATTCAAAAATGTAAAGTCCCAGTTAACATTAAAGAAGGTGAAATTCTAATTACAAGGCAAAATTTTCCAAATTGTTTCATTCCAGATACCGTAACATTAGCCAAAAACAATGAAGCTATAGTTGAAATTCATAACCTAACAGAAAACGAAATTAATTTAACATTAACCAAACCTTTACAAGTAGAACTCACAAACGAAATAGAATTTTATAATTTTTGTACAGACAAATCTGACTCAAATATAGATTTTTCGGATATTGAGAACCTAATACGGACTGACCACATGAATTTCGAAGAGAAAAATGCTATTTTAAGAATTTGCAAAAAATATAAAGACACTTTTCATAAACCAGATGACAAACTGACTTTTACAAACCAGGTTAAACATAAGATACGCACAACCGACGAAATTCCTGTCTACACCAAATCCTATAGATACCCAATAATCCACAGAGAAGAAGTCCAACGCCAAATTAACGAAATGCTTGACCAACAGATTATTAGACATAGCAATTCACCCTGGTCCTCTCCCATTTGGGTCGTTCCCAAAAAACTTGACGCATCCGGAAAACGTAAATGGAGAATAGTTGTTGATTACCGCAAAGTTAATGACAAGACAATAGATGACAAATACCCTCTCCCAAATATTTCAGACGTTCTAGACAAACTAGGTAGATGTTATTATTTCTCAACTGTCGATTTAGCTTCTGGATTCCACCAAATTGAAATGCACGAAGACGATATTGAAAAAACAGCTTTCAGTACAGATGACGGACATTACGAATTTTTACGCATGCCTTTTGGTTTAAAGAATTCCCCAGCCACCTTCCAACGTGTAATAAATAATATCCTTAGAGATTATATTGGCAAAATTTGTTTAGTTTATGTTGATGATATAATAATTTATTCAGTATCACTTAGTGAACATATAGATAGTTTGACTAAAATTTTTCAAAGACTCCGAGAAACCAATTTTAAAATTCAACCAGATAAATCTGAATTTCTCAAAAAGGAGACAGCATTTTTAGGCCATATCATTACACCAGACGGAATCAAACCTAACCCAGATAAAATCCAAGCTATCCTAAATTTTCCAATACCTAAGACTCCAAAACAAATAAAAGGCTTCCTTGGACTATTAGGCTATTACAGACGATTTATAAAAGACTTTGCTAAATTAACCAAACCGCTTACCAAATGTTTGAAAAAAGATGTAAAAATTGACTTGAATCCTGAATACATTCAATGTTTCGAGACTTGTAAAAATCTGTTAATTAATGATCCTATCTTACAATATCCTGATTATTCCAAACCTTTTATCTTAACAACTGACGCTAGCCAATTTGCTATTGGTGCTGTTTTATCACAAGGTGAAATAGGAAAAGACAAACCGATCGCATATGCTTCAAGAACATTAAACGATGCCGAAATAAATTATAGTACCGTAGAAAGAGAACTTCTAGCTATAGTTTGGGCCGTCAGACATTTCAGACCTTATTTATATGGAACTAAATTTAAAATTATTACCGATCATAAACCTTTATCTTGGTTATTTTCACTGAAAAATGCAAACACTAGATTAGTTAGATGGAGGTTGCAACTAGAAGAATTCGATTATGAAATTTGTTATAAAAAGGGTTCCTTAAATACTAATGCAGATGCACTTTCCCGTATTAAATTAGATAATGATAACGACGAATTAAATTTTAATGAAATTATTGATTTCGACACCGATATGCAGTCAATTATAGCACAAGCCGAGATTTCTGAATTACCTGATGTAGATGAATTAGATTCAATTGTAAATGAAATACTTGCCGAACAAGTCCCAGATGATATTAATGTAGATGATAATAATACAGTCCACACGTCACACGAAAATCCTATTCTAGAAATCCCTATATCTTCAAAACCAATAAATTATTATGATAATCAAATCTTTATTAAAATTGTAGATACACTTTCAAGTAAACCAAAAACACAGAAAATATTTAATAAAAATAGATTAATAGTTGAAATAAATCGAAGAGAAATATCAAAAGAATTGATCAATATTTTTAAAGAATATACCACTAGTAATAAGTCTTTTGCGTTGTATGTCAACGATAGCGAATATATTGCTGACATTACAAACATTTTAACTTCTACTTTCACTTATTCAGCATTTAAATTAGTTATATGTAATGATTTTAAAGAAGATATTATTGATGTAAATAAACAAAAATTAATAGTAAAAACAATTTACGAAGATTGTTCTAACCATCGAGGAATTAACGAAAACGAATCACGTATTAGACAAAAATATTATTGGCCAACAATTCGTAATGATATTACTACTCATATTAATAATTGTACATTATGTTCTACTGAAAAATACGACAGAAATCCACCAAAACAAAAATTTTCTATTTCCCCTACAGCTTCGAAACCATTTCAAATTTTACATTTAGACATTCTTACAATTAGTAAACAAAAACTTGTCACAATCATTGATACATTTTCTAAATATGCGCAAGCATATCCTATTGCTTCTAATATAACGCAAAATATAATTAGAGTTCTAATGTTATTTATTTCTCATTTTGGTGTTCCTGATACTTTAATTATGGACAATGGTCCTGATCTAAAATCTTCAGCCTTACAAGAATATTTGAAAATGCATAAAATTAATATCCACTACATAACTCCTTTACATCCAAATTCAAATGGACCTATTGAACGATTTCATTCTACTATTCTAGAACATATACGTATTCTCAAACGCGAAAACAATAATCTTAGCATTCTTGACATTATCCCTTATGCTATTAATGGTTATAATAGTTCTATACATTCAGTGACAAAATTAAAACCATTTGACATTATTTCAGGTCATCTCTCTACGAGATCTCCTTTTGACATAGACATAGAAACAGAAATTCTTACAAATTATTTAGAAGACCACAAACAACGAACAAAGTTAATGTATGAGAGAAATTTTTGAAAAGAATTATAGCAACAAAGACAAAACAATATCGAAACATAACGAAACAAGACATGATCCTTTGCAATACGACGAAAACACACGTGCATATTTAAAATCAAACCCGCGAGACAAAACCGCTTCACGTTACAAACAGATACAAGTACAGAAAGATCTAGGAAATACAATTCTTACTGACAAGAATATTACGATACACAAACAAGAACTCAAACGTCCAAAAACTAATACTCAGCAAATCCCACGTGAACAAGATGTTGTTGTTTCAACTAATGATATTACACCTAGTACTAGCAGCAAACAGTGATCAAATTTTTCTTCAAGAGTTAAATACAACTGGAATTTTACCTTTTGAATTAGGAAATGCAAAGTTAATCGAAAAATATTATATTTTTATTCATTATGTTAATACAGATTTGATTAAACAACAGATTACTAATTTGGTTACAGATTTTGATACACTTTTATCTATTTTAAATAATAAACATAACGATTATTTGAGAAGATTAGATTCATACATTTCTTTGACAAATACTATGATTAATGTTATTAAAGATAAATATAATATTATTAGACCGGTTAGAAGAATTAAAAGAGGACTTATTAACGGACTAGGTAGCATAATTAAGGAAATTACAGGGAATTTAGATGCACAAGATGCCAAAAAGTACGATGACGCTATACATATACTAGAAACTAACGATGAAATTTATGCAAAAACATTGAATAAACAAATGACATTAAATAATAGGTTAATTGAATATTTTAATGAAACAATTATTAATATTAGAGAAAATGATGCAATATTAAATAAGAAATTGAATGATATCAATGATTATCTAAAATTCGGTAGTTTCAGTCATAATGAATATTTTATAGCTAAAGATAGTTTAGAACAAATTAATTATAGTTTAGTTATTTTAGCAAATATTTTAAACGATTTAGAAATATCATTAGATTTAGCTAAGATGAATTTAGTTCACAACTCAGTAATTAAATTAGATGATTTGAATTTTATGATTAATACTGTAAAAAATTTATACAATGTAGAATCATTACCATTTCCCATAGACGATAGTAATCTTCACAAATATTACAATTTATTAAAAATTCAATATTATTATACGGATGAAAAAATTGTTTTTCTTATCAAATTTCCTATCACTCTACCCGAAACCTATAAACATTATAAATTGTTTCCAATTCCAAATACCGAAAATAGAGTCATTATTCCACCTAAACCTTTCCTTACAATTGGCAATAATAACTATCAATTTGATGATGCAGATTGCAAAGCAGTTTCAAAAATATATTTCTGCAACATTAAACATATCCTATCAAATAAGGAAGAATGCATAATAAAACTATTACAACTAGACAACACTCACATCGAAACATGTAATGAGGTTCAGGTTAATATTTCACACAATATCATAGAACAAATAAATGATGCACACTATATTCTTTTAATAAATACACAATCAAGAATTGATATGTCTTGCAATCATCAAGAAGAAACAAAATTTATTAAAGGAAATTTTATTTTGAAACTACCCCATCAATGCAAATTCAGTATCGACAATAAAAATTACTATAATATGGAATCTTCAATAGAAGGAAAAGCAATAATTTTACCAAGATTTAATTTAAACTACAACATTTCAAAATCATCCGAACCAATTGCAATCAAGTCAATTCGAGTAAATGAGCTATCTAAAATTAAAGAAGATCAAGAACAAATTCATAAACTCTATGCAAGGAAGACTGGAATTAACAACAACAGCATCGTGTCAATCATCATTATATTCTGTTCAAGTATTGCAGACAAAGATACAACAAAAGGAAATTACAAATTACTCCAGAAGTAGAGACACCCCAAGAACAAGAGAGCCACAACCAACCACAACCACCAATCTGCACCCCGAGGTTTTTCATCTAGGGCCGGAGGAGTTACGGGATCCATCCCGCTGACATAGCTTATATCTAGCCACAAGATCCTCCTTGCTGATAAAGCATATTTTTAACTATATAAGTAGCAAGATCTCTACATTCGAGGAGGATAATCTTTGCCAGTACTTACACCGGTCCAGTTATATAATTATAATTCATTATATCATTATATTGTAAAATTCAATTATTTTATATATTTTATTGTAATTTTAAGAAATAAAGTTTTTTTATTTTATTCTCGAATAACGAGTATAAAATTACTAACATGCTTGTTACAAAAGAAACACTCTCTAGACATGTTTTTGTTGCGTTTTGCGTATTAATTACTGTGTGTTTTGTTTCCACTGAAGAAGAGTCAAATTGGAACTCGAAACGTATGGATCTAATAAATGTATTTTAAGAAACATATCTTAGTTTTCTTTCTATTCATTATCTGGATAGATGACTGTTAAAAGTTTGTGTTATCTATAAATTAATTTCTTGAAGGGCGTAACATCAAGCATAGAGCGGTGTTAGGTATTCGATACAAATTGGGAAACATTATTTGAAACATATTGGTAATTTTCGTAGAGAAAGGGAGTATCAGTTCGCTTATTAATACTAAGTTTGGCTAAGAAAATAAAAGTCGATTCCGCATAGCGTCTTTGTGAGACTGTGATAAAGAAACTTTTGCGTCAAAAAATTGAACGTATGGTTGTTAAGTTTTAAAAGTCTGTGATCATCGTTTGTCGTGTTGTTTCAAACGTTTAATAAGTTTTAGTCCTGTTTCGCCAATATATCATATATAAATAGCAATCTTTAATCCCTCTAATAATAATAATCTCTAATCTCGACAACAGAATTATATTTGCAATTCCTGCGATTTGCTCTACCAATATTCGTAAATTTGAATGTGGAAATGCGGGCAGAAAAATCAAAATTTATATGATCAGATGATATTCACAGCAAATATGGGACAATTTTGGAATGTTTCATTCAACCGATATATTTGGAACTTTCAAACAAAGAGTTGAATACGATAAAAAATATTTCGAATGCCAAACAGCAAAAGGTATTAAGCGTAGATGTAAACGATTTGCAAATGCATTTACCTTCATTAGAAATATATGCTAGAGGAATGATTCCAAATATAATTCGGTTGAAAAGAGAAACTGAAAGATTAGATGAGGATGAGTTTAATATTGAGGCAGCAAACCAAATAAATTATCAATGGACATGTTTGAAGTTTTGATGAATTTGAAATTGAGGAAGTGTGCCTTCATTCAGCATTAAGGCATGGTGATAGCATTTTATGTGTGAGTTTAAATATTTAATAAAGTAGACAATATATATATATAATATATATATGTATATATATCTATATATATATATATATATATATGTATATATAATATGTATATATATTATATATATAATAAAATTGTTTCTTGGGCATCCATCCAGTAATTAAAAAACAGTTTTAATGAAAAATGTTTTTATTTATAGAGAACATACGTTTCGGGTCTTGATTTGACCCATCTTCTTTTATTGACCCATCTTTATATTATTTCACCATCTGAAGAAAAACCTCTCGCTTTATATAATCCAAGGGCTGAAAAATTGGACAATTTCAACATAAAATATTCAACATTTTTTGTTCATTCTCAAGACACTGATTTTCAAATATTCTACAAGTTTTAAGACTCTTACGAAACCTACATATCAAGACTTCCTTGTTAGGACACTCATAACCAATACTACACTGAAGTTACAATTCCAAGATTTTGATCATTTTCAAGAACTTTTACAAGTGTTTTTTAATTTTAACAACATGAATTTTCAAAATAACTATAATTTCAATACTATATATGTGAATAGTGCTCTCCATACAAATAAGGTAAGACATAATAATCGTTCCTCTTATCAATATCCAACTTACACACAGAATTATAATAATTTCAATAATTCGTCAATTTACCGTTACAACAATTATTTTCATAATAGTTTTACACAATGCATTCCTTACTTTTCCATCTTTTTTCGAGTACATTTTCCATTGCTATGGACCTACCAAACTCATTTTATTTAAAACTATTTCAAACTTTTCTCAAAACTGGCTATCGTCACCAACAAAAGAACTTTTTTACTTCGTTGTCGTAAAGAAAAACTCCTACCAAAATCCTTTGATTTCAAATTAACAAACTTTGATCATCTAAATTCCAATTATTTTAAAAATAAAAAGCTTTCTTTCTCCTTTATGTTGCTGAATCTAGAAATCAAACATTGCATTACCTCTATTGATAACATAAATAAATCTCTAAATTACAACATCCAATCCTTATTTTCCACTATTAATAATCACATTGACATTAACAATTTTTTAGATTTCGAAAACTCTAGATTCAATAATTCTTTTAATATGTCAAAAAAATCCTTCATAAAAAAATTCAATACCCTTTATTCGAAAAAGTCTAACGAATCCAAATTAAATATAAACCCTGATATCATCAATAAATGGGTTAAAAACATTTCAGATTTAGACATCCCATCCAATGTTTTGAATATTTTAGCATTAGGTCCCAAATTTTCCATTCCACAACAGAAAAAATCGTTTAATTTTGTCAAAACACTTAGCTCTTTAGAGTATAGTTTACGTAATTTAAAAGATATCAATGAAAAAAACCGCATTAAATCTATTTTTTGCAACCAACTTAATTCATTTTTCAAATTTGACATTTCTAACTTTCATCAACATAAAGAATTACTCAAAGATATCCACCTTTGCAAATCCTTTATCAAACAACACCCAGAAATTGTTGTTACCAGGGCAGATAAGGGTAACATGACGGTTATCATGAACAAAGATGACTATATTTCCAAATCCATGTCCCTCCTAGCTGATATAAACACTTACGAGCCTATAAATTCAGATCCCACCGACCTTATAAATCGGAATACTTTGAAATTCATTGATTCACTCATAGAAAACAAACAAATTCCCAAACCTCTCTCTCTACAATTAAAAACTTACAATCCCATTTCCCCAAACTTTATTGTCTTCCCAAAATCCACAAAGATGGCTTTCCCCTTCGACCAATAGTTGCTGACTTAAATTCCCCTCTTTGCAAATTATCCAAATTTATTAGTTCAATTTTGTCCAATATCACTCATAATTCTCCCCATTTCGTCAAAAATTCTTTCGAACTCATTCCCAAACTTAACTCCCTCAATGTACCATCTGATTTTTCCTTTATAAGTTTAGATGTTGTTTCCCTCTTCACTAACATTTCACCTGACCTTATCCTCTCTGCCATAGACCATAAATGGGTTGATATCAGCAAACACACAGATTTCAATTTTTCTTGGTTCCTGAAATGTATTAAATTCATTATTTCCAATACTTATTTTTCGTTCAACGGCTCCTTTTTTAAACAAAATTTGGCACCCCAATGGGTTCCAGTTTGAGTGCCCCTCTTGCTGAACTTTGTATGCAGTTCCTAGAGAACTCTACTCTTAATACCTTGTCATATGTACCCCTTTTTTACAAACGTTACGTTGACGACATTTTAACTTGCATTCCTACTTATAACATAACCAATTTCCTAAATTCTTTTAATAATTTTGACTCACACCTTAGTTTTACCTTAGAGACTCAATTTAACAACTCCATTAATTTTTTAGATATTACTCTTTTCATAAATAACAACTCTATCACTACATGTTGGTATCAAAAATCCACTTGGTCTGGACGCTATTTAAACTACCATTCCTATCACCCCAAATCTACCAAGATTGCATCCATCATCAACTTACTAGATCATGCCATCCTTCTTTCTCATCCATCACATTGGGAAAAAAATATTAATTTGATATATTCTACCCTTCAAAATAATTCCTATCCACTACAACTTTTACGCTCAGTAATAAATAATAGATTACCCTTTCTTCGTAATAAATTCCGTACAGCTTCCTTATTTACCTCCCAATCACAACAAAATAGTATCATTTCACAAAACCTTGTGAAGCCTCCTGAAAATTCACTATCTCTCAATTCCTTCATCTCATTACCGTACATTGACTGCCTTTTCCACTCATGGAAAAAACTTTTTTCATCCGTTGGTCTGAAGCTAGTGTGTTCGACTGGACACACTCTCTCAGACTTATACACTAATTTAAAAACTCCTACCCCTATTTCCCGCACTTCAAACGTATATGTCATTGATTGTAATGATTGTTCAAGCTGTTATGTTGGAGAAACTTCACAATTTCTCTCAAAAGAATGCGCCAACACGAACTTAATAGTTTGAACAGAAAACAAAATAAAACCATGATCACCGAGCATGTCTCCAAATTTAAACATTCTTTTAATTTCACCAATCCAAGAGTTATTCATCGTGAATCTAACATTTACGCAGGAAGTTCGCTGAGAGTATTTTCATACAAATATTACCTTCTATTAACAAACGATTTGATTCGGCTTCTCTTTGCAATATTTACCGCGATGCTTCAAATAATTTTTTCAATATGCGCAATACATCCTAACATTTCTTTTATGTATTCTACATATTCTATTGTGTATGCATATATGTGTTGTGTATGTGTATACATATATTACATTTATTGTTTTGCGTTTATATATACATATATATGTTATGTTATAATTTTTATGTAACTTTTATCGTTCCATAACTATTATCGTTTTTCTGTTAATATCTATACTTTTTCTTAATAATTTTCTCTTCATTCACATTTTTGGGATTTGATTATGGATGTCTTGCACATGTATAAATTTTTACTAGTTCCTACTGCGCATGATCGTTGAGAAAATCTTCGTAATATGGAACCACCAAAATTCTCTCTATCCCGTTCTCTCACCAATGACGATACAGTTTCCAGTATTTTCCGCAAACACGTTCGCACACATTTTACTCTCGTACACACTCGTAATACAACTTCCAAACTAACAACATGTTCGTTTGGAATAAGCTTTTTTATAATAAAATGTATCATTCATTTAATTTTTAAATGTATCAATTCAATTTTTACAATTTTTTTTAAATTTTTCATAACTCGACGTTTCATCAATTTTTTATTTCACTTTTATTTATTTTTTCGTGCAATTTTGTGTTTTGTGTGTTTTTTTCAAAGTTTATTTGTATGGTGAGTTTCTTTACATTGTTTATTTTATGGTTGTTTTTCATATATACTTTTCATATACATTGTTTTACTTATTTTTGTCTGTTAATTATGTATTTTTTTATATTGTTTTAATTTGTAACCCTGAATTATTTAATTGTAGCACTGAAGATGGGTCAAATCAAGACCCGAAACGTATGTTCTCTATAAATAAAAACATTTTTCATTAAAACTGTTTTTTAATTACTGGATGGATGCCCAAGAAACAATTTTATTATATTATTTCACCATCTGAAGAAAAACCTCTCGCTTTATATATATATATACGAGGTCTGTTCAAAAGTACCGGAATTTTTAAATTTCGCGGGTCTGGAGTGTCTGATTGTCAAAATTTTTTTTTATTGTGTTGGTATACATGCCCTAAAGTATGAAGAAATTTCAGCTATATTCACTGTTACTTGTCTGTGGTAGTCGCTAAGTTCGACGTGTTTTTCTGAGCTCGGCGATTTTTACAATGGAAGAATTGAAAAGTCAAAGAATTTGTATTAAATTTTGCGTAAAAAATGAAATAAAGTGTAACAAAGTGTGTGAAATGTTACAAAAAGCCTATGGTGAGTCTGCTATGAAAAAAACAAGTGTTTACGAGTGGTATAAGCGTTTCCAAGATGGCCGCGAAGACGTTGAAGATGACGAACGCTCCGGTCGACCCAGCACGTCAACATACGATGAAAATGTGAAGAAGTGGAAAAAATGGTTATGAATGATCGCCGAATCACAATTAGAGAAGTTGCTGATGAAGTTGGCATATCAATTCATTAACAATTCATGGCTGTTGCACCACGATAACGCACCTGCTCACTCGTCGTTGCTTGTTCGTAATTTTTTGGCCAAAAACAATACCGTAGTCATGCCCCAACCTCCATATTACCAGATATGGCTCCGTGTGACTTTTTCCTATTCCCAAAGTTGAAGAGACCCATGAAAGGACGGCGGTTTTCCTCGATTGAAGAAAATCGCTGAGAGAGCTCAAGGACATATCAAAAAGTGTATATCAAGGGTGCTTCGAAAATTGGAAAACGCTGGCATAAGTGTATTTATCTGGGGGGGACTACTTTGAAGGGGACCACATTAATGTAGACGAATAAATAAATATTTTTTTGAAAAAACGAAAATTCCGGGTACTTTTTGAACAGACCTCGTATATATATATATATATATATATATTATATATATATATATATGTATATATATCATAGTGTCAATTTCTGCTATAGCAGTAATCCGAGAACTTTCTTTTAAATTATAATTTAAAAAAAAAAACACTGGTCTGGTATAGGTAAACTCATTTTCTTTGCTATAGAAAAAGCAAAGCAGATCCTCTATCCATACTGTTTTCCTTGGGCCAGTTAAGAATCAATAAAAACTAATCAATCCTGGTCGTGCTAATTCAAAAAGCTTTTAAATTTTGAAATCGGTTCAGCATTTATTGACAAAACATCGACAAAAGCTCAAAAAATGGCTCACAAACATACTTATTCCAAAACTTGTCTCAAACGATCACTATCGAGTGAAACTTCTTAGGCGACTTTAACAAGGTTGCTTTAAATGTTCAATGCAAAGTGAGCTAATATTTGAATAATGATTGTTTTAGAATGCCATAGATTAGGAATGTTGAATTTTGTTTTAGATTTTTTTTAGAATGTAAATGTTTTTCAAATGTTATGGATTATTCCATAATTGTAGAATATTTATTAGAACATTGTAAACTGTTTGAAAGTGTTGCATAGTCTTTGAAGGTCTTGCAGACTGCCCGTAAGCATTGCGATCTCATTTTCACATTACGAAGTTTCTCTTCTTTTGCAGAGTATCACTTCTATTATTTTTATTGTTTTTTTTTTTTTTGTAGGAAGATGAAGGATTTCCTTCGCTCCTCTCAAAAAATAAAAAACATAGAAGCTTTAAAATTGAGTTTTGTCAGTTCTTCAAAAATGTCATAAATAGGGGTGGAAAAGAAATAATTTATGATGATTTTTTATAAAAATCTGACCTCAATCTTGAAACATTTGTCAAGATTGGGTCAGAAAATATACGATACACGAGAACAGTGGCAGGTAAATTGTATTCGTGAGAATGATTTTCATACGTAGACTCTTCTATGGATTTTTAGATATTTTTAGATATCTATATATTTTTACACATTTCTAGACAATTTCAAAAATATGTAGCCATTGTAGATATTTTTTTAAATTTTGTAGAGAGTTGAAAAAATATTTTAAAATTACCATTTGATTTACTGATTTTTATATATCTATTCAGGCTTGTCCATAACTACAGAGTTGGCAGGGTTACTTCAACAAGCGGCTTCAGAAATGAATCGGTACTCGAAGCTAATTTAGGCCGAAGAAGCGAAGGAGACGAAGCGTGATCTGAGTCGCTTTAAAATCCCTTCACTCAGAAAGGAAATAAATTAAATGAAAAGTATAGGGAACTAGAATTGTGTATCAAGTCCCTATACAGGAATATAATTTATAAACGCATGAAGTAAGATATTTTGACATTTATGGTCTAATTCTCGGATAACACAACTAAGTTTTGTTGTAGACTCCTGCTTTAACATATCATGTCTTAAATATGCATATGTTCAGGATTATGTATTCTTGGACCCACGTCGTGTAGGAGGCACTCTTTTTCGATTGAAGTGAATGGGTCCTATTCAGTTTCCTTTTCTTTTCATGATCGTTCTCAGTGAAGTCTTTTATGGACTTATTCTTTTGTTATCTTGTCAGTCCACTTTATTTTCTCCATTCACATGTCTCTTGCGCACCACATTTTAAAACTCTCTAAATAGTTCTTGTCGGCTTTTCTTAGAGTCCGTGTCCCTGATCCGTAAAGAGCTATACTCTAGACATAACATTTTTTTATCAATATCATCCACAAGTCGAGACTTGGTTGGTTTCTCAGTAGTGTTCTCAACTTCGCAAACTCCACCTTGGCGCTTGCGATCTTTGTCCTGATGTTTCTCGTGCTGTATTCGTTTCTGGTCAGAATGCTTCCTAAATATTTGAAATGATCAACGTCTACCAATTTTTGATTTTCTACTGTATCTTCAGAGTATCATCTCGTTTTGATACTCTCATCACTTCCAATTTGTTGATGCTGATTTCCGTTCCATATCTTCTACCCATTTCGACGATTCTGTCCATCATGTTCTGCAGCTCCGGTTTTGGTTTTTTGATATTACCACTAGATCAATCATTTTGCCATATAAAATAAAATATGTCACCCGAATAGCTGTTATACCTACCATAATTCCTTGAACCGCATAAGTTAAAAAATATTTTTTAAACATCAGTTTATTTACAGAGATACTGTACCTGTGACAAGAAGTGTGTGCATATGTGAATTGGGCCGCTGGTTGAGATAACACCCGGGACTGTTCAAAATGAGTGGAATTTGGACTTATTGCATATTTCGTCTATGACGAGGTATATATATACTATATAATATATATATATATATATATATATATATATATATATATAATAAATAAATGGTAATTTTTCATCCATGCTTCCTGATCCTGCACTTCGGTTTTCAGTACCCTGTATTTTCTCTTTACCAATCCTTTCAGCCCTTCTATTTTACCATCCACGACGGTCGTGCAGGAGGCACTCTAGAACAGAACGGGTCCAATCCAGTTTCTTCTTTCTTCAGGATTCTTGAAAAGGCCGATCTTGAAATGTCAAGAGAACATAAAAATCTCCTCAGGCAGTTATTAATAATGATTTTTTCCATATCTTCACAGGCTGCATCAGTACGAGCAACGCTTTGAAAGCTTGATCCCGTTATATGAGGACGATGAACTAGAAGAAAATTAAAATTGTTCACACATAAATATCAACAAAGACTTCTTAGTTTATCTTGGGACAAGAGCCGAAGCAATTAAGACGATTGCAATAAAGCTAGTCACAAGCTATGTTCAGGTGAGAGTTGAGAATAAAAATGTTCACTTAATGGA
>NW_020538299.1:0-15262 GCF_003426905.1 Ctenocephalides felis
TCAGTATTTCAAAATCTTTGTAGATATTTTTTGTAATTTGTTTTTTTGAATTAAAAACTTCATGTCAAAAACCGTTAAAACGATTTTAGCAATTTATTGCTAATTTGTATAACATATAAACCGAAATATCGGATCGATAAGATGGCGGAAGATGTAGAAGATCCAAAATGTTGCAGTAGATGTAATATTGATGTTAATGGAAAAAACATTATTGGATGTGAAGGTGAATGCAAAGGTTGGTTCCACAAAAAGTGTGCGAAAGTTACTAATGAACAATATAAAGTTATCAGCACAAGTAACAATATAAAATGGTTTTGTGACATATGCTCAAAAAAAAATGAGGTAGATATTCACATGAAAGTAATTTGAAAGAAATAGTAAATGAGCTTAAAACTTTAAAGAATGATATTAAAATAATTAAAGATGCAAGATCTAGTTATGCTACAATATGTAAAAATAATGCCACAGAAAATAATAATAATAAAAATTATAAAAATAAAGACATAATAAACCCAATATGCCGCCAATAATTGTGTAAACCAAAGAATAAACAGAACAGCTATGAAACTAGAAACTATATTGAGAAAAAACATAAATCCAAAAACGTAAAAGCAAAAGTAAGATCAATTAACACATTAGTAGTGGGGGTTAATAATTAAGGCCTCAACAATTGAGGAAACAAAAACATTAGCAGAACATATGATACAAAAAATGGAAGCGAATACGAAATATATATAAAGAAACAAAGAAATCCGCGACTTGTTATAACAAATGCTCCAAGGCAAATATGGACGGCACAGAATTGATAATGAAATGATAGAATATAATTACAATATAAATAACACAGATCAAAATTAAACTAATATACCAAAGGAAATCACGAAAAACAGAAAATTGGATTACATATATCGAAACATCGGGCAAAACATACGAAAAATTGTTAGAAAATAATGTAAATCTAGGATGGAGGACAGCTCATATAATAGAAGATTTAAACATAAAAGATGTTATAACTGTCAGGCATATGGACACAGGGCAGTAGTAGAATGCAAAAACAAGACGTTCTGTGCAAACTGTGCGGATGAGCATAACACAAGAGATTGTAAGAGCAAATCTAAGAAATGCATAAACTGCACAAATGCCAATGTAAAATACAAATCAAATTTTAATACGGTGCATAATGCAAATGAAACGGAATGTTCATGTTATCAACACAGAGCCAAAATGGTAAGAATGTCGACGAATTACAATGGACAAATTCAAGAAAATGAATAAATATAATAGCAATAACAAGAAAATAGAGATTAAGTATTTCAATATAAGAAGCTTAAGAAATAAAATAGATGACTTAGAAATAATTATGCATAAAAATGAAAATTGCCAAATTTTAATATTAACAGAAACTTGGATATACCAAGAAGAAGAAGGATACTTTAATTTAAAAAATTTTAGAGGTTTTTACAACTGCAGAGAAAAGAAAAGAGGAGGAGGAATAGCGATATTTGTAAGAAATGAACTAAACTGTACTGTCATAGAAAATAATAATAAAAATAATATAAACCTCTGGAAATAGAAGTAACAAATATGAACCCTGTTATAAAGTTTATTGTTATTTACAACCCTCCGAATAATAATAAACAAGATCTGATAAATTTAAAAAAAGAAAAAAAAGGAAGAAAACGGTAAAAATACAATAATAATAGGTGATATGAATTTAGATATAATTCCAAACAATAATATATCAAATTGTTACAAAGATATTATAGAATCATCAGGATACAAAATAATAAATAATATAGATAGCCAATACGCCACAAGGGAGACTCAAAACACTAAATCAATAATTGACCATGTTATATCAAATTATAAAAAGAAGATTAATATAGAAATAGAAGACACAGAAATATCTGATCACAAAATGATAACAGTATTTATACAAATACGCCGAGAATCAAACCAAAAATGCATAAAATAATTAGATATAGCATAGATTTAGAAGGATTAGAAAAGACAATAACTTGTAAGTTAGACTCTAAAATAGTGGACCAATTAGAGGATTTAATAAAAATTATACAAGATGCAGCAAAAGAAAATAAAATCAAAGAAACAATAAGAGCCAGAGAAGATACCTGGATAAAAGAAGAAATTATTAACTTAATGAAATACAGAAACAAATTCTACAATAATTTAAAGAAATGCAATATAAATGAAGTAAGCAAACATAATGCCATAAAAATGAAATATAATAATATAAAAAAAGATATAAAAATATGATCTACAAAGCAAAAAGACAATACTATTCAGAAGAAACAAAAAAATGTGAAAGTGACTCTCGAAAAATATGGGAACTAATAAATAAAACATTAGGAGGAGGAAAAATAAAAACGAATATAAAGAAAATATTGAAAAAATACAGCATAAAGATAAAAAATATTTCTTACAGAAAAGGAAGACATTGCGGAGTATCTCAACAAACATTTTGCTGAAATAGGTATGAAACTACAAAAGAAAATGGATCATTGCAACTATAAACCATCAATACACAGACCTAAAAACAAAATCCAAATTTTTGAATTAACAGATGAGAAAGAAATAAAAAAAATTGTTGAAAATCTGAAAAATAACGCTGCACCTGGCGAAGACAAGATAACAGCAAGAATCACTAAAAAAATAATAAATATAATAGCTCCACTACTTGCTGTTTTAATGAATAGATACATAGAATGTGGTGTATTTCCATCGTGTCTTAAAATGGCTACAATAAAACCAATTTTCAAAACAGGAAACAAAACAGATCCAAATAACTACAGACCTATAACAATAACAAACACATTCTCCAAGATATATGAAAAAGTAATAAAAAAAAGATTACTTGATTTTCTCATTCAAAAAATTGACAAAAATCAATATGGTTTCCTCCCTTCATCAAATACACAAGGTGCCCTAATAGATTTGACTAATACCATCAGTCAGCACCTTGAGGAAAATATGCACACAGTTGCAATTTTTATTGATTTACAAAAAGCTTTCGATACAGTAGATCATGGCATATTACTTAATAAACTAATAGATTTAGGTGTAGAGGGTTTGTCTTACAGCATTATCAAAGATTTCCTCATGAAAAGAGTGGTAAGGACGAAGGTGGGAAATTTCACAAGTGGAGGATGTAACATAACCTGTGGAGTTCCACAAGGTTCTGTATTAGGACCTTTATTGTATCTATTATACACCAATAACCTTAAAGACGCAAAATTAAAGGGAAGATACATATTATATGCAGACGATACAGCGATAGTATATGCGGATAAGGATAAAAAAGACTCGAAGATATTATAAACACGGACATGAAAATATACACCGAGTGGCTAACTGAAAATAAACTAACAATTAACATAGATAAAACAAAATACATATATTTCAAACATAGAAAAAATACTGAGAACACTAAACTAAAAATTGAAGTAAATAATAGAGCAATAGAGGAAGTGGAAAGCATAAAATACTTAGGACTGATAATAAATGAAAAACTGACATGGACAGACCATATAAACAAAATAAAAAGAAAGATAGGAACATTAACAGGGGCATTGAAAAGGATCCACTCTTTCGGCAAAAAAATAAAATACTAATTCTTAAAACGCAAATAATACCTATAATTTTATATGGCATAACAACATGGAGCCAAACAACTAAAGCAAACCTAAATGACATACAGAGAATAATGAATAAAGCCATAAAAATAGCATATAATTTACCACATCTAACACCCACCAAATACTTGCAGAGAGAAACAAATAATCATTCACTAAATAACATAATTAAAATAGAGAAATGCAAACTAATACACAAAATGAAATTTAACCGAATTAAAACAAGTGCAACAATAGACACAAATCAAGATATACATGAACACTACACGAGACAACACAACAATTTTCACATTGAACGCAATAGAAAAAAGAATTTGAGAGAAAATGTCATATGGAGTGCTTCCAAAATATATAACGAATTGCCAGACTATATTAAGATGACCAATGATAATGATAATTTTAAAAGAAAAATAAAGAAGTACTATATGGAAATTGAAGAAAAAGAAGACTGAAGAGTTATATATAGATATTATATTAATGAAATAAATATTATAGTCAAATGAAATGTAAATATTATATGAAAACTGTTTTTCATAATCTCTCATACCAGGCACCTCTGTCTGACTGAGATATGAAAATAATGTATATATGTAAATAAATAAATAAAACATATCATAAAAAAATTATTTAAAATTTTTTAACTTTTCAATTCCATTATTAGGTTTGATATTGTAGTCCAAATGTAGAATACATTATGTCATTGGATAGTATTTCATTCAGCTGCCAATTAGTAAAATAAATTATTGGTCGGTTGTGTAGTTTTTTTTTAGCGTTCGTTGACAGATGGAAAATCAAAACTAAGAAGCCGTGTCAAAATTGATTTGCCAAATGTCGTTCTGGTGATTTTTCACTCAAGTGGTAAAAACGCTCTGATCAATCAGTTGAATTTGATGACGACACAATCAAAGCAATAATGATTCAGATCTTTGCTGTACAATACGTGAGTTTGAAGAGAAGAGAATGTATAACCTACGATTTGGTTATTTTTAAGTTATTAGTTTAACACGAAATATAAAAGATATTTTATTAATCAATGTATGTGCAACGAGAAAATTTCTAAATACGTTTATTTTAACAATACATACAAGTCAATACATTTACTTTAATAATAATAACTATTGGTTTGTTCATATTGGATGATCAGATTCTTTCATGACATTTTCTTTATTTTTTTTACTTTCAGAGTAAAATTATTAATCTTTTGAATTTTTTAATTGACGTGTTGTACAAACGTTTAATAAGATAAATTAGACTTGATTTTTACCCCATTTTGTTGCTATCGACTGACACGTGATTGAAAATTATTAGCTGGGATTTTCTTGTTGATGATTCTTCCACTCTTTTATCATAAAATAATTGCTAATATTCTGTGAATGCGTAATAAGAGCTTATACACACTCACATTAATTTATAATTCTATATTTATGAGCCAGCTAGCGAAGTTTTTTGTTACATAACAATTTTAATATTCTTCAATAACGATAAATAAAAATATACCTCTCTTATTTTAACAAATAAGAATTCTCAATAATTTATTTCAAAGTGATAACACTTTGGAATGATTGAAAAGTAATCTAAATTTGTAAAATGACAGTAAACTTAGCCATTTTAATATAATACTAGCTGTACCCATTCATGCTTTTCCGCGATTTACTTTAAATTTAAAATTTGAACAAAGATCTGTATTTGTTGCATTTAGTTTCACATGCCTACAAATTACCTGTTCTACATGTCTACCGATTAACATGACAACCTGTTTATTTGTCTACATATTTGTCTATCTACAAGTTCTGGACCAATATACCTGTCCACCAGTTTACCTTTATAAAGTATCTAATTCACCTAAATTATTTACGCATTATAAAAAAATTAAAGCTCAAATTTTTTCTACGTTTTAGTTAGAAAACGTTTGCATGTGAAAAAGAAAAGGGCTGTTTTTAGGGTTTTCCCGGAAATTATTCGATTTTTTCTCGCCGTAAGAACTATCCTTGGACTTCAACGAATATTTAAAAAATAGAATTGGCCAAATTGGTCCAGGACATTTTTATATTATAGATTGAACACTGATAGGTATAGTTTTCGGCTGATCGATGCAAGTTCGATTTTAGGAATTAAATTAGGTAATGATAAATAAGAAAGGTGAAACAAGGATATACAAAAGGCAAACGATATATTAAAAATATATTAAAAAGCAAAGTATTATAAAATAAATGAAATAAAAACAAAAAATATATAAAAAATAAAAATAATCTATGAAAATAAACCTAAAAAAATTGAAGTTAAAGCAATTAACGAAACTCTAAATACTGAAAACGCATTGAAAATTTTTAAACGTGTTGTAATTTTTTATTTTTAACTTCCGTAGGGTAGTCGTAAAGAAATCGAAAATGAAATTTTTAATATATCTTTACGTTTCAAAACCTTCTGAGAATTTTGATATACAATAAAAATGAATGTATGTGTGTGTATGTATGTGCGAATACAATTTTTAGTCGACTATTTCGAGAACACTGATCAATCGATTTGAATAATTAAAAAAACATTCGATTCCGACTGATAGGGAGTCGTGCTGATTGGTTTTTGGTAGAGGCAGGTCCAGGCGATTCAAAGATACGAGGCAAAAAGTACCAGAAATAGTAGTAAATTCAGTTTTTGTGAGAACTGAGCGTGGGTAATCAATAATTTAGAAAACGTTCTATTTGTATTAACAAAACGAAGTACTAGTTAAATTTTGAAGATTCAGTGAAAAAAGCAACAAAAATGCCATTTGGCGGTCAAAAACGATCATTAGACATATGCACATTAAATTATCAGATATTTTATAGAGATTTTAATAATAAGTTCAAATTTTATTCATATTTCTGTAGGTTCCGTATCGATATTTTGTCTCTAAAATAGCTACGCAGTGCGATTGTTTTGATAAAATGTTCAAAATTTCCAAAAAAAATCAAAATAAAAAAATAAAAGTTTATCAAAGTCCATTTTTTTCAAAAATTTTAAAATTCACAAAAATCTAATTATTCAGTTTTCAAAAAATTTTGAATCTTCTTTAAAAGTTTTAATTTTCTGTACTGGAAGTTTCAGCTATTTGTCTTAAGGGGGTATTCTACTGTAGAATTTTGAAAAAATCGAAATTTTTTTTTTATATTTTCAAAGTTTAGTTATTCAAAAATATGTCATTAAAAGGATTTTCAAAATTACTATTATTTCCTGAGTTATAGCCGCTTTAGTGACGTGGTCTCGGTTCGGGTCCGACCGAGTCTCAAAACTTTGAACGCGTTTTTTTCGGAACTACTTTTTTCGACCTGGCGGTAAGGATATCTCGAGTTCTAATGAACCGATTTACTTCAAATTTGGAGAGTATCTATACATTGCTTTATCGCATGGACCTCTACCAAAACTATAACTTTTCATTTAGTATTTTTAAAAAAATCGGAATTGTTAAAAAAAACATGAAAACATTTTTTTTTATTTCAAACTGCCGCCATTCAAACAAAAAATTTTTTTTGGCTTATCCAAGGTTCATACGATAGCGACATCTATAATAATTAAGAATCCATCTATTTTTTATGTTTCGGATCACCAGGAGGGTTAGAACCATGCACGCCAGGACACCCTCTTTTTTTTGAGCTCCCACTTTAACTGCTCATAACTTTGTGAATTCTAATTTTTTTCTTTAATAATTTTTTTATGTAATAATAAAATATCAATAAACAAATGATAAAAAAATCAATAGTAAAAATATTATTTGTTTCCTTTATACAGCGCTTCAAAAACCGGGCAAAATTCATGCTTCTACAGTAGAATACCCCCTTAAGACACCATTAGTTATTTTGTCTATTTGGCTGCAAATAAATATTTCAAGAATACGTTTCAACAACAACCAAGAAAATTAATGAATGTATGCATGCATGCAATCCATGTATGATTCCTTCATTTGCTGCTGTTCTACCGGTGCCTTTGTCCTTAGTTTCTCAATATCCGTGAGGATCCACCTTCGGCGATGTTCTCCGTGTATTCAGCAAGCAACCCTCTTCCGACAGTTTTCTTTGAGCGTACGGTGCGCACGGTCATGTGATCTTCCGCGCTTTTCACGCCATCTAATCCCCGATGCCATGTGTTCGTTGCCCTCGCCCGAGCTCGAGCCAGTGTTAGGTGCAACCTATTAATGACTCGACGTATATCCAATTATTGCGTTTATCTTGATCAATTATTAATCATATCAGACGGATGGAGGAACATGTTTGATAAAAGGCGATGTTTTGTTTTGTGTAACTTGAGATATGTGTAAATGCTGCTAATGGTAATGTAAAAGATATGTTTTGGGATATATTGTGAGTAATACGTTGTGTTTTTTGAGCCGTTTAGGTATAGCTACGTTGGTATGATTAATCAAGATCATACATCATAAACACATACACGTCTTATATATATATATATATATATATATATATATATATATATATATATATATACGAGTATATATATATACATGTATCAGAGTGATAACTCCGGAGTGAGTTACCCATCTCTAATATATATATATATATATATATATATATATATATATATATATATATATAGAGATGGTAACTCACTCCGGAGTTATCACTCTGATACAGCTCCTCCCTCGGAGTGAATCCGAGTGGAGTTGTTTCACAGGATTTGTCATATCCGACTTCTCTAAACTGGTATTAAATCTGTTAACTCGTGCAGACATTGTTTTTGTCGTTTTTGCTTTGGGAAGAAAGCAGTCAATTTCTCGTCTCACAGGCAGTTTTATGACCTTTTAGGTATGAAACTCAAAATAATACCCCATTGTGTATTTTGCAAAAAATACAAAAATATTACTTCAAAGATACAGAACAATGAAATTGTGTTCAAGTGCGAATAGCTCAAATATATAATTTATTGAATGGTAAGGGGTCATAATTTTAACTACGACAATCTTTGGCCGTGATTGACGACGATCAGGAATATACATACCGAAAAATATACGAAACGAAATACATTTATTTAATCTGGTTTTTCCATAGCCTGAAATAACAACACTTTAGAGTACAAAATTTATCAGTAATATCATTAGTATTTAAGCAGCAAAAATATTCAGTATTCTATTATTACTTTTACACAATTATATAATTGTGTAAAAGTAATAATATGCTAATCGAACTACGCAATATAATATTAATTCTCAAATTCAATAAAATTAATCCAAAAAATGAATTATTTATCCTTATCAAAAGGAAATAATCAAATTGAATTTGATTCTCAAGTTTTGCGTTTTTACTTTGGTCAACACTGCTAAAATTACGAGTCACTGAGTCGATCATCTGGTCGACCGAAAAATTTTACAATCTGTCATTTATTCGTGAATTTTTTAGAAAAATTATTTTATTGATATTCATAATTTTTATTCATAAATTTTTATTTTAAATAATTAATGGGATTTGACAAATCCTTAGATACATAAACAGCGCACTATAGAACACATTTGTTTCGAGTATTTCGGTTTCAAAATTGTCGGAGTCGTGGAGTTGTTAAGCGCATCTCTAATACATATATATATATATATATATATATATATATATATACAGTACAAACTCGATTAACCGGACTAATTGTTGTCGATGATCATTCGGATAATTGAAATCCTGGATAATCAAATGTATGAAAAATAATATTGTGTATTTATCAAAAAGAACAAATACATACGCAGACATCAACGAAAATCAATGTTTATTAAAAATTAACACTTTCTTATGTATATATATATACAAAGTTTCTTAAATTACATTACATACAAATACTAATCTGCACCATTAATCATGCAAAAATTGTAGGTATGTACATACATATATTTTTTCGCGGTTGATAGTCCGGATAAATACGAATCCGTATAACTGAGGTCTGAAAAAATGAGGTTCTATTGGGTATATACATATATAATTTTCGCGATTCGAAAGTTTCTGAACATTTTGGCCTACCTTAGAAAAATTGATGTGTGTGTGCATGTATGGATACGAATTTTCGTCCACGATTTCGGGCGCACAGATCAATCAATTTGTATACCTAAAAAAATATTCGAATCGAGTTTTTGGCAAAGACAGATCCTATCGTTTCATTAATTCGTAGCTAAATGTGCAGAAAACGGTAGTTTTTGAGAGACCAAAGCATCCGATTTGAATTATTCAAAAAGCATTTTGCTTGTGTTGAAAGTATGAAGAAACAGTTAGTTTTTGGGGAATGCAAAAAAAATATATCAAAAATGAAGAAACGATTCTTTTTAATTTCATAAACGCCATCGTCTAATCTTAAAGCTCTTAAATTTGTCTATAAAATACGAATAACGTAAGTTACAATATTTATATTAATCTAATTGAAAACATTTAATATTCCTCGAATATTTCATTACGGCCATGCACCAAGCACCACCACTAGTAGAATTTGATATTAAATATTATATAGATTTCAAAACGTTTTGGATAATATTCTAGCCTTAATTCGGTAGATAATAATTATAATAATCAAAACTTTTAAGATTTTTCTGTGCCAATATTTACTCGTATTTTTTTATTTCATATTTTATTTATTACCAATATGTATTAAATTGAGACGTTGGAGATCATGTCAATAAAACTCATCTAAACTTTTAGTGTTCTTTTTCATGTATACATTTAATTCAGAAATTCATAACATTTTTATTAGCATGATATTTTTATGAAACCCATAAGGGTATTGAATAACTTGTTTTATTACAGTCGCAGAAATAATAGAGAAAATATAATCTTACCATTGGCTGCAGGATATAACAAATTAATACATTATTATGAAATTAGTAGTTACATTTTGAATTTTTTTTTCACGTAGTGCACAGTCACTACTCAAGTTATGTTGCTTAGAATTGATTTTATTGCATTTTTATTGAGGTTTTCTATGTCATCATAGTGTGTGTTTATAAAATGCTGGAATGATACTTATAAAGAATCAATTATAACGTAATTATTTCAAACAAGAATGTAACAATAATTGATTTTCTGAACGATTATTGACCAGAAGTTCTGTTTTTTTTAATTGTTAATATAGCATGAGGCGTTTTTAGTCGAGTGAAACCGTAATTAAGTATTTACTTGCGTGTAAATTAAGTAAAAACTATATTTATTTGAGCTGACCATGGTTACGTGGTTAGATTATGATCTAGTAATCACTGGTCCCGGGTTCGGTACTCATCTTGGTCTGCATGATATCGAGTAGTGATAACGCCCCATTCAGCCCAGTAGTGATGTTATCGAATTCTGTTCAATGAAAATAACTTTTGCATGAGTGGTTCCTTTGTGCTTGTGAGTCCGATAATAATTTGTCATTCTATTGGTATTAATATCCTATGCATTATTTTTATCTTAATAGGGAGACTGAGGATTGAATTTTGAAAGAGTTAATAGTATTATATTACATTGCGCATTATTTGATTACCGAATGCATAATCAAATATGTACGCAATGCAATTGAGCTTTGCAATTGAACACTCTGGAAATATAAAACTGCATTCACTACCATTTATGCATGATGATGCTGTATGCATTCTACAGTTCACTATTTATAATAATTCATTTCCTTTTTTCTGAACATTTTATGTTGATCTCGCGGGTATTTGTTAGAAAAGCGTATTGTAATTTAACATTGAGCACCTTGACTTCCTAAGTCATACTTCTGGGAGCTAATTGTTCGCTTTTTGATATTTTTGTTATTATGCACACACACACACACACATATATATATATATATATATATATATTATTTTATTAACAATCATGTTTATATTATTATTAAAGACCTAAGTCAAAATGAATTCAACTCGTTTGATTATATTATATTTATTGCGAATCTTAATGGGCTTTATATATTTTTAGAGTCCAATGCAATCATTTTTAGTATCTACTAACGCGTCATTACCGTTGATATTTCCTAAAATTCATAAAAAATACTATTATAAATATGTAGCAAATTTGCTCATTATTATATATTCTTTGCTTTCGGATTTTCAACATGGACTTTGTATTTTATTCTTGAAGCTTTCGGTAAGAATTTTAAACTTTTGCGTTGTTCTACCTGCAAGTCCGTTTCTTGGTCAACCTAAGAAGTCAGAAATCTGTTATTTTGTTTGTGAAGTTTCGTTGTTTCAGGCCAATGGTTTTTCCATTTTCTTCTGTGAATTTCTGCGTTTTTCTCAAGATTATATTTTTTAAACTTTTTACATGAAAATATTATATTTAAAAACCTTTGAACAATGAAATATTTTGAGTACTGTTCTCAGATGCAATAATTTGCTATAATTTATTTTTCGTTTTTAAACAAATTGCATTTTTGAAAAAAAAACGTAAGTTTTTGTTTTTTAACTGTTGAGCGATTTATTTGATTTCACCCTCTGGACATTCTGATATCAATTTTGACTTGAAAATATAGAATAAAATAAGCTTTTAGGTGAGAATGACATATTTGTGTATTACTTAAAATCGCTCGTACTAAATGTTTCTGCATCGAGCTCAATTTTAACTCAGGCCTGTCTCAGGACACAGCACGCCAGTATATTATTATAACAATAATAATTACTATGTAACATCATACATTTAAATAAAAAGCATTAAAGCTATTAGCCATAAAGTTTGAAATATCAATTATATTCATTCAGCTGTCTATGTCACTTACATAGAATTTCGATGACAATAAGCTACGCTGGATTGTTATTATTTGTCAATACAATTCACGGCGATATTAAAATGCTGTTCTCGTTTATGTCTGCTGCAGGCGTTTAAAATAATATTAAGTGCTATATAATTTAATGAACCGACGGATTTCTGACAATGAGCATTGCTTCTGAAATATATAATCAGTAAACATATAATAGTATATCTTCCGATAAATTCGTAAGATTTACGTACTGACAAGTGCAATACGAAAATCAGTATGTTGGAAACTGATAAGTAACAACTATTAGTTATTAGTTGACGAATCTTACATACGTATAGTAATTGCAATTTTCAGTATAATTTTAATTATATTTTTGTTGTTGTTTTTGATATGTTATGCCATATATAATTTTTGTTTTCATTTACTTTATTGGTGTGTGCATTTAACAAGTATACAAAGAATTTCTGTAATTTTCTATAAGCCATTGCATATAAATCAGTTTATTTCCGTTTGAGTGAATTCGTACTGCAACTTTTTGTATTAACTATGTAAGGCCAAATCCAATAGTATATACATGCATTTTCGAAGCATTTTTTAATATTATATTTAAGTTTATCAATATAAATATGAAATAAAGCAATATTTCATGATATTTATTTATTTGTGACTGGATGAAGTCACTCTCGTGGGTACGGCAGGATTCTAGTTTAATTGAGATAGAAGTTTGGATTGAAATAGTATGTGGAGTTGCGAGCTACAGTGAATTTACTTTGTAATGCAATTTCTGGACTATGCCGGAACAAAATGTTACTTCTTGTTTTTGATTGGATACTACCAACTTTGCGTACTGTCATTGTTGGACTCTGAAGCCATGGTAAATTGTTGTCATCTTTGAGTTAGTTTAAATATGTGTTAATAAACATGGTTAATAATCATATTAAATCAGAAATATTTTGGCCATACGTCAAATGTCCTCTATTTAACTGAAGAAGTAATACAACAGTTTGTTTTCATACATATTTGAACAGTGATCAGAACGTAAGGGCCCTAACAGTTACCCCATCCCTTTGTGATGAATTTTGTTCTTACAATTATTGATCTTTTCTGGTGCAGCAGTACCGTATCAGGGCTATTTTTATTTTGAAACATATCACTATCTAGATTTCCAAGTGATAACCATTGTCACTACTACCTGACATCAAGTTTTTCGAAGCGGGATCGAACCCGGAACCCCTGATTCAGGTTCAGTCAAAATATAATATACACGCAATGAAAAAATAGTAAATAAAAATGTTAATTTAGTTATAAAAAGCAATTTCACATAAAATAAGTTAAATTGCTGAATATATTTTTGTCGAAATACCAGATCAAGGTTATATACAGTGTTATCTCTATGAAAAATGTGCCCCAAATTTATATTTTGCATTGGTTGAATATTGAAGCTATTATTTAGTCATTTTTTAATTCTTTTTATATTACCTTCATCGATGAGATAGAAGCAATAAATCTCAAATTCAATCTATCAGTCTTTGGAAATTTCGTATAATACCTATATAATGAGTTGTATTGCCCTAGGGCAGGCCGTCTACGCCATTGCGCATCTATATTCAACTGAATCAATAAAGTCGTATAAAAGTTAACTTATATGTCGCAAAAATCATCTTTAAATGTGAATGAAATGCGAGACAGCTATAGAAGGTCAATTTGATAACATATCACGTTCTCTTCCTAAAAAAGTAAAAAAATATATAATGATAAATAAGCGCTCCCGATTGCTTCACAATATCTACGCCGAGACGTGTCTGCGGTGCAATCATGCAAATTTACGGGAGTCGGAAAACGACTATCGCGATGTCGTCGGAGTCCACTTTAATCCGGGGATTCCGGAGAGCCGGAATATCGACAATGTGGATAAGAATTGCCGATTCTGTCATAGAATATTCTGCCATATCGATATTTATTTATATTGAATATATAACCATACGTGAGGGTCGAAAGGCCTTAGGATCGAATGCTAGAGCATTTAACCACCTAATTATAATATTTTACGTAAAATTATATCTTATTATATTATATATGATGTTCTATATATTTATTTGCAATCGTTCAAAAACCAAAAATGAAAATGTTTGCATATCTTCAGGTTTCAGCGGTTTCTGAACATTTTGGCATACCTTAGAAAAATGGATGTGCGTGTATATGTATATAAGGATACATTTTCTCATGTAATGTACAATGATTCAAAAAGGATTTAATTCCTATTGATACGGAGAGGTGTTGACTAGTTTTTGACAGAGAGTTTTTGCGTGAACGGTTAATCCGATTAAAATGATTAAAAAATTATTCGGTTTGTATTGACGGACAGATGTGCTAATTAGTGTTTCTGCGAAGACAGTTTCGCAGCCGTTTCGAAGATATTGAGCAAAAAGTGCAAAAATAGCAGTTCTTGAGAAAACATATTGCTTGTGATGACGGCGTAAAAAAATGATTAGTTTTTAAAAACGCATAAAACACAAACAATGCTTTCGCTGAGCGGCGGCAGTTCCTTTTATATTAAATATTCAGTATTCGGCCGAATATTCGGTGTAAACCTCATGAAAAGTTAATAAAAGATAAAATGACTGCTCAAAGTTAATCGATTCACATGTGGATATATTTAGTGGTTACAATCGAGATATCTCACAATTTTCATTCGAATAGATGTTTCCTCGATTTCGTGATGTCGTTAAATGCACATGTAAAACAAAGATTTATATCTCAAAGCACATAAATATAGAATTGTTGGTTAGCAAGAGGTCGATCGATACTTATCGCGCATCCGATCCTATTTGTCGATCTTACGATCTTCATCTATGTGATTTATTACCACGACCCAATTTATCGAGGCTGGTCCTTTGGTCTTAGCTTTTGCGAGAGCATTTACT
>NW_020538300.1:0-19908 GCF_003426905.1 Ctenocephalides felis
TAATATTACATCCACAAAAATTACAATAATTGAAATTTATAGGATCTATAAGGGCTCTTCGGTTACCTGTCCCATTGAGGATTGTGGGAAGACATATACGCGGTACAGTTCTCTGCATAATCATATCGAGTCAGATCATCAAATTAATATTGAACAAGAACAAAAGCTTTTTTCTTCAAATCATGGTTTGTCAACTTTTTATTATGGAGATTTTCAACACAACGCAATTTTCTGTAATTACAACTTTTGCTGTAGATTTTTACAGCTGGAAAACGGAAAGGGAACAGAACGATATTACTTAATATGTGAAGGACACCGCAGCACCAAAACAAAAGATGAATGCACCATCCTGTATTTTAATTGCCATCGGTCTTACACATCAAACAAAAGAAAAAATTTCAAGGGGTACCAAAAAAATTGGACATGCTTGTCCCTCACGAATCATATGCAAGATATATAATGACGGGCATGTTAAAGCTGATTACTGGAAGACACATGTGGGACTTGAAAATTTGACAAAATATGTGCGACTGAACCAAAATTTGATAAATAACATCAAAGGTATAGTTAAAGATTATTTAGTTTTATGTACGAAATTTTGTTAATTTTTATTCTTATTATAACTTTTTCAGAACAAATTAAGGCTGGCGTTGATGATGATTTTAATCTAAAAAACATACGTGAAGCTTGATACAATAAAGAATTACCACTGAGAGCTTCCATGATTACAAAGAAAAATATTTGGAATATGAAACAGAAAGTTTTACCACCATACGATACGTTTAGAAATAAAAATGATTCAACAAGTGTAACTACTTGGGTTAAGGACAACCAACAAAAGAAAACCTTCAAAGTGTTATTTTATAAAGGAATTAATACAACTAATTATGGACTTGGCAATGATGACATGCAGGCACAAACGTTATTGGAATTTGGTACAGACAAGATAAGCGTTGATGGTACGCATGGGACTAATGGTTATGGTTTTCAATTGCATACGCTTTTGGTGATTGATGATTTGGGAGTGGGATTCCTGTTGCCTTTTGTTTCTCAAACAGACAAAATGAATTACTTTTTCAAATTTTTTTTCAGCAAATTTTGAGGCAGTAGGAAAAATAAAGGCTAAAACTTTTATGACAGATAATGCTCCGGCATATTTCAATTGCTGGTCACACGTTATGGGGTCACCAGAAAACAAATTATTGTGTTCATGGCATGTGTCCAGGAATTGGAAAAGAGCAAAGATCAGAAGTAGACAAAGACAGACGCAAGTTTATGATAAATTAATTAGAGATTAAAAATTAAGAGGAAGAGGAATGAAGAGGAATTCTCGAGCAGTTTAAATGATAACCTGAAGGAGCTTGAAGAAGATGTTGTTACACAGTCATTCGCAAAATATTTCAGGAAGGCTTATTATAAGCGCACAAAGACCTGGGCATATAGTTTTAGAAAAGGTCTGGGTGTCAATACAAATATGTTTTTGGAAAGCTTCCACAATCAGTTGAAAAGTAGATTGATGAAAGGAAAATACTCTAAAAGAATGGACAAAGCGATCGAATATGTACTACTATATGAAAGAGATGTTTTTCAACAAAGGAACCGAAGGCTGTGTGGTCATATACTTTCTACGAGACAGAGATATCTACAGCATCCACACAAGAAGTAGGACAGTACTGCCAGGCAATATTACGGAGGTCAAGAAAAGTAAAGAATGGAATGTGCTATCAACGACTGCTGATGTTGCACCATACGTGGTACGGCTGAACCGTGAAATATACATATAATCAACATGCTTGAGGTGTGAACCATGCAAAATATGTTTCCATACATATTCTTGCACATGCATTGACTATTTAATTAGATCAACAAGCATGTGCAAGACTATTCCCATCTGACACTGGGTTTAAACGTCGGCTTCGAGAAAAGGATACGAAAGAAAAATCAGAGCACTTCAGTATTCAGAGCAATTCAAGAATAGGAGAAATTGAAAACCATGAAAATAATAATGGATATTCTGACAAAATGAAGCACATGGGATATGAAATTAGAAAGTTGTAGAAAGTGGCGTGGGTCTTATAAAGTTGAAAGTTGAAACATATTTTACTGATCTTTTCGAAGATTTATCAACATTTGGGATCATGCTTATTAAAGCCGGCCACAGACGTAACTGTATGCATGTGCAACTGAATGAATGCGCAACTGTCAAATAATAAATGTCAAAACATAACCTAAAAATATATCTTTGTGATAATTGATATTATTTTTTACTGAATTATTTGTGATTAGTAGATTATTATATTTTTTTTATCAAAATTAGTGCAGAAATAGATGACGATTTTATGGCCATGTCATTTGTATTTGCCCCAAAAAAAATGGAAAATAACTAAAAGGAGATCTATTTGGTGCAAGAAATGGCTAAGAAAAAGGGAACTGTTTTCGCATATAAATCTATTAAATAAATTCAAAGTAGCGCCAAGGGATTGGCACAATTTTCTTCGCATGGACGAAGAAACTTATTTAAAATTGCTAAAGATGGTTTCACCTCTAAGTAGAAGACAAGATACTATTATGCGTAAAGCTATTTCGCCACACGAAAAGTTGAAGGCAACATTAAGATTTCTTGCTTCTGGAAGGAGTTATGAGGATTTAAAGTTCACAACATTAATATCTCCTCAGGCATTGGGTGTAATTATTCCTGAGACGTGTGAAGCTATATCTAAAGTACTGGAGAAAAATTATTTCAAAGTGAGTATAAAAGTCAGTATGCTGTGGCGTAACTATAGGGTGGCGTGGGTGGCAAATTGCCACGGGCCCACGACCTAAGAAGGCCCCAGCCCAGGAAACCGGGGACTCGGAAATACATTTTTACGCTGTACATAAATTTTATTTCACTTGAAACTTATATTTTATATTTTTTGCTTGCATCAAACTCTCATTCGGGCGATTGATGGCAAACACATAGACATTATTCCTCCTAGTGGAAGCGGATCTTATTATTATAATTATGAATGTCCTCATAGTATGGTGCTACTTGCAATAGTAAATGCAAAGTACCAATTCATCGTGTGTGACTTTGGAGTTAAGGGCAGGATATCAGATAGAGGTATACTCCAAACAACCGAACTCTATGACAAGCTCCAGAAAAATGAATTGGAGATTCCATCACATGAACCAATCAAAAATAGTTCTGAAATACTGCCATACGTATTTATTGCTGATGATGCTTTTGCTTTGAGAACGAACATGATGAAACCATTCCGTCACTCAGATCTTACTTCAAAAGATAAAAAGATTTATAACTATCGTGTTTGTAGAGATAGACGCATTGTGGAAAATGCTTTTGGTATATTGGTTTCTAGATTTAGAATATTTAAAACACCAATAAATGTCGAGCCAAATAACATTGATCGAATAGTACTGGCAAGTTGTGCTTTACACAATTATTTGATGTCTAATTCTACTAACTCATATACTTATGCAGAATGTTTTGACCGAGAAAATATGAAACAGGGATGTATTACACCGGGGTCGACTTCTAATGATTCAAATATGAAACATTTAAATCAACGATATTTAGGAAATAGTCCAAATGCCGCAAAAATCGTAAGCGAAAAATATGTGCATTATTTCAACAATGATGGAAGCGTGCCTTGGCAAGACAACTTTATTCATTGACATTATAAAAATTATCATTATTTATGTTATCCTTTGAATCGTATAATGAATAATTTAATAAATAAAGTTACTGTGAACTTACTTGATCGAAATTAATCCCTGATATATTAGAAACATGGGCCCGTGGTACCGAATAAACATAGAATTTTGAAATACCATAATTTCGGTTCGTACACATTATGATAAAAATATTTTTAAAATAAAAAAATATAATGTTGAATAATAACATAACCTATATAAAATTATAAATATGATATTCCTATTCTATTTTTATCAATTCTGCAATACAATAAAGAATTTAATATTTAGTAATCTAAAAGTCTATGCTTTTATTATTTAACAAATATGTACCATTCGATATTGTGTATGCCTCAAATACAGTCACTTGGAATTTAAGTAATTTTAGAAAATAATTTATCTGGTTTCCGAAAACTGTGTCGTTAGTTGATTTCGGAAATAATATTTTTGTGCTGTCTATATTTTGCTTTCTTATGTTTTGTGTGATATTTTGTGAACACTAATTTTGTGCCAGATTGAAATCTTATATTTTAATGACAACACAATTACTTTGTGTAGTGAACATTTTAGTGATTTAATATTTGCTAACATATTATATTATTACTTGCAAATTGTATAGCAGTCTATTCATTTGTTTGTGTTTTGTGTGTTTTTTGCGAACTCTAATTATGTGTCAGTTGAACTTGCTATTTTTTTTTTATTTTGATAACAATTTAATTTGTTGAGCGTATATTTTAGTGGTTCATTATAATTTGTTAATATAATTGAAATTATAATATCGCAAAATTGCAAGAATTACAATTAATGTTTGATGAAAATTGGTGTGCAAAAAGGTCGTTTTAAGTAAGGATGATAAACAATTGCACAGTAGTTCTACAGACAAAACTATTTTAATTGGTGATATTTTGTGTGCTACGTGTAGACTAATTCCTTATAGAAACTCTAGTAGCAGAACGAGCATATGCAATGCAAATAATTCAGTGCTTAGTGGTAGTGATAGTAGTTCTGTAAGTGCATTTTGTAGTGAATACGATTGTAATATTTTTGAAAAAAGTGATATTTGTTGAACTTTGTCTTAATCGAATAGCATCGACCCATCGACATTGTTCAATTTGTAATAATATATCCAACCTTGTTACAATTCCTTTAGAGGCTAGAATTCATGTATGCGCAAAGGCCAGAATTTATATTCCTACAGGTAATCGTACCTATAATAAGCATTTGTTCGGTAATTTTTTTTATGAAGAAGATATATGTACAACAGTCGCGTATTTATTCAAATACAAGCTATGTGCCTTAGAAAGAAGTGTCTTTTTTTTAAAACAGCTTAAAGTTCAAACCGCTATTTAAACAGATGGAAAATTTTGCTGTCACCGAAGAAAATAAAAATATTAACAGGATTTTATCCGGAAGTTATATATAATATGTGTTATCATGGAATTAAGTAATATGTTTAAATCAATGAAAGACAACAAGAAACGTTATAAGCATAAGTAATTTTTTTTATTTAAATTAAGAACCGGAAACTCTAACAATGTTGTCGCCGCTATTTTTAATATTTCTAAAAGTCAAGTTTCTCATTACTATTCTCAAATTTTAAATGGATTTGAAAGGGACATATTAGTTCAAAATTTTGGATTAGAGTCTTTTACAAGAGACCAATTAATTTTGGAGACTTCGTAAAATTCAAAAAAAAAATCCGTTATTTGCCTGAAGATCGGTTAGTTTTAATATGTGACGGTACCTACATACGTCATGAAAAAAGCACAGATAATGAGTACTAAAGAAAGTTGTTTTCAGGCCAGAAACTGGTTCCATTGTGTAAACCATTCACGATTTGCACAACAAATAGTTTTGTCGTTGACTTCTTCGGGCCCTTTCTGGCAACACAAAATGATGCAAATATTATGAAAATTATATTGAAAGATTCGCACGGAATCGGCACTTTTTTGCATCAAGATGATATTTTTTTTTAGTTGATCGTGGATTTCGTGATGCTATTTATGATATGAAATCAGCACGTTATGTTCCTTTTATGCCATGTTGTAAAGGCAAAAGAAAACAACTTACGACTGAAGATACAATGAATCCAGAAGGATAACTAAGCTCCCATGGGTTGTCGAAGCAGTGTACGTCAATATTTCACAAAGATATCGATTGCTTCATCATACACTAGACAATAAAGCACTGCCTAAAGTGAAAATATTGTGTAAAATTGTTGGTTTTCTACATAATAAGTATGAAAAGCGGCCGTCATCGGATGGAGATTTGGCGGATGAAGTTATCAATTACATGAATATACGCAACATACCAAATTCTTTATCAAATGAAGTCATTGAAAAAAGATGGAGTAGACGAGCGACAACACTAGAACTTTTTCAGCCAGATTGTCTATTAGGCTTCCCACACTTAAATGAACGAGAACTCAAAATTCTATTTACAGGCTCCTACCAGTTATCCCAAGCGGTATCCTATCTGGCTGAAATGTTAAATAATGACAGTCAACCAAAGATATATTTTGCGAAAGAAAATTCTAATATAATTGGACAGAATATTCGATCACGGCATGTTAATAGGAAAACCTATAATGTCTATATAGAGTACACACCACCCGTAACCGTAAACTAGTAGAACCAGTTGTCCTAACGGATTAAGGACTGTTGGTTGCTGCTTTCACACTTACGCTATTATATATTATTTTTCATATGCAAGATATTTATCGCAAATTATACGCCCGTCTGAAATACTATCTAAAATATTTATCACTGAAAAAACCTCAGTTTCTATAAACAATGATAGCGATTATGATCAAAAGTATCTTAATTCACTTCCATATTAGTATGATAGGTATAAAAACCATACACTTATATAATATTTTCATTATTTTGTTAGTTATTTATGTTAATGATATAAAATATTAAACATAAAATGTGCATGTACAATGTATAGAACAAATAATATCTAAATTTAAAAGCATTATATATGAATATAAACATATATTCGCATATAATTGATAATCGATAACTATGTTTCTAATATAGCTATATTTTTCATCTTTTATTTAGGAATATAATACGAAATATTAATCATATAATATATTTGTAGATTATGAAACAAATGAACTTGAAATAATTTATTACACACATGCAACCATACCAGAGTTAAGTAGTTTTGGTGTTGAAATTGTTGCGGATACATCGTCACATGTGTTTTCCTCAGATAAATGCGCAGCCAATTACCTAATTCTATAGCCGCATGACATCAGATGCCTTTCATCCTCTATATTTCAAATAAAGTCAAGGAAATGCTACTTTTTATATCGATAGTTTTTTCATTGCGGTAAAAAATTCTAAACTACACAAGCTCATACCTTTACCAAATGGGTACAATACGATTTTCAGAGTTCACTCTCGTTTTCCGGAAATTTCAATGTTCACTTCTACTTAGAACTCTTAAAGGTTTGTTAAGACTTAAGCTGATTGAAATGAATGCGCCAGTCGTAGGCTTAGAAGTAGAAGTTAATCAAGATGATATTTTTGCGTCTTTCCCGAAACGAAGACGATACGAGATGTTCATTTAGCGAGGAGTTATTCCAATACAATTTTCTCAGGTTGGATCTTTACTGGCCGCTGACGTAGTACTACGTCATTTGTTCGCTATCCGCCGACGTAGTAATGCGTCACTACATCCAGTTGCAGTAGCCGGTGTCGTAGTAGTACGTTTACTGAGTAACAGTGCTTGTGTTGTCATCATAGAGTCGATTTATTTTAAGTTTTTAATTAAATATATTTGCAATTATTTACTACAATGGAACAACAAACAGGGTGTTGAATATAATATTGACAATGATACTAGTGAGGTGTATGCCGATATATATATATATATATATATATATATATATATATATATAATATATATGTACAATATATTTTACTGAGCTGTTTTCTTTCTTCATTATCTTTCAGGTTGTTTGCCATACCAATACTTATTATTTTTTTATATTTCACAACGTACAATTTAATATTTTGGGTATGATTAATCACCTACGATCGAGTTGTATTACAATCAAAATATAATATCCTCAAACATTTGAATAGATATCATGATAGACGAATCTATAGATATACGCGGAAATATAAAAAACCTTTATCAATGTAAACGAATTCGTTTAAAGTTTTAAAAATAGATGGCTTTAATGTCACGATTTTAATTCACAATAAAGCAGTTCAATATCAGAGTCATTGCGAAGAAGAGCATTCAAAAATTGTGAAGCAGAAAGAAACTGAAAACCATTCAGAAACTGAAGTCCATGCCGAAACTGAAAAGCAAGAGCCGCCAGCCACGAAGCTGGAACGGATAACGAAGGATCACAGGAAGATCAACACAAGATTAGAGTCGTCGCGGAAGAAAAAATCTCTCAGCCAAGCGAAACTACATTGCGAGTGAATAGTGCATGATTAGAAACAAATCCACAAGGATGACACAGTTTCAGGTCGAGGCCTGCCGTAGGATTAAGGTGATCACAACACCGACTGATCTGAAAGAGAGATCAGAGACCTGTCCAGTAAAAAAAAACACTGGAAAGCTCTGAAAGCCAGCAACAAATTCATCTTGATTCATATAGTACATGTCAACAGTGGCGACTACATAGAACCTCGATGACGAGCATAAATCTGTAATCATAAAAGTAATATCTTTTTGGCGTCAAGTAATTTCAAGACTTCTTGTGACACTTTAAACAAACGTGGATAGTGATGTATTAAGCTCCAGAGAAAACTTTGAGTTAATAGAAAAATATGACCCTGTAGTACATGAATTAGTAAGCAAACCAAAAAGCCAAGTAAAATACTTACGCCTAATAATACAAATTGCGCTGGTATCCGCCCTGACTCTAAATTGATCAAATTTGTGAACTTTTCCTTTATTGTATGATAGAGTTGATCATATCCACACAACATCAGAATCCATTTGGTAATAACTGAGAAATCGGTCCTAAACACAATCGCTGATCTTGCTGTAAAACTCATGGAAGTATGTGGTTCCAACTACGTCATGGCCACCACAAGGACACCATAGACAATAAACTAGATATGCTAAATTGGCTTTCAAAGAAATACAGAAACTGAAACCTGTACAACAAGTACAACAACAAGAAATAGAGCCGTTAAAGTCCAGACCCAATCCATATAACCAATTCCACAGAAGACCAAGAACCAGAACACCGTCAAGAAGTCATGTTTGCTACTATCACATAAGGTTTGGAGACAAGAGCAACAAGTGCACACAGCCATGTCTAAACTAAAGCCACCATTGAACACAGGAGCTTGTGAAGATTGTGATATAAATTCTTTAAGTACTGAGCTCAATATTTTCTTGTAGATTCAGGATCCATATTATCAAATTTACCAGCAAACAAATATCGATGTGGCTAACGAATTGGACGAATTAGTACTATTTGCAGCAAAAACATGTGGAACTAGACCTAATATTATACGTTATTTCACATGGCCATCGGCTGATGTATCAACTGCAATCATCAGAGCTAATAAACCTGCTGTTTGACCTCAAAGAAACATATTAATTTATCCTATAACAAGACTAACTTCAAATGGACAAACGCCAGCATTAATTAATACAATCAATCAGTATAAGAATTTACTAAATAACTACATAGACACTACATAGACACCCTGAGGACTCTGTGAATAATACTTAGCAATGCCATTTGGACTAAAGAATGTAACAAACGTTTCAAAAATTCATAAACCATATATTCAGAGGGTTATGTTTGGACTGAATTAAGTTAATTTCGGCTAAAATTCTCTGAAAATAGTTATTGCACTGCAAAATCATTAATGCATTAATGCAAATGCAAAGTTTGATTATTTGTGTAAAATCATGTACCCAAACACGTGTTAAATTTTGGCCGAAATCAGACTTTACCACTTATTGTATGCATTGTGAGGTGACGTCCTGAACAAATATTTTGATTTTTTCTTGTAGTCATTAAACTTTGGTATTGCATTCAATATTATGAAGGATTATGCTGTGGTATTAATGGCTGGCAGCCCCTGCGAGGTGCCTAAAGAGTGGCTCATCATTAACGATGATGGGTCCATAAAGGAAGTTTGGTGGCCACCTAGATACAAAGACATTACATTGATGGTTAAGAGAAAAGCGTCCATAGATCGGAAAACATGGACCCAAGAAGCAGTAGTTTTTAAGGTATTCTATGGTGAGGAATGAGTTTTAAGTTGGCATTGAAGTCCTAAGGGCTGCTTCATCTAAATATTCGTTCTAGAATCTTACATCTCTGCAAGGAGACATGCAGGAGATGAAAGATTCTAATTAACCCAACTTAATGAAGTTGGGCCGCGGTAAAAGGAAGGAGAGGAAGTTGTGTGGACATCAGAGGCATCATATACGTCGTATGATGAAGGTAAGAAAGGAGTAAAATTATAAATCATAAATTACATTCGATTATGTTAAAATAATGATATAATCATCACTATGTAGATATTGCTCTATATGAATCAGATTGTATGGATGGTTTTAACTTACAGTACCTAGAATCAAATTTAGGAACAAAAGTTAGAGGTAAATGTAAAATGCAGTAATTTTGTGTAAATGTTCCGAATCATGATGTATTAAATTCTATTTTGCAAAACAGTTTTGACTTCGGAGGTCAGCCCCGAGACCGAACACACCTACGCTTCCAAGAACCAACACACCTACGCTTCCAAGACCCAACACACCTACGTTCCCGAGACCCAACACACCTACGCTCTCAAGACCCAACACACAATGCTCCCAAGACCCAACACACCTACGCTTCCAAGACCCAACACACCTACGCTCCCGAGACTCAACAGACCTACGCTCCTGAGACCCAACAGACCTACGCTCCCGAGACCCAACAGACCTACGCTCCCGAACCCCAATATAACTACGCTGCGGAGGTGGAGTACAATTTATCACCCAGGCGATCTCCAATCCCAAATACTTGTACCAGCTCCACGCATAATGATTTACGGACCATGATGGCAGATTTTGCAATAAAGCAAGCCAGATTGCAAGGTTAGTTAAATGTTTATATATATATATATATATATATATATATATATATATATGTGTGTGTGTATATATATTTTTACATAATTTAATAATTATTTAATGCTAAAATAATTGAGAGTGTTGATGCCATGAATGCCCAAATAGCGGTAATTATGCGCTACATCCAAGATGGCCAGGTTTTGACGACACGTCAAAATCAAGCAATTGATGTGTCACTGCACAAGAATATAGACTTAATGCTGCCACTGAGAACGAGTTAAATGATTTAGAATCGCGTCTAAAAGATGATGCCGAGTTTTGTACAGAATTTGTAAGTCTCCTCTAGTATAAATATAGTAGATACATATATATCTGTATATATGTTTAGTATGTAATATTTATATTTATATATGCACACTTATTTTTTTCATTATTGTTTTAACAACTTTTAGTAATGAAAGTTGGGGGCATAACTGCACAGGCACACATAGCAAATGTGTGTAGGAGATTGATGAAAAATGAGCTCGCCATGCACTGTCCATGGCTTAGCTTAAAATATAACATAGCAGTTCAAGAAATTGTTCAGAGGTAATTATAAATGATATATATATATATATATATATATATGATTATAATTATAAATGATATATATTTGTAATTCAAATGTCCCGCCATTACTATTAGTAATGTTGGCAATAGCCCTCCCCTACTCAAACCATGTACCCGCCATCTTATATTTATGTTCATGTCGAAACTGTAAAATAACTCTCTTCTTGCTGAATTGCGAAACAAGTAACAATAAAATAAACTGAGTAATTTTAAGGAAGCATTTTTATTTGACCATATTTTGGTCCATCTCACCGAATAACATATATTTATACCAGCGCTTATCCTTGCTAGATTATGTGTGCTTTGTCATTAACCTATAAACGAGACTTTCGTTATTTATTACAATTCGTTGGGCGAAGTAAAAGCTGCTCGAGGTATTTGAGGTTAGCCGGCGTTACAACACGTCGAAGCTAAGTTGCAAGGAGGACAAAATCTACAAGCGGTAGGTTTGTTCGAGGCAGACGATTTGTACGAGGAGGACAATTTGTACGATGCTGCATTATATCCAGCTTCGATTACTACGGTGTTTTCCAGAAGTACGCCAAGGTCAAAGGAGGAACTTTCTAACTCGCAGACCACGTGGGATTTTGGTTATATATTTGAGATCACCTAGCGTGGTTCTCTGTGAAGTATTTATTCTCAAAGCTGATTAGAAGATTTATTTTTATATTAAATGCCATAATATTGTTTTATATTATATTTTAGTTCATCTGTGTTATGTACAGATAGATCCTTTAAATTTTCCAGTAGCTGTTTATATATTTTTTATAGTATTATTATATGTATACTTTTCTTTTCTCTTTTACACTGTATATCAGATTAATATTTATCTTATGTTATTATAGAGCTAGTTAATATTTCATTGTTATTGTGGTTTTCTCATTATTTTTTATTTGTAGATTTGTTTGAACAACTTTAAAATGGCTGACATCGATACTCTGAAAGATGTTCACGAAATTATCAAGACATCTTTTGATTCCATTAGAAAGTTTGTGGCAGGATTCCGTGAGGATGATAACATAAATCTGTTGATTGCACAGAAGCAAAAGTTGGTTGAGCGATCACATGAGTGGGAAACAAATTACATTGAGCTAAATAGGTTGAAGCCAGGAAAGTACACTAAGGTATTTTTAGAATATTCAGAATTATATTAACTTTGATGGCTGAGATTCAGACTTTGATTGATGGTAGGGATATTCCTAAGAATTCGATTAGGGTCTCTAATAGTTCAGTAGATGTTAAGTTGCCTGACATAGTGTTGCCTACATTTAGTGGTGAATTTAGTGAATGGACAGCGTTTATTGACCTGTACAACTCATTGATTCACACAAATGCTAAATTGTCTGACGTGCAGAAGTTGCATTATTTAAAAGGTACTCTCACAGGTTCAGCTTCAAACATTATTTCTTCTTTAAAATTAACTAATGAAAATTACACAGTAGCCTATAATCTCATTTTAAAAACATATGATAATATGTTTTTTAATCATTAATGCTCACTTAAACTCAATCGATAAAATTTTCCCTATTAGTAAAGGTTCTTTTAAAAATTTGAGAGCATTAATGCAAGACAGCAAGTTCAGGCTATGACTGCATTATTTGAACCAGTCAAGTATTGGGATGTCGTTCTTTTGTTCATGTTGTCGAAAAAGTTGGATAACAACACTAGAGTTGCATGGAATTTATCTCAAACATCAGCAGAACTACCAAGTTTGAATAGTTTTTTTAATTTTATTGAAATGAGGGGTAGTAGCTTTAGAGAATTCTAGTTCTGTTTGTAAAGAGCCCTCAGCTAAGACAGTCAACATAATTGTGAAGAAGGCTTCTCAACCTTGCATCTGTTGCAAGGGAGAGCATGCCATTTTCCAATGTGCTGATTTCAAAGCTTTGGATGTCAAGAAGCGAAAGGAACTAGTCTCTAAGCATTCATTTTGTATTCGCTGTATAGCTTCGCGACATGGCATTTCGAAGTGCAAATATAAGTATCCTTGCTCTATATGCCAGAAATCACATAATTCTTTGTTGCACGAGGAAAAGGTTTCCCCTATCAACAATAGTAATATTCTTATGACGCATTCGAATCCTCAAACTCTGCTTTCTGCTGTTTCCTTAATTATTTTTGATGCAAATGGCAAAAGACATTCCGTGCGTGCACTTTTAGATAATGGCTCACAAATAAATTTAATTACTAAATCGCTGGCTTCGCGTCTCCAGCTTCCAATTAATTCTTCACTTCATAATTTAAATGTTTTACAAAGGCAGAGTATGACTTGTAATAAGTCTGTGAAGATTAAAATTAAATCTAAACTAACTTCTTTTGAACGCAAATTGTATTGTGTTATTATTGATAATATTACTCAACATCTTCCTTCTTCATCTATTGATTATTCTCACTGGAGAATCCCGTATCATGTCCAATTAGCTGATCCAGATTTTAATACTCCAGGTCCAATAGACTTGTTGATGGGCGCCGAGCTATATTTTGACATCCTGCAACAGTGTTGTATCCGCTTAGGGAAGAACTTAACAATTTTGAGGAACAGTCGCTTCGGTTGGTTGTTGTCTGGTGTTTATTCAGGTTTATCTCTAACGAAGATCTCCATGAGGAGTTAGCTAAGTTTTGGCAGATAAAGGAGATCTCTTTGAGCAATTCTCTTACCGGTTCAGATAAGGCTTGTGAGGAACACTGTTTCAAATGTACATCGTTTAGGAAATGGCCAATTTGAAGTTGCTTTACCATTTATTGATGGTAAGAAGTATCAGTTGAGAAATTCTTACACACAGGCAAGAACTCATTTTTTGAATTTGGAACGTAGGCTGGTAAAAAATAAGGACTTAAATTTAGCTTACTCCAATTTTATTAATGAGTATGTAAAGTTAGGTCATGCCGAACTTACATCTCTTACAGGAGAAGATTTTGATGTAGTATTTTTTACATCATCACTCGGTTTTCAAGGATGGCAATTTTAATAAAATTCGTGTCGTTTTTGATGCTTCTTGCAAAACTTACACAGGTTTGTCGCTTAATAATGTCATGCATACAGGTCCAAAACTACAACAAGATTTGTTTTCGATTTTGATTCGCTTCAGGTGTCACTTGTATGTTTTTGTCGCTGACATTGTTAAGATGTATAGGCAAATTAAGGTTAGGGATGCAGATGCTAATTCACAATTAATTATTTGGAGAGATTCTCCTCAGAAAAGGCTTGACATTTGTAAGTTGAACACAGTTATATATGGCACTTTATGTGCACCGTACTTGGCCATGCGTTGTTTAAAGATGTTGTCAGAAGAAAATTCTGTCAAGTATCCACTAGCTTCGCAGACTTTAGATAGGGACTGTTATGTCGATGACATAATTACAGATGCATCGTCAGAGCAGGAACTAGGGCAGCTGAAATCGGAGGTCTGTAGTCTGTTGAAGCTAAGTTGTTTTCAGTTACACAAGTAGTCAAGTAATAGTCTTTCGTTGTTAGGTAATGTTCCTAAGGAACAACAAAATTTGTCAGCCACAGACTTTTCTGAACAAAATAATACTGTAAAAACATTAGATTTATCAAGGAATCAAGTTGATGATATTTTCAAAATCTCTTATTCCAATATTTTTATCACTTCTGCAGACACTAAAAGATCTGTGCTTTCTACCATAGCTAAAATATATGATCCTATTGGACGACTCATTTCTCCGATTACCATAACAGCGAAATTGATAATGCAGGAATTATGGAAATGCAATTTAGATTGGGAAGACGCCCTGCCAGATGAATTACAGGATAGCTGGAACGATTTCAGACATCATCTTTCGTGTTTGGAAGATTTGTGTGTTCCGCGTTGTCTTTTCAAGCAGATTCCTGTATGCATAGAGTGTCACGATTTTGCGGACGCTTCATTACTAGCTTATGGAACTTGTATTTATTTACGGGCGACTAATGAAGATGGTAGTATTTCCTGCCATCTAATATTTCTAAATCTAAGGTTGCTCCGTTAAAACAAGTGACACTTCTTCGGTTAGAATTGTTAGCAGCGTTGTTATTGGCAAAATTATATAGGCATGTTATGGCTAATGGTGTTGTGAAGATTAACGAATCATTTCTGTGGAGTGATTCTAGTATTGTTATTGCGTGGCTGCGTACAGAACCCTCACAGTTGAAAATGTTTGTTTCCAATAGAGTGTCGCAAATTTTAGAATTAACTCCAGCAGTTATGTGGAAGCATGTATCTAGCAAGGATAACTCTGCAGACATTGTGTCAAGAGGTGTTAGAATTGCTAATGATTTGTTGAGCTGTGATCTGTGGTTGCACGGGCCATCTTGGCTTTGTAGCACCAGAGAAAATTGGCCAAATAGGTTTTGTGATCCACCAATAGATAATCTGCCGGAAAGACGGGTACTTTGTGCTGTTTCGAATACTGAGGATGATGATGATATCGGTATTGCTCTAAAGTCTTTGGCAGATAGGATATCCAAGTTTAGCAAGCTTGTTAGGATTGTCGCATATTGTCTCAGAAGGAGGAAAAAGCGCAGAACTCTTTGTGATCCGTTGTCAGCATTTGAGATTCAGTTTGCAACACGTAGGATATTTTATTTGGTCCAGTTAGAAACATTCTCTATAACTAGTGATGAAGATTTAGAGACAGATAAGGTCTCAAATCTGAAGTTGAAATCGTTAAACCCATTTAGGGATGCTGACGGCGTGTTGCGTGTAGGTGGATTGAGAGATTGGAACATGCAAACATCTCTTTTGACCAGAAACACCCCATTATTTTACACAAAAAACACGTAATTGTTCGTATGTTTTTAAAGTCAGAGCATGAGCGACTGTTGCATGCAGGGACTCAAACCGTTCTGGGAAATGTAAGGTTGAATCAGATTATCCCAATGCCGGGAAAAGTGAGATACCACAATTTAAGAGAGGTGGTTGTTAGTCTGACCAATGGAGCAACAATCCAAAACATCAGACGCAACTTTTATGCGTCAAACCCAATTCCAGGCTGTAGATGGAGAAACGTTCCTTACTATCCAGTCCTGATGAACCCGGATGATATAATGCCGGTAGATCATAATTTAGATGATGATGTTTCAGAATTTAATCGAATGCATGCTTGGTTGCAATTGAAATTACTAAAGTTCGTTTGCATAGATAGAATAGATTACCAACAGAAAGGAAATCGGGCAATGCTGATTAGTAATGCCGAAGAGAATTTGCGTTTTCCAGATTATACGCAAAACACCCTGGAGGAGTATTATCAAAATCTAAAACTCCGGTAATGTGACCGAGTACTGGTCGAGTTAAACCGCGTCAAAATTAGAAGAATTAGAAGGGCAGCTCACACTAACAGGCGAATTATTGGCCAATTAATGGTCGTAACGCCTTAAAGCAAATTATTCATAATTGTTGTAAGTGTGCTCGTTTTAAGGCTGCTGCTAGTCAACTGATGGGTAGTCTCCCAACAGATTGGATCACTCAACATCGCCCATTTAAGGTAGTTGGGGTAGATTTTGCTGATCCAATATTGTTGAGATCAAGTCGTTTAAGGAAGGCTCCTCGAGTTAAGGCCTATATTTCGTTATTTGTATGTAAGGTGACCAAGGCAATCCATATAGAATTAGTTTCTAGCCTCTCAACTGATGCCTTTTTAGCTGCGTTGAGACGGTTCATTTTTCGTAGGGGTTGTTGTTCTATCATACATAGTGACAATGGGAAGAATTTCGTAGGAGCCAACAACGAGTTGAAGGAGTTATATAGGTATTTTAAATTGGATATGACTAGACAAGGTTTGGTAACAGCTGCATCTCAGTTAGGAATAATATGGAAATTTACTCCGTCTTATGCACCTCACTCCGGAAGGTTATGGGAGGGTTCCATTAAACAAATGAAACACCATATTCGTAGGGTGTTAGGATCGCATTACTTCACGTACGAAGAATACCTCACTGTATTGGCACAGATCGAGGCAATTCAGAACTCCAGACCATTGTTATCATTCACGGATGATAACTGAGATGTTTCATATATATAAGTCCAGGTCATTTTTTAATAGATGAAGCAATCACAGCACTTCCAGATCCATCTTAAAGTTGTTCAAGCAAATGGCAGCGATGAGGAACCAATTTTGTACATCTTGGTCCAAACAATATTTAAGTAATTTGCAGAAGAGGCAAAATGGTCTCAGGCTCGATCCAATATTTTAATTGACTCCATAGTACTAATTAAGGAAGATAATAGTCCGCCTTTGAATTGGCCTACTGGTCGAATTTTGGAAACTAAACCAGGACGTGATGAAAAGGTACGAGTCGTTATTGTAAAAACTCCTACTGGATTACACGTCCAATAACAAAGATTGTACCTTTACCTTGTAATTAATTTCATTTTTTGTTACTTAATAATTTTCTATTATCTCCTTTGTATATATATTTAGTATTAAGTTTTGCAGTTGCACTATGGTTTGTTTTATTAGGCAATGTTTGTTATATGATTAATATTGTCATTTTCATTTTAGATTAACATAACTGGTAAGAAATGTTTTCATTTCAGTTTTCAGTAATTGTTATATTATCTATCTATATATTATACGGTCCACTCAAATATTTTGTTATGTTAATTATTATAATCTGGATGCAAGCATCGCCCCGGAGCATTGACAAAATTGTTTGTCACATTTTTTCTTATGTAATGTCAAATGTAATGTTATATATATTTGTAATTCAAATGTCCCGCCATTACTATCAGTGACGTTGGCAATACTCTTCCCCTACTCAAACTATGTATCCGCCATGTTATATTTATGTTTATGTTAAAGCTATGTAAAATAACTATCTTCTTCCTGAACCGTGAACCAATTAACATTTAAAAATAAATGAGTAATTTAAAGGAAGCATTTTTATTATACCAATGTGATATTCATTTGCTTTGAATTCTTAGCTTCATATGAAAAAGCCAGAAGAGCGGCAACGGCATAGTGAAGCTTCTCAAAGTGATGAGCCGCGAGGAAGGGGTCACCTTAAGAGGACCAAAAGGGTGTTTGAAGATGAGATTCAGGAAAAGGAAGATTATTGTAAATAGTTACTTTCATAAAATTCTTTGTATCATATTAAAATGAATATATTTGACTAATGTTCTTGCAGCCGACACAAAATTTAATTCAATCTTAGATTACCGGCAGATGGCAAGGAAGAAGCAGGCCATAACTATAGAACAACACACTGTTGATCAAGGCACTCAGACAGAGGCTTTGCATGTAGAGGCTTTGATGGAAAGATTGACACGAATAGAAAGTAAGTGATTCATAGTGATTGTGTCTTAATTATTATTTATTCTTATCAATTTTTCAATAGATTCTTTTCACTACATCGCAAAGAAAACACCAATGCTACTTCAAATTCAATAAATGCATTGAGAAATCAAATTTGTTTGAACAGTTCTACTACAAGTTTAGATATTGATGCCACGCCAGATAGTTTCGACTTTTGGCAGTTACATAAAAAATAGCGTCAGAGAAAAAAAGGAAATAAAAGACGTGATGAAATAGATTTATATCTAAATGAACAGTCACGCCTATAGAAAGCAACACCATAGAATCATGGAAAGATATGAGGGAAATTGTTCCCAATTTATAGAATAAATTTCGAAAATACGCCACTATTATTAAGTTATAGCAGGAGTTTCGGATAATAAAATTATCATCAGTATTCAAAATGCAGCATATGAAGAAATTTTTCCATTGAGGGCTCAATAATCACCAAGAAAGATGTTCGAAATATAAAATGCAAAGCAGTGCTACCATACCCTACCCATATAGATAATAATAATAAAACGTAGAACATGATGTACTAGAAGAAGATGATCTTTTTATGGTCATAATGACTATAGTGCAGGCTACTATTTTAAATGAATATAGACATGATAAAACATGCATAGATAGATCTCATGAAGCAAATTCTTATTGATTTAACCTGCATACTCTTCTTGTGATTGGTGAGTTTGGGGTAGGTTATCCCGTAGCATTTTGTTTCACCAATCGGCAAGACAAGACTGTATTTAAATTATTTTTTGAGAAAATTTGTAGTTCAATAGTAGTAAAGTAAAAAAAAAATGTGCCATCTTAACTTTTATGTCTGATGATGCACCTGCGTATTACAATGCATGGTCATCTGTCATGACTTCGACAAACAACCATTTACTTTGTTCATGGCATGTATCAAGAAGCTGGAAAAGGGCATTTAATCCAAAAGTTCAAAATACTCAAAAGCATACAATCGCTTTCAACACCAAATTAATAATTCGTGCAATACTATGTGAGAGTCATTTTTGAACTATGTTTATAGAAAGGATCAATATCAATAAATTAAAGAGCATGCTTTTAGGACGCAAATGCTGCAGGCCGCTGGACAAAGCATATTTTAAATGTTGAAAAGAATGCGTTTCACTAGAGAAACCGAAAAAAAATATGTATACGGTAACATCAGTTCCGTCGGAGCGCCTTATACGAAGGCTGGCATGATAACAAAATAGAAATGGCTCTTCGAAACATCCACATTAATTTCGAAAACAATAT
>NW_020538301.1:0-47361 GCF_003426905.1 Ctenocephalides felis
TTATGGAACTTGTATTTATTTACGGGCGACTAATGAAGATGGTAGTATTTCCTGCCATCTAATATGTTCTAAATCTAAGGTTGCTCCGTTAAACAAGTGACACTTCTTCGGTTAGAATTGTTAGCAGCGTTTTTGTTATTGGCAAAATTATATAGGCATGTTATGGCTAATGGTGTTGTGAAGATAACGAATCATTTCTGTGGAGTGATTCTAGTATTGTTATTGCGTGGCTGCGTACAGAACCCTCACAGTTGAAAATGTTTGTTCCAATAGAGTGTCGCAAATTTTAGAATTAACTCCAGCAGTTATGTGGAAGCATGTATCTAGCAAGGATAACTCTGCAGACATTGTGTCAAGAGGTGTTAGAATTGCTAATGATTTGTTGAGCTGTGATCTGTGGTTGCACGGGCCATCTTGGCTTTGTAGCACCAGAGAAAATTGGCCAAATAGGTTTTGTGATCCACCAATAGATAATCTGCCGGAAAGACGGGTACTTTGTGCTGTTTCGAATACTGAGGATGATGATGATATCGGTATTGCTCTAAAGTCTTTGGCAGATAGGATTCCAAGTTTAGCAAGCTTGTTAGGATTGTCGCATATTGTCTCAGAAGGAGGAAAAAGCGCAGAACTCTTTGTGATCCGTTGTCAGCATTTGAGATTCAGTTTGCAACACGTAGGATATTTTTATTTGGTCCAGTTAGAAACATTCTCTATAACTAGTGATGAAGATTTAGAGACAGATAAGGTCTCAAATCTGAAGTTGAAATCGTTAAACCCATTTAGGGATGCTGACGGCGTGTTGCGTGTAGGTGGTTGAGAGATTGGAACATGCAAACATCTCTTTTGACCAGAAACACCCCATTATTTTACACAAAAAACACGTAATTGTTCGTATGTTTTTAAAGTCAGAGCATGAGCGACTGTTGCATGCAGGGACTCAAACCGTTCTGGGAAATGTAAGGTTAATCAGATTATCCCAATGCCGGGAAAAGTGAGATACCACAATTAAGAGAGGGTGGTTGTTAGTCTGACCAATGGAGCAACAATCCAAACATCAGACGCAACTTTTATGCGTCAAACCCAATTCCAGGCTGTAGATGGAGAAACGTTCCTTACTATCCAGTCCTGATGAACCCGGATGATATAATGCCGGTAGATCATAATTTAGATGATGATGTTTCAGAATTTAATCGAATGCATGCTTGGTTGCATTGAAATTACTAAAGTTCGTTTGCATAGATAGAATAGATTACCAACAGAAAGGAAATCGGGCAATGCTGATTAGTAATGCCGAAGAGAATTTGCGTTTTCCAGATTATACGCAAAACACCCTGGAGGAGTATTATCAAAATCTAAAACTTCGGTAAGGTGACCGAGTACTGGTCGAGTTAAACCGCGTCAAAATTAGAAGAATTAGAAGGGCAGCTCACACTAACAGGCGAATTATTGGCCAATTAATGGTCGTAACGCCTTAAAGCAAATTATTCATAATTGTTGTAAGTGTGCTCGTTTTAAGGCTGCTGCTAGTCAACTGATGAGTAGTCTCCCAACAGATTGGATCACTCAACATCGCCCATTTAAGGTAGTTGGGGTAGATTTTGCTGATCCAGTATTGTTGAGATCAAGTCGTTTAAGGAAGGCTCCTCGAGTTAAGGCCTATATTTCGTTATTTGTATGTAAGGTGACCAAGGCAATCCATATAGAATTAGTTTCTAGCCTCTCAACTGATGCCTTTTTAGCTGCGTTGAGACGGTTCATTTTTCGTAGGGGTTGTTGTTCTATCATACATAGTGACAATGGGAAGAATTTCGTAGGAGCCAACAACGAGTTGAAGGAGTTATATAGGTATTTTAAATTGGATATGACTAGACAAGGTTTGGTAACAGCTGCATCTCAGTTAGGAATAACATGGAAATTTACTCCGTCTTATGCACCTCACTCCGGAGGGTTATGGGAGGGTTCCATTAAACAAATGAAACACCATATTCGTAGGGTGTTAGGATCGCATTACTTCACGTACGAAGAATACCTCACTGTATTCGCACAGATCGAGGCAATTCAGAACTCCAGACCATTGTTATCATTCACGGATGATAACTGAGATGTTTCATATATATAAGTCCAGGTCATTTCTTAATAGGTGAAGCAATCACAGCACTTCCAGATCCATCTTAAAGTTGTTCAAGCAAATGGCAGCGATGAGGAACCAATTTTGTACATCTTGGTCCAAACAATATTTAAGTAATTTGCAGAAGAGGCAAAATGGTCTCAGGCTCGATCCAATATTTTAATTGACTCCATAGTACTAATTAAGGAAGATAATAGTCCGCCTTTGAATTGGCCTACTGGTCGAATTTTGGAAACTAAACCAGGACGTGATGAAAAGGTACGAGTCGTTATTGTAAAAACTCCTACTGGATTACACGTCCAATAACAAAGATTGTACCTTTACCTTGTAATTAATTGCATTTTTTTTGTTACTTAATAATTTTCTATTATCTCCTTTGTATATATATTTAGTATTAAGTTTTGCAGTTGCACTATGGTTTGTTTTATTAGGCATAGTTTGTTATATGATTAATATTGTCATTTTCATTTTAGATTAACATAACTGGTAAGAAATGTTTTCATTTCAGTTTTCAGTAATTGTTATATTATCTATCTATATATTATACGGTCCACTCAAATATTTTGTTATGTTAATTATTATAATCTGGATGCAAGCATCGCCCCGGAGCATTGACAAAATTGTTTGTCACATTTTTTCTTATGTAATGTCAAATGTAATGTTATATATATTTGTAATTCAAATGTCCCGCCATTACTATTAGTGACGTTGGCAATATTCTTCCCCTACTCAAACTATGTATCCGCCATGTTATATTTATGTTTATGTTAAAGCTATGTAAAATAACTCTCTTCTTCCTGAACCGTAAACCAATTAACATTTAAAATAAACTGAGTAATTTAAAGGAAGCATTTTTATTATACCAATGTGATATTCATTTGCTTTGAATTCTTAGCTTCATATGAAAAAGCCAGAAGAGCGGCAACGGCATAGTGAAGCTTCTCAAAGTGATGAGCCGCGAGGAAGGGGTCACCTTAAGAGGACCAAAAGGGTGTTTGAAGATGAGATTCAGGAAAAGGAAGATTATTGTAAATAGTTACTTTCATAAAATTCTTTGTATCATATTAAAATGAATATATTTGACTAATGTTCTTGCAGCCGACACAAAATTTAATTCAATCTTAGATTACCGGCAGATGGCAAGGAAGAAGCAGGCCATAACTATAGAACAACACACTGTTGATCAAGGCACTCAGACAGAGGCTTTGCATGTAGAGGCTTTGATGGAAAGATTGACACGAATAGAAAGTAAGTGATTCATAGTGATTGTGTCTTAATTATTATTTATTCTTATCAATTTTCAATAGATTCTTTCACTACATCGCAAAGAAAACACCAATGCTACTTCAAATTCAATAAATGCATTGAGAAATCAAATTTGTTTGAACAGTTCTACTACAAGTTTAGATATTGATGCCACGCCAGATAGTTTCGACTTTTGGCAGTTACATAAAAAATAGCGTCAGAGAAAAAAAGGAAATAAAAGACGTGATGAAATAGATTTATATCTAAATAAACCAGTCACGCCTATAGGAAGCAACACCATAGAATCATGGAAGGATATGAGGGAAATTGTTCCCAATTTATAGAATAAATTTCGAAAATACGCCACCATTATTAAGTTATAGCAGGAGTTTCGGATAATAAAATTATCATCAGTATTCAAAATGCAGCATGTGAAGAAATTTTACCATTGAGGGCTCAATACTTACCAAGAAAGATGTTCGAAATATAAAGTGCAAAGCAGTGCTACCATACCCTACCCATATAGATAATAATAATAAAACGTAGAACATGATGTACTAGAAGAAGATGATCTTTTTATGATCATAATGACTATAGTGCAGGCTACTATTTTAAATGAATATAGACATGATAAAACATGCATAGATAGATCTCATGAAGCAAATTCTTATTGATTTAACCTGCATACTCTTCTTGTGATTGGTGAGTTTGGGGTAGGTTATCCCGTAGCATTTTGTTTCACCAATCGGCAAGACAAAACTGTATTTAAATTATTTTTTGAGAAAATTTGTAGTTCAATAGTAGTAAAGTAAAAAAAAAATTGCCACCTTAACTTTTATGTCTGATGATGCACCTGCGTATTACAATGCATGGTCATCTGTCATGACTTCGACAAACAACCATTTACTTTGTTCATGGCATGTATCAAGAAGCTGGAAAAGGGCATTTAATCCAAAAGTTCAAAATACTCAAAAGCATACAATCGCTTTCAATCAATAATTCGTGCAATACTATGTGAGAGTCATTTTTGAACTATGTTTATAGAAAGTTATCAATATCAATAAATTAAAGAGCATGCTTTTAGGACGCAAATGCTGCAGGCCGCTGGACAAAGCAATATTTTAAATGTTGAAAAGAATGCGTTTCACTAGAGAAACCAAAAAAAATATGTATACCGGTAACATCAGTTCCGTCGGAGCGCCTTATACGAAGGCTGGCATGATAACAAAATAGAAATGGCTCTTCGAAACATCCACATTAATTTCGAAAACAATATTATCTCAGTGTTTTAAAGAATGATAAATTGTACGTCGCTGAAACATTCAATTGTAATATGCAAACATATATTCGAGTGCACTAGTTTGCTTATGTATCAAGAATTACGTGTATTAATTGGCAGACTCACAACTGGCAGGCCCAGACAGTTTCGTGGGCGTGGCCTATCGGCGAAGGCGTGGCCAGCATTTAACATTAATAAAACATTTTTTTTTATAAATGTTATGTATTTAAACTAATATAATATCAAACATAAATAAATAATAATATAAAATAATATAAAATCAAACTTCAGAGCTTACAATTTGCTCTTATGTAACACAGCAGCATTTTTTAAAGTGTGCGCACTGCAATATATTTTTTATTTTTTCATGCTTTTATGATAAATATCATCTAGTAAATTGTAAGCCCTGAAGTTTATTTATGTTTGACATTATATTAGTTTGAATACATATCATTTATAAAAAAAATGTGTTTATTTTATTTTATCAATATGCAATGCAAATGTATTTATTTTCAGAATGCTTTCATAAATATCTACTATTTATAAATTTCAGATATTTGTTGTAGTACATTAACAAATTATAATTTATTATAATATTAAACCAAATATAGATGTAAAAATAATTAAAAAAAAAAAATATTCTGGCGGGATTCGAACTGGCGACTGTGAGCCTAGGCCTCGAACAAAAAGTTGAGAGTAAGCGCCGCAAACCACTCGACTATCTCGACACATTGATACAAAGCGCAACGCGCGTAGACATAGCGCTTAGCGCGTTTTTAGCAGTTTTAATCAATTTTTATTTAATTTTTTTAATTAAACCGCTTCCCATAGGACTCTAATATTTAAAGGTGTTCGGTTTGACCATCAACCCTACAACCATGCGAAATTTCATGAAAATCCCAGAAGAGTAAACCTGATGGTTACCTTGTTAGAGCGCATGACAGACTCCGATTATTTATCCAAGAATTCAATAGTGAAATGAAAGAAAAATTTTTATCCAAAAATTCGAATGAAATTGAAAAAAAAGTGGTGCACATGTGGAAAGACATTCCTTTTTCCGAAATTTAAAAATCGTATATATAAAAAATAAAATATTCAACTTGAGTGTACATGGTACAAGCAACGACATGAAAAAGCATACTTAGATAAAATATGGATCGAAAATTTGAGCATAACAAACATTGAAACGTATATGGAACTAAAAAATACAAATGAAGTATTTTCGTTTCTAGTAAAGGAATAAAACTTAACCAATTATAAAATACGCAGTCTCTTGTATGTTCAAAAATAAATCTTAAATTAAATATGTATAGCTTAATATAGTGGCAAAAAAAAAAAATGGAACTAAAATTATAAGAAACATGTTTACTTTTATTATAGCGATAGTATGTGCTATTAGTAACTATAATTATATTATTAATGATTAATATAATTTTACATTCATTTTAAAGTTATCACATTTAATGTATTGTAGAAATGTATTCAAGCGTTTGTAGTTTTCCAATTGTAAGTTTAGTGAAAACAAAGAAAATTTTATTATATCTTACCAGTTTATCCTACAAGTTACATGTGTTGATCGTTGAATATTTAAAATTAGTTAAATGTAGCCTATTGCATTAAAAAATGATTATTCTCTTCAAGAATTTCTTAATATTTGCAAATATCAATACAAATTTTTAATATCGATTTCGAGTGCAAATCGATTTTACTCTATATTACTTTTTCTTAAATATCCAGGCTGCATAACATGTTTCAATTTCCTTTTTATATCAATTTAACAAACTTAGTAGATACATAAGTGATTTGGTAAAGATTGGAAGAGACCTTTTACCAGAGATCAGTTAAGTCAGTCGAAGGTGCCAAGATTTTACAATCACAATTGAATTGGACAAATCAATCTTCACGACCTTGAATAATTTATATAAGTATTGAAATATCTTCGTTTGCCAATGGATTATAGCATTTTATACATGGTTACGATTTGCGTACAAATTAAAGCAATCCTCTTGATTTGAACCTTTGAGCGAATATTATTTATTGTGATGTCACTTCCTTCTTTGACTAAACTAAGGTCAGTTATACCATTTGATCCATGATTAAGAAATCCGTACAAATTAAAACTGTTTCTGATTAATTATGCATGGCGATGAAGAATCTTCAAGCTAATACTATTTATTGTGATGGCACATTTTCTAAATATCTCAAAATTATTAAATGTGTAAAAATTCCTTCTGTGACTGAATTATAGATATCATTTTATTAGCATTCGGTATTGATCTTCGAAGAAAAATAATCTAATAGCCAAATAGATCCAAAATTAAATTAAAAAAATGTTGAAGTATAAAGTATGAAGTATTCATACTTTGCATCCGCTTCAATTTGATATTTGATTAATAATGTAAATCCAGGGCGGTTTCTTCTATTTGGTTGAAAACTACTTTGAGTACTTCACAATCGTAAAGACATGAATGTCTTTGGCTGGATTGGAACTAACTTCTATTTGGATGTTTCAAATAGTTTGGCACAATAAAGCCATCAAATCATTGCCATCACAATGATCATTATAAATCAAACTTCCTTTTTCATTGTCATGTGTGATTTTTCAACAAATAGACCAAGAAAATTGTAATATAAATAAATCATAATTACTGACACTATCAAAATCAAAATTGTATATGATATACCGTGTATTATACACTAAATAATCGTGTTATGCATTTGTCTCAATCAAAGTTAATTCCTTCCATGACATGTTATATGCTCATGTTATTTTACGTAGAAGCAAACCTATGCTCCCTTCAAATATTCATATCGTCTGTCATATTGAAATAAATGAGTCATTATAGTAAATATTAATCATATTGCTCACTATTTTGTTTCACTTCCAAAAATACTTAGTTGTTCTGGTTCCAATAGATTCGCAATTTCGTTATTATATTATCGTTAGTTATTGTTGAAACTCAATAACAGTGCTTTTACTTCAATTCGGCCATTATCTCTCGTTTTATGTACGAAATAATGTTTCATTCCATTTATAATACTCCTTTACCATAATCTATTATCTTAACATTTCCTATTATTTTCTTTATTATTAATTTTATTTTCTTTTCTGAATTATTTATTTTATTTCCAAATTTGTTTTGTTAGCATTCAACAAATAAAGTTTCTTCATGGCTGCTATATATTTTAGCTAATTTTACATATTCAAAGACTAAATCACACATTATTTAGTTTTATTATCACAACATTGATTGATTTCGAAAAAAATCACAATCAAGAAAACTACCGACAAATTTACAATACATTACATACTGATTTACTAACGCGTTTGTTTTTTTTTTAGATTTATTTTCGCTTAATAAGAAACTCATGAGCAAATAAAATTATATGTAACATAGTAGCACACGTAACTAAACAGCTCAATATCATTCGGACGATTTAAAAAATAATTAAAAAATGTCACATTCTAACAATTTTCTAGATTTACTAAAACACGATCTATGCTTTTGTAGTGGATTGTAAATAGAAATAAAAAATTTGAAAATAAGAATATTTGCATATTCTTTAAATCCAAGATGTATAACTTGATGTTGCCTTCTACAATTCTAGTATTCTATTGATATGTTTTGGATTTTGAGTTCTCTACATGGTGCACCACTAGTACTACAACCTGGTAATACTTTAATTGCAAGTATTACCTTGATAAGATTTCCATTAAAAATTTGTCATCAGAGTATTGTCTCACTTATCTTCAGTAGAATTTTGGACAAATAATGAAATTGTTCGCGCCAAACACGCAGCCTACATAGGATGTTATAATTTACGATAAGGAGGATAAATGTGGACATATACCTTGTTCGTGGGCTCTCAATGCCCAGAAAACAAACTATTTATGGCCAATAGATATAATTCTCCATTGAAGGTTCATAAAATAATTAAGTGGTGTAAGCCCCTTCCCGATACTGTGAAATACAAAAATTGTCACGAAGAGATTGTAGCTACATCTTCAAATTATAAACTAATAAAAGTATATGAAGCGAGGGCAGAGTTCACATCCTGTGTTGATGGTGAACAGGAGAAAAAAGAACAAATGAGGAAATAGCCCCAATATAGAGAAAGGTATATTATTTAATATCTTTATATCATATCATTCAACAAAACATTCATGTTAATTTTATTGCAGAAGTGATATATATATATATATATATCTTATATATAAAATTCTTCTGTAACATGTAAGTTTCATATTTCCTCTAAACTATAATTCGGATTTTCATGAATCTTCCTGAAGTTTGTTCGGGAATTTTTTAGAATGTTTTGATTCATAGAAATATAGTTAATTGTAGAAATAAATAGAAAAAATTACTAAAAACCGCTTATCATTGTTTGCCCTTGAAAATATTTGAAGCTTAGTTTGACATTAAAAACAATTGAGGACTGTCATTTGCCAAACATTTCTATTCACTTATAGGCTAAGGCAATATTAGAATATAATAAATTCATAATTATGAATAAGGAAAATGTAATGTCTACATTATTAATGCCGAAAAGCAGCTGAGATGTGCCAAAAATTAAATTTTATAAGATGCAATAATATAACATGCATTTGACAAGTGATGCAGTCTGCGCATGCGTCTGACGTGCGCGTGGTTTGCTTTTGCTTGCAATAATTTTGTTTGCGCACTTTGCGAACAGATTCGCCGTACGAATTCGCGCAAAGGAGCGAGCCATAAGTGATTGCGCTCAAACATATTCAATTTGCAGTCGTTTTGCCTTACTATACTAAGTCACAATACAAAAAAAATTATTTAAAAGTTTCATTGTGTCAAAAATTCATATGTTTGTCATTGGGTACGGAATATTTACTCAATGGAGCGCTTTGGGTCTGAAATTTTTACTATTTTCCAATTCGTTTGGAATTTTGGAACTAGGTTCATCTTACTCTTCAGAAGTGAAAACAATTTAGACTCCTTTACCACTTCTCGGGTGGATGACATTTCTTTTCAGTGGTGTAATTTTACTTTTTTCAAAATAACGTTGGGTATCGATAAAAGACTAATTATACGAGAAAAATATTTAATAATGTTTTTTCAAAAAAGGAAATACTTTTCAAGTTACTGGCTACTGAATATTTGTTTCTTTTTTGCGTTTTTCATCATTTGTTGCTAACACCTTCAAAAATATACATTTTAACGAAAATCATGTAATGAACAGAATTATATCAATTAAAATCTTAAAAAATCGTTATTTTATAGTGTTTTTAGGAACATTATTAGCTAGATATGAAAATGGGTTTTTATAGTGCTCAAAATAAGCTTTAAAATGAGTATTTCTGCGTGTAAAATGAGTGAGCTATCATGCAGATAAAGGACGCATGCAATGTTTTTTTTTTTCATTTAAATCAAATACTTTGAGTGCCATATCCACCAAAATTAAAAATAATCGTATTCAATCTAGAATTAACTTGGTTTAAGAGATCTTGATGGATTCTAGAAAATACCACAACTTTAGTACAAATGATTCTCAAAAAACTCATGATTTCATGAAAAAAAAAAAACATTTAAAAAAAACAACCAATTTCTCATCATAATACCTCTGAAAGAATACGTATAAAAGTATATATATAAGAAAATTCGAGGTATTTTTCTAACTAATTATTATTGTTTATTATTTTTTCGTTACACAAATATTGATAGATGTATGATTAATTAAGGAGCTGTCCAACCAGAGGTCTTTCGAGCCCTTTAACCCTTCGCCGTTTTACAATAAGAGAAGTTACGGTAAAATTAATGATAGAGAAAGTTGTAGCTCATTTAATCACCTTTAAAATAGTGTATTACAAGTTCTGATAAAATCAGAATTAAAAGAGTAATAATCCAATTAATGCTGTGGATGGTGACGGAGTGCAAATTGTTAAAAACATTGAAATTAAGATAAAGATTAGCCTATTTCCAAAATATCAAGTAAATTGGAGCACAGTAAAAAAAATTTACAGAGCAATAATTTTGTTGATCGTAAGTTGAATAGAGCACATGTGAACAGGATTTGACAAATTAATTCACTTCAAATATAAACTTAAGCAATAATGTATATTGATTTATTAGAGAAAAAAATGCAATTTAGATATTAAAATTACTTAAAGCCAGTTAAAATATGGTACAAAATTATAAAAATTATAGGCAACATTATTGAAGCAATTATTTTGGGTGAGAAAAATAAAGGTGATATTGCACCTTTGCCGCGAATGCTATATATTAATTCTTTCTGAATTTGTTGTACTTTTTAAAAGATTTAAATTTTCAACATGAGTATCTTATGCTATGACCATAAATCAAAAAGGCAGACGATCATTTTTAGTGTGATAAATTTGGAAAATCAATGTTTTAGTCGTGAATAAACAAAAAATCATTCATTTATACATCCACATCTACAGGTATGGCTAAAAATACTATATAACCCTTAAATGCAATAAAATAAATTGAGCTATTGGAAATAAATTTGTTCTATAAATCGCAGTGTATAATTTTTAATATACAATTTTATTGAACATTTTTTAATATTTGTTAAATAAATAATTAAAGTGTTAACTGTGGAAATTGAGAACAATCATTTTATTTGAAACAGTTCTACATTCAACATCACTTATATTGGTGTAAATAGTAATTCAAAAAACAGTAATTATTATTTTTAACTAAGCAGTAAATATTAGTATAAAATATTGAAAAATTGTAGACGTAGGTACAGAACAACGTCTGTCGGGTCAGCTAGTATATATATATATATATATATATATATAAAAGTAGAGGAGAGTCCCAATATGGAGACGGGTACATTATTTAAAATTTATATATTTAAACTATTTATTAAAATCTTTTAAATTCCAATAAAAAAATTCATTCGTCTCAATATATATGTCGCAGAGGACAAGTTAGATAGTAGCATCAACACTCTATCCAAATTATCATATGAAATTAATGAAATGAAGGAAGACATAAGGGAGCTGTTGTCATATAAGAGAGATTCCGGTCACAGGTAATTATGCACAGTGAGATTTTTTTTGAGTAATTTTTTTTATTTTAATAAATTTAATTCGAAATAAATTGGAGCACCCCTAAGCGACAAAGAATGTTTCTAAAATCATCAATTAGATTTACACCAGTTTTCGCAATGGTATATGCATTTGAAAATTACAATAATATTAATTACTTGTATTTTTAAAAACAAACTATTGCAGAGTGTCAAACAAAAACGCAGCAATGCCTTGACACCCCGAGTCCATAAAATGTATGACACATCAAAAATTTTGATACAGGAGGTGCGAAGAATTAATAAACAAAATACAAATTTACGGGACAAATTTCAGCAGAGCATCAAATGTGCTGAAAAATTCTCTTGTATTCCAGCGACGTTAAATTTGAGGGCAAGTCATAAAATGCCAATTGAGAGAACATACAAAAAAAACCGAATGGAAGAAAATTCAACATTTGAGGATAAAATTCTCGCATTGACATTTTATAAAAAGTCGCCAAAGACCTGCTATTTCTGGAGGCAAATATTTATATTGCCGAGTCTTCAAACTTTTAGAAATTTACTGTCGCATATCCCATTACATGTTGGAATTAACGATAAGCTTTTACAATCATTAGAAGCTGCTATCTCTCGCAAAAAAGATATTTGCAGCAAATATTGTATATTAATGTTCGACGAGAAATCTTTATCTTCTGATTTATCATATGATCAGAAAAAGGATCATATAATAGGATTTGAACAACAGGCAAATGGCTGGAAGCTTTTACTTGCAGATCATGCAGTAGTTTTTATGTTGAAGCAAATTAAAGATCGATGGAAGCAGTCTGTTGCTTTTTACTTTTTAGTTGGTGGAGTCAATAGTTCAGATTTAAAAAGTCTCATTGTTGATATCTCTCGAAAAATATTTAGTATTGATTTAAAAATTTAGCCACAGTTTGCGACCAATACTCCGCAAACTGTAAAGCTATTAATATGTTATTGAAAGACACCGAACACGATTATAAAACTAGAGACTGGAACGAAGTGAGTTTTGAAATTGATGGGCACGAAATAATTCCGTTGTTTGACCCTCCGCATTTATTAAAATGCATGCGCAATAATTTTGCAAAATATAAAGTAAAGTTTACATACTTAGACGAGAAGGAATATGAGCCTTCCTGGTAAGATATTGTAAACTATTATGACTATGATGCAAATTGCAGATTGTTCCGGAAATGTTCTTCATTAACTGAACATCATCTCGATTAAAATAAGATGAAGCGGATGAATTTCAGCCTGGCAGCTCAAGTTTTTTCCCAACGCAATGAGGATGGTTTACAGAACTCCGGTTACTTGGAAGCAAATGGAAGTTCTACAACATTTGGAACTGGAGAATTTTTTATTTTTATGGACTGTTTATTTGAGAGCGTGAATGGATTGACTAAATTGCCAGTACGAGGTAAATTATTTCGTTGTGCTGTTTCTAATCAATCACAGCATATAAAATTTTGGCATAAAGCTAAGGAAGTATTAAATTCAATATAGTTCATAAAGATAAAAATTTGTAAGAGAGTATTAATCCCGCGCTATGAAGTCCTAATAATTTTAACGGATAGGGAGATAAAATCCTCTTGGGGAAAAAATTGTATCGGAGGCATTTACGCGGCCGGCCAAAATCGGAGATGTCGTTCAGGCGAAATCCTTCCTCAACCTTTCTTAATTTTAAAAAAAATTAGAAAATTTTAGAATCCAAAGTTTAGATATTATGCAGAAAATTTTAGATATTTTAAATTACAGAAAATTTTAGAATAAAAATTTACAGAAAATTTTAGATATTATAAATTCAGGAAATTTTAGAATATAAATTACAGAATTTTAGAAATTTTTAGAATATAAATTACTGAATTTTAAAAATTTTAGAATATAAATTACAGAATTACAGAAAATTTTAGAATATAAATTACAGAACTATAGAAATTATAAATTTTAGAATTTAAATTACGAGGTTTCATATCAAATTTATATATAATTTTATATTGAAATTTAAGAATTTATTGGCTAAGTAGTATTTTCACAAAATTGAATTTTGTATCTTTATAGTTTGAAATTTTGTTTTAGATTATATAAGATTTAAGAATTTGCAGTACTAATCTTTTTGTGTAATTTAGGGATATATATATATATATATATATATATATATCTCAGACTGATATATCAGAATATATGTCAGACAGCAGAAGGGCTACTACTGGTTTCGGACTACCACAACAGAGAGTATTCAGCAGATCGTACGACTCAATTTTTGATCAACGTTTGGAATTTCATGTGGAAGGTAACCCAAATTCTCTTAACCTTTTAGACTCAATTTTTAGTAATCAAATCAATATTTCTTGTGTACTCATGCGTTACCAATTCACAGTTCACACCCTTCCATTCCTCTCTGTGTCGATAGAAACCATACAATGGCTTACTTGTCCCTTTCTGAAGCTAGATCAATGATTAAGTGTTTTGATGGAAGCGATCCATCACAGCTTCCAACATTTTTAAGAACGTGTTCCTTTGTTTTTGAGCAAATTGAAGAAAGTAATAACACTAATTTATAAAACTACATTACGCACGTAAAGTTAGAGGGTCAAGCTTTACAGGCTGTTCAATATAAAAAAAATTCTAGTTTTGAGGACCTTCAGTCCACCCTTCAGAATTTATACTTAGAGCGAAAATCTGTGTCATCCTTACAAGTTCAGTTCGATCAATGCAAACAAGGCTCTCGTGAAAGTGTACGAGATTTTGAATTAAGACTAGAAAAAATTCTTATAGATTTAATTGATGCTACCGTAAAGCGAAGTAAAAATCCGGCTGCTAGTGACTATTGTAATGAGCTTTTACATAATCAAGCTTTACACGTTTTTTAAGAAGAGCTTCACCCAACATTAAAATATTTAGTAAAATCTAAGAATCTTCAAACTTTCAAAGAAGCTGCAGAGGCGGCTAAAGAGGAAGAAGCTTTAGCCAATTCTTTTAATTTTAAAGCACCAGAAATTTCACGTTCTTATACCTTTGTGCCGAAACAGGGTCCATAATTTATTGAACCAGAAATATCATGTAATTATTGTAAGAAGATAGGACATATAATTAGGCATTGTAGAAAGCGTATATACGTTGAGCAGAATAAATCTAAAATTAATGTAGTAGATAAGACAAAACAACCAGAACCTGGTACTAGTAAGGCAAGTGCTTATAAAGAAGCTCATTTATGATGTTTAGAAAAAAGATCAGTAATTTAGCATTCATAAACTTAGTCTCCAGATATTGTGGATAGTAGAATTAATTTATTAGTAGACACGGGTGCAGAAATTAGCTTAGTTAAGATTTACAAGGTAATAGATGATGTAGATATTAAAGATAAATTTGAAGATAAGTTAAGATTAACTGGAGTATCAGTTACAGATGTTACTACTATTGGTAAGGCTCAATTTAGATTTAGATTAGGGGACTGCGTAGTTAAGCATAATTTTCATATAGTTAGGGATAGTTTACCTATTAAAAGCGATGGAATATTAGGTATGGATTTCTAACAAGAGTTTGGTGGATCGATTAATATTGCTGAATCTAGTGTAAAATTTAGTAATAAAACGCAAATGCCTCTAAAATTAAGTTCTGTTAATTTAAATCCACGTTCTGAAACGGTAGTGCGTATAAATACAAATTCAAATTTTGTAGGTGTGATTGAGAAATCAGAAATAAGTAAAGGAATTTTTGTAGCCAGTACATTAGTATCACCTCTAAATAATTCTTGTTTAATTAACAGGGGCGTAACTACCGCCGTATCAGCCGTATCAAAGATACAGGGCCCCCGAGCTCTGGGGGCCCCCAACGAGCGTCAACAGAAATTTAGAAAAACTTTTTATTTATTTCACAAACGACAAAGTCAAAAAATCTATTTATTTTTATTGTCGGGACAACCTAAATCGATTATCGGCATGTTTTGCCTACGGGGTTTCCCCGTTTAACCGTCAATAATCAATGAAAAACCCTCAATAAGCAATGTACAGTTATGCGTACCCAAAATACAATGATATGTTGACAAACGACGAATGAACAGCAGGGATTTCTTTTAATAAGTAATATTTTTTACAACTGACCCAAAATGGACAAGAAGTACAACATTTGGTACAGAAATAAAGACGTTAGAAAAAATACAATCATATGATAATTGCCGGAGTTAGTCGAAGGTTTTATGTATTGAAAGACAGCGGGGGTTATTCACATATTTCAGTTGATTGTGAATTATTTTGTAACCGTTCTTTTTCCGTTTATCATTATTTATATACTATTAAAGCAGGCATAAAGATTTCAAAACCATGGTTATGTTATTATAATATTTTATACAAATCATACTGTCACTTTTGTTGGTTATTAGCGGATCGTCGTAGTAAATCATACTCCTCTGCATGGGTTAACGGTGTTTCTATTAGAAGCAATTTTACACAAACTTTACTTGAACATGAAAAGTCACAGCAGCATATTAATGCGCCCCTTTCTCATAATAATTGGTTGCAAGAAAATACTCAATTGTCAAGTGAAATTAATTGCAAAATTACATTTTGGAAAGATGTATTGCATCGTATAATTAATGTTATAATAACATTAGCATCTTGCAATTTACCTTTAAGAGGCCATGACTTCGATTCTGGAAGTTTTATGTCAATTTTGCGTTTGCTATCGAATTATGATGCTGTTTTGAAAGAACTTCTTTTAAAACCAGAGGGAGCAATAAATTATTTAAGCCCTTTGATCCAAAATGAAATTATAAGTTTGTTAGGAACCGCAGTTAGGAACAATATTATTTTAGAAATTGAAAATGCCCCTATAATAATTTTAGATACAACGCAAGATTTGTCAAAGATTGACCAACTTTCTCTAGTTTTCCGATACATCTCGATAGCAGAGGATGGTAATAATGTGCCTAAAGAATTAAAAATCTGTGAATCATTTTTGAGATTTGTAGCAGTGTCTGACAGCAGAGCCGAAGGACTTAAAATTGAAATTTTGAATATATTTAATCAATATGGAATCGATTTAACTAAATGTAGATTAATAGTATATTGCATCCAGTTTTCCGGATGTAATAACAGCTTGCATTTTATTCTTGACCCTTCCAGTTACAACCGCAACTGCTGAAAGGAGTTTTTCAAAATTAAAATTAATCAAAAATTACCTCAGAACATCAATAAAACAGAAACGTCTATCAGACCTGTCTCTATTGTCCATAGAGGCAGAAACATTAGAAAAACTAAAAACATCATCAGCTATAAATGACTTAATAAATCAGTTTGCAGATAAAAAGGCAAGGAGAGTGAATATTTAATTTTAGTTACTTGTAAAATATTAAGAATAATATTCGATGTATATTTGAAAATTTGATAAATAAATGTTCTTTTAATTTTATTAAATGAATTTATTAATCCTTTTATGTTTCTTTAAATTATGAAAAATCTTTAGGGGGGCCCACAAACCAATTTTGATATGGGGCCCCGCCAAGGCACGTTACGCCCCTGTTAATTAATATCATCAATTCTAACGATAGTAAAGTGGAGTTAGAGACGCCAATTTTCGAGATAAATGTTTTACCAAAAATTTTAGATAATTCCACTTCTTTTGAAGATCATAGACAAATTTCGAATAATTTCAATCCAGACAGAATACCAAAAATTTTCAATTTTCTAAAATCAGATCTTTTGAATGAGACTGAAAGTGATTACTTACATAGAATCTGTTCAAGTTATAATGATATTTCTTATGTAGATGGTGATACGCTCCCTTTTACTTCGTCAGTAGAACATAATATTAATACTCCTCTACATGTCCCACCTATAAATATAAAACCTTACCGTTTACCAGATTGTCATAAGAAAGAAATAAGTAATCAAGTTTCAGATTTGTTAAATAACGATATTATTGAGCCAAGTAATAGTCCATGGAATGCGCTTTTACTCTCGGTGCCCAAAAAATCTGACTCTGGCACATTGAAGTGGCGACTTGTAGTTGATTTCAGAAAGTTGAATGAAGTTACTGTTGGAGATTCCTTTCCCTTGCCGAATATCTCTAATATTTTCGATCAATTAGGGAATTCGAAGTATTTTTCTACTCTTGATTTGGCTTCTGGTTTTCACCAGATTCCAATGAATGAGAGTGACAAACAGAAGACAGCTCTTTCAACTCAGTCTTCTTTCAATACAAACGTATGCCATATGGTCTAAAGAATGCCCCTGCGACATTCCAACGCCTTATGAATTCCGTTTTGTCTGGTTTGCATGGAATCAAGTGTTTCGTTTATTTGGACGATATCGTCATTTATTCCAATACGTTAGAGGAACATTACAAACGGATATGCGAAGTTTTAGAAAGGCTACGAGCTAGTAATTTGCGCTTACAACCGCAAAAATGTAATTTTTTCTGTAAGGAGGTATACTATTTAGGTCACATAATTACACCTACTGGTATCAAACCCGATCCTATCAAAATAGATTCAGTAATTAATTTCCAAATCCCAAGAAATTCAAAGGATATTAAGTCATTCTTAGGTTTAGCTGGATACTATCGTAGATTCATTCTAAACTTTAAAAAAAACATGTTAATTTTATTTAGTCTTCGGCTCAACAGGATGCATTTATAACTCTCAAAAATCTTTTGACTACTGCTCCTATATTACAGTATCCGAATTTTCAAGCTTCTTTCAATATTACTACAGATGCTTCCGGAAAAGCATTCGGGGCGATTTTGTCCCAAGGACATTCGCAATGGTCGAACTTTAAATAAGGCAGAAGAGAATTATTCGACTATTAAAAAGGAACTATTAGCAATCGTGTGGGCCGTAAGTTATTTTAGAACATATATTTATGGAGTTCGATTTTATATAATTGCAGATCACAAACCGTTAGTTTGGCTAATGAATTTAAAAGACTCAGGTTCTAGACTAATGAGATGGCGAATTAAGTTAGAAGAACATGATTACGAAATAGTGTATAAAAAAGGATCAGCTAATACGAATGCTGATGCCTTAAGTAGGTTTTATCACATAACGGGCGACGATACCTACCAAAATTTTAAAGACAGTTTAAGTAATAGTATAGTAATTAATGATAATGTTAAAGAATTTAATGAAGATTTTTCGTTTGTAGATAAAAAATCCGTTTGCATAGATAGTCCTCAAAATTTTAATAGCGATAGCGTATTTTTTAATAACTTTAAGAGCCATTTTAATAGGATTAACGAATTAATAGCTCAGGGAAAACAAGTAAGAGATGTACACATGTTAATTATAATAATAGCGATTTTGTATTTTATTTAGTAACTAAATTCAGGCAACCAGACATAAGTAATTTAGAAATTATATTTAGGATATTAATTAAGCTCAGGGAATTATGCGTAGAACATAATATAGAAGAAATATCATTACCTACTTTAGCGACAGATGACAAACTTGATGAATGTGAAATTCGTAGTAAGTTTAAATATGTATTTAAAAATTATAATATTAAAATTTTAATTTACAAACGTCCATTAGATCTTCTTACTCGAGAGGATAAATTAAGAATTTTAAACAAATATCATAATACACCAATAGGAGGCCATCAGGGTTATAAGCGTACCCTAAAACGTATATCTATCAAATACCAGTGGCCTAAATTAAAGAAAAATTTAAGAAATTTTGTTAAAACTTGTGATGTTTGTCAAAGGAACAAGCTATGCAAAAAGGGCTATGTAAATACCCTATGGTTATTACAGATACACCTGTAAAGCCATTTGAAAAATGTGCATTAGACATAGTTGGACCTCCAACTATTACTGCGAATGAAAATAAATACATACTCACTTTCCAAGACTTATTAACTAAATTCAGTAGGGTAATACCTTTAAGAAACCAAGAATCCGCAACTCTAGCTAGAGCATTCGTAGAAGAAATAATTTGTCATTATGGCATTCCTTTCAAAATCCTGACTGACCAGGACACCAATTTTTAAGTACACTTTTTAAAGCTATTTTAAAAATTGAAAAACTCCAAACGACATCCTACCACCCAGAATCGAACGGTGCTTTAGAACGGTCCCACAGAACATCAATAGAATACCTAAGAAGTTTTATTCAAATTGATCAGTCAGATTGGGACAATTGGCTGCCTTATGCCTTGTTTACTTATAACACAACACCACACACATCAACAGGTTTCAGTCCTTTTAGACTAGTTTTTGGCTACAATCCTGAGCTACCTTCCTCACTTCCAAAACCCCAATCTCATCCCTATACTTTCGATGATTATGCACAAGAAATTAAGTTTAGAATAAAATCAGCCATAGATATTGCAAGACAAAATTTAATCTCATCTAAGACATCTTCCAAAATTTATTATGATAAAAAGTCAAAAGAAATTGAGTTCAAGGTTGGAGATTTGGTACTCCTAAAAAATGAAACAACTTTAAAAGGGAAAAAATGCGTAAATTGATAATGCCATGGCTTGGACCATTTGAAATATTATCGAAGGATTCTCCAGTAAACTATACTTTGTTGTGTGATCCGAAATCAGTTAAAGTCCACGTTAATAGAATTAAACCCTTTGAAATATAATAAACTATTGTAACATTGTTTATTAAGCAATGCACTAAGTTTTATCTTTTACTATGCTATATTTAAGATGCTTGTTAGTTCCCAATTTCATTTATATGTTTATATTACTTACTTAGAATTAGGACCATTTCCAATCAAACTTTCTAATTTTATGTTTAAATGTTTTAAGAATGTTATGTTTTATCTTAGTCCTTAGTTTCCTTCAATTGGATTCGAATACTTGTTAAAGAATTTTCTGAATGTTTTGATACTATTGTAAATTTGAATTTCCAATGTAATCTAATTTTTTAAGAATATAGTTTGGCACCATAATCTATCTAAGGGGGATGGTGTTATGCCATCTGGCAATTATTAGGACATCAATGCTTCTGTCATATTAACGAAACTAGCAAGTATTAACGCATTATTAACGGAACTATCAGGTCAGGCTAACCAAGATTAAGTTGGTTATGTACCCTATCTGGCAATACAGGAAAGTAAGGATCTCAAGCGAGCTAGGAGTGTTCGCTCTCTCCATTGACGGCCGTTATAGAACAAGGACCTATATTTTTCTAACCTCGTATATAATTTTTAGAAGTCAATAAATGTATAACATTTTATTCTGTGTTTAATTTGTGTTGCTATTTTAAATTGATTCCACGCTGATGGCATTACAACAAGTAATGAACAGGCACAGAATAGAACAATGTTGCCTAAACACAAATCAGTTGCACAAACCTACGCACCCAAATCCTTTCAAATTAACTTCACGTTGTAATGATTAATAATGCAAAAACAATCACAAATCTTAGGTAAGGCGTTCAGCTGACAATAATGATTCGAGCACTAACAGTAGCACCGTCAACTGTGCTAGCAGCTTTTACATTAGTGAAAGTGTTGAAGAGGTGCAATCCATGGATAATTGCAATTATCATGACATTGCATGTCAAGACTCCCAAGATAAAAGCGCTTCTGCTAGTATTGACAAGATGAAGTGCTTTGTATTCCGCTTCCACATGTTTCTGACTATTTTAATATTGAAGAAGAAGCGGATGATATTCCAGAATTACCTTTGAAGTGCGAGCTAGGAAATCTGTTTCAGAGAAACAACATTACGATGCAGTGTATGACACAACTGCTGGGTATTGTAAGCCTTTCGTGGAAGAAATGAAAGTGCTACAACAACATGGTTTAATTTGTCTCAATAGAAATTGTAATAATCTGTGTTAGTCCTGCGCGTGCGTTGATTACAAAGACAACTGGGCATGCGGGTTATGAAAACTGCTCCAAATGTATTCAAAGAGAAGAGTTTTCAACCCATGTCATTTTAAATAACACATTTTCAGATCTTCGAACAGATAAATCTTTTCGCATGAGGACGAACCCAGTACATCACACAGGTGACTCCCTTTTGGAGGAATTAAATATCGGAATGGTATCTCAAATAGCACTCGACTACATGCATATTGTCTGCCTAGGTGTCACCAAGAGACTTTTAAGGCTCTGGGTAAAAGGAACGAGAAACGTCAAATTAGATGACAAAACCAGGGATACAGTGAGCGAATATTTACTAAAATTTAAAGCTCACATTCCAGCAGAATTTTCGAGAATACCCAGAGCGCTTAAAGACTACATGAACTGGAAAGCCAAACTACATAAATTTTATACAACTTAGTTTGGGAATCAGGATCTTGTGATCCTGAAACCTGTATTGAGAAAAATGATGTAGCTAAAAATATCCTCCTTAAATTTGTAAGTGAATACCTCAAACTATATGGAGCTGGCAGATTAACGTACAACACCCATAACCTAATACATATTGCAAATGATGTTTTGGCCTTCAAATGTAGTTTGGACGGGTTTAGTTGTTTTCCCTTTGAAAACTATTTTAAAAGTATTCAAGGGAAGCTCCAGAACTCGCCTAAACCTCTTCAGCAACTGGTTAACAGATTGGCTGAAGAGAAGTTGCTGGAAACCACCATGGGCGCAAATGACCAGCTTTACACTGCAAATGTTGTTGTGTGAATCAAAACACAAAAACGTATTAAAAACCATAAAAAAGCGCGACATCATACACATAAGGGAGTGGTATTACATAAAGGATGTTTTTTAATACGGCGATCGTTTAAATTATCGCTCCAGGCGTGTAGAGATATATCCATACGGCGTGTAAACAAATGCGCCAAGTCGAATCATATGCAATGAATGTACGCACTTACGCCGTTCCATATGAACTAACCCTACTTTTAAATTTGTTGATGACAGATGTATAAGTGCGGAATTTGTGAATGTTATTATCAATTAAAATAGAGCATATTAAATAATATTTTATTTGTAATAAACAATTTGGTTCGGCTTTTAATGAATACATGAGTGTGGAATCTTCGAAGAAATTTATAGAATGTTGTATTGAAATGAAAAAGTGAAATGGTAAGTATCAGTTTTAGAATTTATACATGAACTGAATTATTCAATATTTTTTTTGTTAAATTAATTACAGATGGATGAAATGATTCCATTTAAATTGCTTCTGAGAACTGTAACTTGAAAATTTAATTTCTCTTCAGATGCAAAGTTTTGAGGTTAGTTTGAGGTTGAATATGTAATTCTCAATTTGTACGATATGTCTTAATTAATTTATCATTATATTTTCAGATATGAAAATATCTGAATCAAATTAAAATGAAAGATTTACAGAAATTCATTAAATACATTAAAGGCAGGAATGTATCACAAGTAGAAAATTTATTCAGAATTTACTGAGTGATCGAAGGCCCTAGATGGAAAATGAGGTTCAACGAATAATTGGTATAATAAATAAATTTTCTTCACTCGAATATAGTTAAATGGCAATAGTTTTTCTAGTGTTGTACTATATTTTATTTTATTTCATTTTAGGTGTTTTAGAGGTTTTGAATTCAAAATGTTTAAATGGAAATCTTTTGATAAATACAATATGACATGATTGAAAATCTCACGAATGTATTCTCTATAGATAGTAAGAATGCGAAAATAACTTTTATTTCATTTCATTGAAGAAAACAACTCCAAATTTGACAATAAAAAAGTTAATTATTAAAAGAGTAATGCATATGCAATTTTGAGTAATGCATTTTTTTTTGATGGTGATGGTTTACACTGCACATGAAATTATATCTCGAGCTATCATTGTAACGGATGACAAAATTAAGATGGAAATTGATAATCGGATAATAGATTTTGGATGCTACTTTGTATGGCACAGATCTTAACCCCATGCTTTTTCAAATGCATTAAAATATATTGAATAGAAGCACAAGACCTGAAAGCATAGAAGCAGAAATTTTGAAAGAAAAATTCAAAGGTGAATAAAAAATGATTAGTGTTAATAAAACCGTAATAAAAATAATAAACAGAGGAGCAAAAGGAAATCATTGATTTGTTGTGCTCTCATACGATGGACCTGTTTTCGGCCAAACTACTATTAATTATCATTATATCGAATTTGAAATATTGGGAACAGTAACAAATAATAAAACTTCAACATTGATGAAATTTGTGCACGCTATACAAAAAAAGGCAGATAAACTATTTTAGATACATTTAGATAATTCTTATCTGTGATTTTTGTAATTAATTATATTTCATGTTAAATTTGTTCAATTATTAATTACATATAATTAATATTATCACTAATTTTAGTAACAATATTGTAATTTTTGTAAAATTGTGATTTTGAATTGGAATATATTAATACATATAACCTTATTATTTTATAATGTCTATTTATTTCAATAAGATAAAGTCTTTGTGGTACTACAAAGCGTAGATTATAATTATTAATATTAAAAATTCTTCAAATAAGCATATGGTTAACACCCCACGACGTCGCGTTCCCATGATAACACACCCGTCGGGGCGGTTTCATAGTATCACACCCGACCGGTGTGTTAGTCAAAAACACGCCAAAAAGTAGATCAAAAGTGACTACATACAAATATCACCCCTTTTCGTGTTATTGTACGCGACATACGTTTGCAGTGTACCCAAGAATACAATATGGAAGGACAAATCTCATAAAAATACTATTCAAAGATTTCTTAATAACCAATCGATTGCCAAACAATTTATGTATAGATTCAGATCAAAAATTATTGCTAATTCAGTATATTTATGATCTTAATAGAATTGTTTGTTCAGTAATTACAGATATCAAGCTATTATTTATAATTCCATGTGATTCTAGAGATTTTGATATATGCTTATATGATTTAAATGCTAATAAAGGCAATAAATTTATGATCCCCGCTAAGAAAATTAAAAAAAGTCTGAATTTACCCTATTTTATTAATGACTTTTTTGTTTCTATGCCGATAATACATTCTATTAATTAATAATATACTTACATATAATATAATCCAATTATTAGGTGTAGGCAACTAAGAGGAAAAGATAGAGATGATTTAAAAAAAAGCTGAAACATCAGAAACCACTAGCATGCCGTATCCAGCAGTTCCACGATATGAAAGCAGAATTTTCTGAAGCATATGATGCGTTCGGTAAAGTATACAATCTTCCTTCACAAGTTTGCTTGCGTCAAGCAAAGTAATATAATAAGTAATGCTATATCAGTTAGAACAAATTAAAAAACCTCAATACAAGCAATTTTTACGTGGCTGTTTAAACTTTGTTCCCATAATAACAAGTCATAATCCATATGGTATATTAAATAAGTATTTTCAAAATAATGAAGAAGCAGTACTGCATTTTGATGCAACGGGTAGTTTAATAAAAGAACCTTTTGAAAAATGTAACAGAATTTATTTATATTCAGGTGTATTGCCAGTCACCACAAGTACTGGTCGTTATACATATCCACTAATTAATTTTATATCACATAAACATAATGTTAGAACGATCGAAAACAGTCTTGGAGATTGTGTAGATGAATTTGGTGGTCGTTCGAATTTTAATCGAGTCGTTTGCGACCACAACTATGCAAGCATTTATTAATTGATTATATTAATAAATGTTATATGTTCTTAAATAATAAATTTTCCAACAATTTTACAGAGAACATAACATTGCATTTATGTTGCAGTCATTTCACCAAGAGACTGTCATATCATGCAAAAAAAATTGCAAACGGTAATAAGCAATTAGAATCGTTGTCCGTAAGATCAATTATTAGGAGAAAAATGTAGAGATTTGAACTATGCTCAAAAAATGTTTGCTCATATTGTGTGGATTTTAGGTAGTGAATATCATAGTAAAGAAATAGATTTAGCAATTCAGGAAATTAATCAGTTAGAAAATGAAGAATCATTAATAAGCCTCAACATGACAATCTCAACGAATAATGATGAATTGGAAATAACAGAAGACCCTATATCATGTGAAGATATTTTAAAAAATAGTCTATTTAATAAAGACTTTTTTAATATTAAATGTGGAATTGTCAAACATATGCCGAAGAAAAGATACAAAAATCCTTTCTTTAACCCGGCATTTTTAAATTACATTACAAATAGATACATTCCAATTATACCTTTGTGGTCAGGTCTAAAGTTGGACAACGACAGAAAACATTTGTATTCAAATGCTGTTGTCGAATCTTATTTTAACACATTAAAGAACAATGTCTGCCATGGTGTTACAAATATGAAGATGGGACGTTGTATAAACATAATTGAAGACTATATCGAGTATTGCAATAATGATTTAATAAATAGATCTCCTTTATTACAGAAACCTAATTCTGAAAAAAGTAACGAAAGTTATATTAGAAAAAAGAGAAGAAATAGAGGTCAGGAGGAGAAGGTAAGCAGGAGGAGCAATATTAAACGTTTGAAAAAAAGCAATACAAAGTCATTAAATGTAAATGAGGACCATGACATAACAACAGTAGATGTGAAAGATGCCGGAACAAAAAATCTAAAAGTTCAGTAAATTTTTATTTATGCAAGAAAAACACCTTTTCTTTAAATAAATGCTTGAACACGAATAACTCTGCCAAATTAGTAATAGATTTGTATCAAAACTGTGTAGCTAAAGATTTCAATTTCTACATAGAACCCTACTTATATGATAGGGATATCTGTCAATCATATCTTATAGGATTTTTGGGTAAATATGCAATTAAATTGATTAATTTCTTCAGTTTGTATAAAAATGAGTGGTTAGATGATATAATCATCGACTCTCATTTAGCATCAATTGGTAATAATAACAAAAACTTCAAAATTTTTACTGTTCATGAATATAACCATATTATGAATATTAAAAATGATAACTTTGTTCTAGATTTATCATCAGGTATAAAGTATATAGCGCCACATAATATCAATTCCCATTGGCTCTTAATCTTAATAGATACAGAAAGATAAACATTTCAGTGTCATTAATTCTTGTACTGATGATTTGACCGATTCCAAAATTTTTAATCAAGTTTGCAATAACTGTTTAACAAACACAGAAAAATTGCAATGGAATTTTCATAAAATAACTTCTCCTCAACAGGATGATGATCATAGTTGTGGGCTTTTCACAATTAAAAATGCATCCTGTCTATTACAGAACATAGATTTAAATTATAAAATGGAACCTAGTACATATAGAGAAGAATTAATGACAAACTTTTTAAAAAGTATCTCACCGGTACAAAACATTTGTCCAATTTGTACCTCTTCTAGCGATTCGCTAACAGATCATTCTTCACATTATGCATGCATCAAATGCGATTCATGGTATAAACATGAACGAAATTCAGATTTATCACTAATTACATGTAAAAATAATTGTAATAAAAAATTTAAGTCTTCTAGTGATTCCTGGATAAGCTGTGGGATGTGTAGTCGCTGGCTACATTATGATTGCGATAAAAATCTAGGTTCAAAATCTTTATCGCTACAAGCTGTAGGAAGTCCTGACTTTAAATATTTTTGTACACTTTGTGTACTGCACAAAATGCACAAAACTTATACAAAATTACAAATTAAATAAAATACTGTCAACCTAAGAAGTGGATTGCAAGTGGAAAGACAAAAGAGATTTTTCTCTTATTAAAGAGAGACAAAATAATGTTTTCTGTTCTATAATCTTCTCTAACAAATACCCATTACTTTCAGAAGTAAATTCTCTATTTCTCTGTCTCTCTATTCTCTATTTCATTTTAATATTGTAAATGAAATTAAAAACGGAGAATGTATATTGTCTTATAAAATATACACTAAAGAGAATTAAAATTTTCTATTGAGAATGAGATATGAAATTCTAATATCTCATCTATTCAAAGACAGTATATAAATTAACAATCCACTTATACAAAATTACAAATTAAATAAAATACTGTCAACCTAAGAAGTGGATTGCAAGTGGAAAGACAAAAGAGATTTCTCTCTTATTAAAGAGAGACAAAATAATGTTTTCTGTTCTATAATCTTCTCTAACAAATACCCATTACTTTCAGAAGTAAATTCTCTATTTCTCTATTTCTCTGTCTCTCTATTCTCTATTTCATTTTAATATTGTAAATGAAATTAAAAACAGAGAATGCATATAAATATCCACTAAAGAAAAATAAAATTCTCTATTGAGAATGAGATATGAAATTCTTATATCTCATCTATTCAAAGGCAGTATATAAATTAACAATCCACTTCTTAAAAAGATATTGCATTAGCAATATCTGCACACTGCACGTTGTTTAGCAGTGAAAATATTTTTGGCAACACAAGTTCAGAAACCTTCTCGTGGTTGTTGCTGTTACGGATGTTAGAGTAATATATGACTTTGTTTTATGATTTACATTTGTTATATTTAATTCTATCATTCAACCGATGTCTGAACATGTAATGTAAGGATGTTAATATGAAATAAAAAGATTCACATTCAAGCGTAAATTTTATTTTTGACTATCTTGCATATTTGTATTTTTTTTTCAGGGTTCATATTCAAATTCATATTGAAGCGTAAATTATATTTTTGTCTATATTGTATTTTTTTTCAGGGGTTGTATATATATTTTCAAAATGACTTTGTTTAGCATTCTATTCTTCTATAATAACTAATATATGGTGTGTACATATTTTCATGTTTATATATATATATATATATATACGAGGTCTGTTCAAAAAGTACCCGGAATTTTCGTTTTTTCAAAAAAATATTTATTTATTCGTCTACATTAATGTGGTCCCCTTCAAAGTAGTCCCCCCCAGATATAATACACTTATGCCAGCGTTTTTTCCAATTTTCGAAGCACCCTTGATATTCACTTTTTGATATGTCCTTGAGCACTCTCAGCGATTTTCTTCAATCGAGGAAAACCGCCGTCCTTTCATGGGTCTTTTCAACTTTGGGAATAGGAAAAAGTCACACGGAGCCATATCTGGTGAATTTTTGCACTTTGCAACACTTTATTTCATTTTTTACGCAAAATTTAATACAAATTCTTTGACTTTTCAATTCTTCCATTGTAAAAATCGCCGAGCTCAGAAAAACACGTCAAACCTTAGCGACTACCACAGACAAAGTAAACAGTGAATATAGCTGAAAATTTCATCATACTTTAGGGGCATGTATACCAACACAATAAAAAAAAAATTTTGACAATCAGACACTCCAGACCCGGGAAATTTAATTATTAGTAATTCCGGGTACTTTTTGAACACACCTCGTATATATATATATATATATATATATATATATATACACTTATATTTTTATATATTTATTAACAAAGTCTAATAATCGGGCATAACATCAATAAAAAACATGAATTTCTTTCAAAAATTTATTTTAAATCCATACGTTTCGGCTATAATCCTAGCCTTCATTCAGTGGAAATTCATGTTTTTTATTGATGTTATGCCCGATTATTAGACTTTGTTAATACATATGTCAACATCAAATTCAGAATCATACAATATATATATATATATATATATATATATATATATATATATATACAGGGCCGGTCCTGCCTTGCATGCGATGCATGCAAAAAATGCGGGCGCAAGCCTTAGGGGGCGCCAAAACGACTTTCGAAAATTAAATTTATAATATAATATTTATATTTTTTATATAAAATTTAGAATTATTTATATAAAATCTAGAATTATTTATATAAAATCTAGTGTACATAATAAATTATAATAAACAATCTAACTTAACTAGGGATACGGAGACAGAAAAAGCATTTATTCACATATATTTTGCAATGTGATATCAGTAGAAACAATCAACCGATTAATAACATTAATAGTTATTAATAAGATTAATAACAATCAATTAAAACGATTAATCGATTAATAACTTAAGCTATGTTCATTGCTTGATTTACTTTATTAAATATTTTCTTTGTTTGAAGTTACCGTGGAATCGATAAAGAAATTATCTAGTGTTCAATCCCATAAGCTCAAACCTGCGAAAGATTAAATTAACTATTGGGCATTATTGACGAAAAATTACGAGCTGATTTAATTAAAACGGAACTTGTTAAAAAATATAAACAAATTATAATCGGGAAAATAAAAAATGGGTTTCGCTTCTGATGAATTTTGAATGTTGAAGACATACGTGGTTAGTGTTATGGAAATGGAGCAAATATGAAAAATGAAAGCCAATTTTAAGAAATAATAAAGCTACTGCTTGAAAATATGCTTCGTCTCATAGGTCGTGAATTGACCAAGAAAATCTTTAATAATCAAGTACTTAGGAACAAAAATCTTCAAGCTTTTTTTATACATAATTTAATTATTAATTAATAATTATAATAAGTTATAACTATGCAGAAATAATACAGATACAAATATAATTTGTTTGTTTCAGTACAGTTAAGGGAATATGTAATTTCTTTGCATCTTTTACTAATTTTGGACAATACTTTAAAAATACGTTAAAAGTTTAACTTTAAAACAACAATCTGATACTCTGAATCTGATGGGAAAGTAAAGCTGAATACAATTCGGCTCTTACGATACCAATAAGGAGAAGCTTACGATGCAATTTTGGATATTGTGAATAATGAAAAAATAAATTAAAATAAAATTTAATTTAAAACATAAAATTCGAATGCTATGTTTAAAAATTAAAGACTATCCTTTTTTGCTTTTTTGGCGTGATTTGCTCTATAGAATAAATCGCATAATAAATAGGTTAAATGTTTCAAAACCAAAATATTAATGTTACACCTGCGTCAGAAATAATTGAGAATTTAAAAATATTTGATTATGGTCAACCCGCGAATCGCCTCGATTTTCTAAATAAATTTAAAATCAATGTATTTTATACGCTTTTAGATTACATCTAAATTTTTGTGTACATTCATTCAGAATGATTAAAAATTAATTTAAAAAAATAAAGTAAATGTTTATATAATTTTAATGAAAAACTGATGAAACAGTTGAAATTATTGGGGGGGGGGGCGCCAGAACAAATCTTGCATGCGGGCGCTGAGGACCCCAGGACCGGCCCTGTATATATATATATATATATATATATATACAGATAAAAGAAGAGTATATATATATATATATATATATATATATATATATATATATATATATACAGTCCCAGCCTGGTCCTAGCCTATGGCATAGGCATATTTACAGTTTTGCTCTATGGCAACTTTCATTGGCAACACTGCTAGAAGGTGAAAGTGAATGGAAGTGAATTTTTGGAAAGTGAACGGAAGCAAATCTTTATTTTATTTTTGAGAGTTCACGCGTATTCACGAGTTTCCCTACTATAATAAATTAGTTTTTTGTGCAGACGTCCCGGAGTTTATGTAAGTTACTATAATAATTTAGACATCTGTGCCAGAATTCTGATAAAGATATCTTTCCACAAGAGAATGAATTATCAGTATTTATAAGTTTGTATTAAATATAAAGTTCTTCATTTATTATTACAGTTATTCACTATGAGTGAAAAGTTTGAAAATGTTAACAAATGCGCCATCCCTACACTTCAAGGGCAAGTGACACGTGGCGTCAAAAACATTTAAATAATTTAAAATTGGCGAAGATTGACCACAACGTTATCCTCACTGGAGACTCCCTTATAGCAAACTTGGAGAGGCATCCCATTTGGGACATGTTTCAAACATTTCAAACTGCAAATTTTTGAATCGGAGGCGATAAAGTGGAAAATGTTCTTTATCGTTTAAAAAACGGCAAATTATCAAATCTGAAAACCAAAATTGTGGTCATATTGGTAGGAACAAACAACACGGAACATAGTAAACCGCACGAAATTTATGAAGGAATTATTAAAAGTGTGAGCATCGTTAAAGAATTGCTTCCGAGTGCTCACATCATTTTACCCACCATGCTTCCAAGAGGAAGAGTACCAAATGCCCAGCGCAATTGCTTGGAAGTCGTCAACAGTTTATTAAATAAATTTAACAATATAAATATGAATAGAAGACATATTCACATAGTGCACACACATAGAAATATTGTGGATGAAAGAGGATTCATAACAAGAGAAATAATGTATGATTATTTGCATCTCACAGCCAAAGGATATGATCAATGTTTTCAACCAGTAATTGATTTAATCAGAAAAATATTGACTGACAAATGAAAACCTATAATATTTTGCTTAACAATAATAAATTTATTCTCTTCATACTTCACTTGAACGCTCAGTCATTATTTTTGTGATTAAATCGAGCACTGCCTCAAATCATTACTCATAGCCTTTGGATGATAGATGTAAATAGTCATACTTATTTTAAGTTATATTTTATATTTGTACTACTTTATATCCACTAAAGGCAAATATTTTTTACAATATATGACTTTGTTACAATATATGACTTTGTTTTATGATTTACATTTGTTATATTTAATTCTATCATTCAACCGATGTCTGAACATGTAATATAAGGATGTTAATATGAAATAAAAAGATTCATATTCAAGCGTAAATTTTATTTTTGTCTATATTGAATATTTGTATTTTTATTCAGGGGTTGTATATATATTTTCAAAATGTCTTTATATTCATAGTTATTTATTAATATTCATCACTAATTCAGTTATTGATAAGATAAATGTAAAAAATTTGCCAAATAAATTCTGGCAGACCCGCCACTAACATAACCTCAAGAACGATTGTTAACAATTGCAAAAAGTAGCCTGAAAACGTTGTCGAACTAATATAAAACACAACATTATTACTTTATATTCATAGTTATTTATTAATATTCATCACTAATTCAGTTATTGATAAGATAAATGTAAAAACTTTGCCAAATAAACACAACTCCAATTTTCAAAAATTGTTTCATGCTCTTTCCATACAAACTTTGATTGAATTGCGCTCTATCTAAAAGTTAATATTAAGAGCTAAAACTTTCAGAGAATTGTTTTTTATCAATTTGGAACCATTTGAGCCCTTGGGAGCAAGGAAATCGGAAAATGACCATTTTAAGGACCACCCTAATATATATATATATATATATATATATATATATATATATATATATATATACGGATTAGTTTTATATTACTGTGATTAATGCAATAATATTTTTCGTAGATTATTGCTGTATTAAATGCATAGCCTAGCAATTACAATATTTAATGTATTGAAATAAAATGAAATTACAATAATTAATGAATGCACATTGAAAAGATAATAGTTGGAAATGATACTGATTAGTTTTATATTACGGATCAGTTTTATATTATAATTTTTAATCTGCGCGTATTATTCATCATATTCGTTCGTGTCCGTTCGTTAGGTGTGGACGCACCACCTTCGCGTATATAAATCGGGTAAACGTCCCTTTGAGTTCATTTGCAATCAAGGGCGCAAAGTGAACAGTACAATTAGAACAGTGCTGTTGTAGCAGAGTGATAAAATGGCATCAGTTATGGAAGATATTGGTAATTTATTCTATTTTATTATATTATATATTATATATATATATATATATATATATAAGGGTTGAATAATAGTTATATATAGTGTTCAATAATCGGGCATAACAACAAAAAAAACATGAATTTTTTAAAAAGTCTCTTTTTTACACTGGAATAAGAAAATTGTAAGTACGTTTAGCTTTCTCTAACTTTTGTATTTTTTAATATTTTTTAAGAAATTATAATATTTTTTTACAAAAATTCATGATTTTTATTGATATGTATAGCGTATTATTAAAATTACATATATAATTTTATTTGAAAACTATTTCTTCGTTTCTATTATCATAGTTTTTATTTTTCTAGCATTCTTAAATAAAATGGGGGCAGCTTTGAGGAATTTCACTCTGGTGAGTGAAATACCCAAAGAAGAGGTGCTGCTGATATTAACAGATTGCGCTACAGAGTCATATTGGGAGGACAGGCTTGTGTAAGAAAATTAAATCCACTTTTTATTCTTCAGGACATGTGTATAATTAGAACATTTTTATTATTATAGCTCGAATACAAAATCAAGACCAATAAAATTAGGAGATGTGACATCGGTGACTTCCTTTCTTGGACACACAGTATTGTTGTGTGGGGTGTCGGAGCATAACCAAGGTATATATTAATTTATATATATATATATATATATATATACATAATATGAATATATATATATATATATATATATATATATATACATGTATATATTGGTATAGTTAAGGGATTTTTCATTATAAGTTTTTTTTATATAATAGGTTACAAAATGAAGGCGGTTGGATTATGCTTCGACACAATAAAATTGATGTATCAAAAGGAGGAGCGTGTGTTGTCGCTCCTGCCCGTTATTTATGAAGGCAGGGAAAACGTGGAGGAATATTTCCTCCATTTTTTCAAAGATAAGAAAATAAGAATATATAGTTATAAAAAGGTAATGTTAAATTTTTATAATAATACATAAATACATAGCAATCAGCTATTATAATATTATTAAATATTATTTTAGTCCGCAGGCGATGCGACTTGGAGCGGCGGCGTAGGAAACAGCCGCGGCGGTGCAGGCAACAACCGCGGCGCTGCAGGCAACAACCGCGGCGGTGCAGGCAAAAACCGCGGCGGCACAGGCAAAAACCGCGGCGGTAATAGCAGCAACGGCGGCGGCACGGGCAACAACCGCGACGGTACGGGCAACAACGGCCGCGTAAACAAACGCGGCGGCCGTAATTATTTTAGTTTGACTATTATAATCCTGTGAGAAAGTTCTATTGGTTGGAAATCTGAATAGGAAAATATAGGTACGTATTAGTTTTTAGTTATATATTCAGTTATAATTAGCACATTCTGAACAATTATTGATAATAATTTTGATGGATTTATAAATATGGATTCAGAAAATTTCATAGTGAAATTTATAGAAATGTACAAAGCCCATACTTGTTTGTGGTCAATAAGTGACGAGGCATATCATAATAAACAAATGCGCAATAATGCGTTAAATTCAATGCTGCCGGCATTTAAAGAAATTAATCCAGATGCAACCATAGCCACAGTGGCTAAAAAAATTAAAAGCATTAGAAGCGTTTTTAACAAGGAGGTTAACAAGGTATTTAATAATACTAAAAACTTCACAATATAAGGAAAATATTATCAAAATTAATTATTAGTTTAGATGATTTGGACTGTGTTAATCTAACAGTATGTTATTCTAGATAAAAGCTTCTATGCGCTCGGGCTGTAGGGCACAAAACGTCTACAAGCCAAAACTCTGGTACTTCGATCATCTTAAATTTTTAGATGATCAAAAGGGGACAAAGGTATATATTTCTGTATATGTATATGTATGTATATATATATATATATATGTAAATTTTTAGTGATTTTTTTTATCAATTTGGAAGAATTTGAGCTCTTGGGAGCAAATAAATTCGAAAATGACCATATTAAGGACCACCCTAATATATATGTATATGTATATATATATATATATGATCACAAATTATTTTACGTAAATATTCAGGATTGAGATACGGATTTTTTTCTCTGAACATTCTCTGCGTTCAATTAATTATTTGTCCTTGTGTTGATCGGAACAGTATTATTTTTTTATTACACTCATATTCGACCACTTTGTAATGATTAAACACATGTTTGTTTAATTATTACAAAGTGGTATTTAATTACAAAATCACACAACGATAACAGCCCCTAAATATTTACAAAGGTTTTATTTACCCTTCCTCAAACTTGAATAATATATCATGAAAATGTAACATACTTGATTTCATTATCTTTTCTTATAACAGATTTCGACATGATTTCCATTGGCTTGTGTTTCAAGGCAATTGAATTAATGTACGAAAAGGAGGAAAGTACATTATCTCTCCTACCAGTATTTTATGATGGCGGCGAAAACGTAGAAATATACTTCGAAAAATTCTTCAAAGAGAAGAAAACTATAATCTACACGCATAAAAAGGTAAGGTTAGATTCATATAATAATATATAAATACATTGATAAATATATTTAGCATTCAGCTATTATTATTTATTTATTTATTATATTAATAATTATTATTTTAGTCCACAGACGACCAAGCAAGTTGGTGCAAAAGTGGGCCTGGCCAACAGCAACAGCAGAAAGGAGAAAATAAGAAGGGCGGCGATAGTCGCGGCGGCCAAGGATACAATCGCGGCGGACGAGATAAAAACCAGGGTGGTCAAAAAAACAACGGCGGTGTCCAAAATAATAATCGCGACGGGCGAGGCGACCGCGGCGGTTATAATGCTGCCAGCCGTGGCAGTGATGATACTGCCCACCATGGCGGTTATAGTGCCGTCCGCGACGAGAGGAGTGCCGTCCGCGATAACGTCCGCAGTATTCCTAAACCGATTGTTGAAAATGATTCAGATAAATTGTATAAAATGCTCAGTAATTTTTTTCAACATCGTACGTTTAAAACTTAATAATAACTTAATAATTTATAAATTTAAATTAATAATTTAAATAAAAAATATTTCTATTTTTACACTATTACATTTTTATTTTAGAGTATTTTAAATTCTATGCTATATCAATCATATCCTATCTTCATATCGATGATCCCATATTCAATGATTTTATACAGTATTATAAATTTAATTCCTATTTCCACTAAGTTCAAGAAGGTTTCAAGATTTAAACCTCGATTAACTTAAATGCTTTGTTTTTAAATTAACAATTTTATCTTTTCGAAAGGAATATCCAATTTTCGATTCATTTATCAAATACTATTCTGTTCAGTAATTTAAACTTTGGTTTCATTTGGATCAAATATTTCAATGTGATTTGATTTTTTTTATCTCTAATATACATCGTTTATTGTTTAGTTCTAATCATATCATGATGGATATTAAATCATTTCTATATGATATCTATATTTGACTTATGTTGATTCTATTTCATCTTTTGCATTATGTTTGTTAACTTATAGTTATGTCCTCTTCTTTTAAATTTCAAGAATTTATTTTTTATATATCAAGAGTATGTATCCAAAATCTTACAATCTTTGGACATTTTTGTGATCGAGTTTTTACTAAATTTATTTTTACAATTGTTCACAATCATTTTTGAGGTTATGTTGAAACATTTAAATTTTCCATTGATATAGTGTAAATATTCATTAAATATTGCATTGAAAAGTTGAAAAAGTGATTAGGAGTGCTCTCAAAGAATACCAAGACGATCAACATAGTGAAAGTTGTGTTTTTTTGTGACTGTTACGCTTTTGTTACCGTCTACAGTCCACTAGAGTCTATGGCATAGGCACAGGCATGATTGAGTTGGCAACACTTCTAGAAGATGATACTAACAAAACTAAACAAAGATCCTTTATTTTGTTTTTGAGAGTTCGAGCGCCACGAGTTTCCGTAACCTATTTACTAATTAGAATTTTGTAGAGAAGCCGGAGTTTCTGTAAGTAAATATAATAATTTAGATATATGTGCTTATTTGTATCAGAATTCTGATAAAGATATCTTTTCACAATATTTTGAATTATCAGAATTTACAAGTTTGTTTGTATTACAAATAAAGTTGTTTATTTATTATTACAGTTATTCACTATGTCTAAGAAATTCCCAAGACGCGTTTATTAATAGCAAAAACAATTGCAATGGGGACTTAATACCATCCAGCAGATCTTGGCAACAATGTGGAATGTGTTTAAGATGGCTTCACTTTGAGTGTGATCCCAGTTTAGCTTTACGTTCCTTATCACCAGCATATTTAGGAGATCCAAACTTTAAATATTTTTGTGTTCTATGTGAACTACATATCGAAAATAACACACATCCCAAATTAAAAATGGATAAAAGTCTAGATGAAAAAGAGAAAGACAATATGTAAAAAGACCTGAACCTTTTCTAAAAATAAGTTAATGGTACTAATAACATTTTTTTTAATATATAAAATAGTTAGCAAAAAAGTGGTGTTTTTTAATTTTCATACAGTAAATAATATTTATAACAGTTCCACCAAATTAATAATTCGTGCAATACTATGTGAGGGTGATTTTTGAACTATGTTTATAGAAAGTTGTCACAATAAATTAAAGATCATGCTTTTAGAACGCAAATGCTGCAGGCGGCTGGACAGAGCAGTATTTTAAATGTTGATAAGAATGCGTTTCACCAGAGAAACCGAAAAAAATATATGTATACCGGTAACATCAGTTCCGTCGAAGCGCCTATATACGAAGGCTGACATGATAACAATATAGAAATGGCTTTTCGAAACACCAATATTAATTTCGAAAACAATATGTCTGTTAAATATTATCTCAGTGTATCAATGATAAATTGTACGTCGCTGAAACATTCAAGAGTAATATGGAAACATATATTCGAGTGCACTAGTATGCCTTACTTTACTACTTTCGAATGCATATGTAAACTAAAAACACTCCTATTTATGTTATTATCAATATTATTTATATCATAGTTGTTATTGATATTATTATTTATGTATATTTCATTCTATATATTCTAATAAATGCATATTGCGGAACATTTTTTACGCATGGTTTTGAAGATTTGAAATGTAAATCAGTGCCCACACTAATAAATAATCGCGCCAAAATTTAATTTTCTGTAGTTGCAAGGATCGCAAATGCATTTCGTATTTCTTTCCAGTTTTGATCGTCGCAACAGTTGCAGGTATTTGTAGTAAGTTTAAGTAGTTAGAAGTTTACGTAGTTAAATTTTAAATAAGTGAATATGGAGGTAAGTTCTCTTAAAAATGAATTTCAATTATTTAATTTAAATAATTTCAATTATTTTATTTAAATAATTTTATTTTAATTTAATTTTATTTTAATTTAAATATTTGAAATAATCAGTTATAGTTTTTTTTTTAAATAAATTTCAAAATTTAGGTACCATTATATTTGATAGTGTTCATGGGATATAGTGATTTTTTAAAAAAGGGTTCATGCGGACACGTACCCTCATCATGGGCTGTAAATGAGGAGAAGACTATGTAATTATGATCAGAAAATGTAGCAGGCTATAAACTAAATAAGATGCTGAAGGCGTGCGAGCCTCCTTCGTTTAGAGATTACTCTTAATTGGAGGCTAAATTTATGAGAAGCACCACCGATTATAAAAACGTGAAGAAGTATGTAAAAAGAACTCAAAATCAATCGTGTATTGAGAGCTCAGACGATAACACTCTGAGCTCTATCCCAAAAAAGAAAAAACCAGCGCAGAAAGGTATGTTGTTTAATATTTTTATTACACCGAATTAAACAATATAATCTATGTTAATATATATTCAATGGAGATACAAACAAAGCAAAATGAAGAAGTGGCCAGAGCTCTTTCAAAGTGATTTTGAATGAGCTGATGACTTTCGTCAAGAGAAACAAGGCATCAGCTTCACAGATTCAATCCGTGAAAAAAACTATCTTTATGTTACCTATTAAGACGAATGAAGAATTAGACTGTTTAGAAGAAAAGCTGAAAAATATGGACCGGCGGAACAAACAAGAAGCAATTGATTACATCAATGATAAAAGAAATGTATGAGCAAAAACCTTACAACTTTGTTTTCAAGTGCGGGTTGAAAGGGTAAGAGAAACACTCGAAAAAGTAAATGTGATTCCTGTTCAATTATTTCATCCACACACATTATCTTTTTATTAGAGAGCAATATATGGCAATCCTTATTAATTGACTAATATATTTTATATCCATTTATTTTAACAAAATCAATCTTGGAATTTTTTTTATGTATTTCAATATCATTTGGACCTACATTGGATTTATCATGAAATTGTTCGAGTAGTCTGCATGATACTTGTTGCAAAGGCTTTGCTGGTCCTCGTATCAATTTTAGTAACTGTCCCAAATATCTTTCAAATGGAAAACAGCTGCACTGGTCAACACTGATTTCTTCCCTTACCGCATCATTTATCATGTGAAAAATACCATGCATTCCCCAATACAAGCATGCATTCTCCAAGAATTTTTTATTTAAGAATTCAATTTTTTATCCAAGAATTCAATAGTGAAATGAAAGAAAATTTTTTATCCAAGAATTCACATGAAATTAAAAAAAATGTGGTGCACATGTGGAAGACATTCTTTTTTCCGAAATTTAAAAATCGTATATATAAAAAGTAAAATATTCAACTTGAGTTTACATGGTACAGGCAACGACATGAAAAAGCATACTTAGATAAAATATGGATCGAAAATTTGAGCATTACAAACATTGAAACGTATATGGAACTAAAAAATATAAATGGAGTATTTTCGTTTCTAGTACAGAAATAAAATCGATTACAAAATGCGCAGTCTCTTGTATGTTCAAAAATAAATCTTATGTATAGCTTTAATATAGTGGCAAAAATGAAAGTAAAATTATAAGAAACATGTTTTACTTTTATTATAGCAATAGTATGTGCTATTAGTAACTATAATTATATTATTAATGATTCATATAATTTTACATTCATTTTAAAGTTATCACATTGAATGTATTGTAGAAATGTATTCAAGCGTTTGTAGTTTTCCAATTGTAAGTTTAGTGAAAAACAAAGAAAATTTTATTATATCTTACAAGTTTATCCTATAAGTTACATGTGTTGATCGTTGAATATTTAAAATTGGTTAAATATAGCCTATTGCATTAAAAACTGATTATTCTCTTCAAGAATTTCTTAATATTTGCAAATATCAATACAAATTTTTAATATCGATTTCGAGTGCGAATCGATTTTACTCTACATTACTTTTTCTTTATATAATATCCAGGCTGCATAACATGTTTCAATTCCTTTTTATATCAATTTAACAAACTTAGTAGATACATATACATAAGTGATTTGGTAAAGATTGGAAAGAACTTTTACCAGAGATCAGTTAAGTCAGTCGAAGGTCCCAAGATTTTACAATCGCAATTGAATTGGACAAATCAATCTTCACGACCTTGAATAATTTATATAAGTATTGAAATATCTTCGTTTGCCAATAGATTATAGCATTTTATACATGGTTACGATTTGCGTACAAATTAAAACAATCCTCTTGATTTGAACCTTTGAGCGAATATTATTTATTGTGATGTCACTTCCTTCTTCGACTAAACTAAGGATAGTTATACCATTTGATCCATGATTAAGAAATCCGTACAAATTAAAACTATGTTTCCTGATTAATTATGCATGGCGATGAAGAATCTTCAAGCTAGTACTATTTATTGTGATGGCACCTTTTCTAAATATCTCAAAATTATTAAATGTGTCAAAATTCCTTCTGCGACTGAATTATAGATATCATTTTATTTAGCATTTGGTATTGATCTTCGAAGAAAAATAATCTAGTAGCCAAATAGATCCAAAATTAAATAAAAAAAATGTTGAAGTATGAATTACGATGTATCATACTTTGCATCCGCTTCAAATTTGATATTTGGTTAATAATGTAAATCCAGGGCGGTTTCTTCTATTTGGTTGAAAACTACTTTGAGTAGTTCACAATCATAAAGACATGAATGTCTTTGACTGGATTGGAACGAACTTCTATTTGGATGTTTCAAATAGTTTGGCACAATGAAGCCATCAAATCATTGCCATCACAATGGTCATTATAAATCAAATTTCCTTTTTCATTGTCATGTGTGATTTTTCAACAAATAGACCAAGAAAATTGTAATGTAAATAAATCATAATTACTGACACTATCGAAATTAAAATTGTATATGAAATACCGTGTATTATAAACTAAATCCTCGTGTTATGCTCAATCGTCTCAATCAAAGTTAATTCCTTCCATGACATGTTATATGCTCATGTTATTTTACGTAGAAGCAAACCTATGCTCTCTTCAAATATTCATATCGTCAGTCATATTGAAATAAATGAGTCATTATAGTAAATATTAATCATATTGCTTACTATTTTGTTTCACTTCCAAAATACTTAATTGTTCTGGTTCCAATGGATTCGCAATTTCGTTATTATATTATCGTTAGTTATTGTTGAACCTCAATAACAGTGCTTTTACTTCAATTCATTCATTATCTCTTGTTTCATGTACGTGATAATTTTTCATTCCATTTATAATACTCCTATTACCATAATCTATCATCTGAACATTTTCTATTATTTTCTTTATTATAAATTTTATTTTCTTTTCTGAATTATTTATTTTATTTCAAAATTTGTTTTGTTAACATTCAACAAATAAAGTTTCTTCGTGACTGCTAAATATTTAACTAATTTTACATATTCAAAGACTAAATCACACATTATTTAGTATTATTATCACAACATTGATTTCGAAAAAAATCACAATTCAAGAAAACTACCGGCAAATTTACATTACATACTGATGTACTAACGCGTTTGTTTTTTTTAGATTTATTTTCGCTTAACAAAAACTAACTAATTTCAACGATTTAAATAATTTAAAAAATGTCACATTCTAACAATTTTCTAGATTTACTAAACACGAGTTATGCTTTTTATGTAGTGGATTGGCATGCAACACTCTACCAAATAGAAATAAGAAATTTGAAAATAAGAATATTTGAATATTCTTTAAATCCAAGATGTATAACTTGATGTTGCCTTCTACAATTCTAGTATTCTATTGATATGTTTTGGATTTTGAGTTCTCTACATGGTGCACCACTAGTACTACAACCTGGTAATACTTTAATTGCAAGTATTACCTTGATAAGATTTCCATTAAAAAATTTGATCATAAGACAAATAAATTTTGGACAATTGTTTCGCGCCAAACACGCAGCCTACATAGGATGTTATAATTTACGATAAGGAGGATAAATGTGGACATATACCTTGTTCGTGGGCTCTCAATGCCCAGAAAACAAACTATTTCTCCATTGAAGGTTCATAAAATGGTGGTGTAAGCCCCTTCCTGATACTGTGAAATACAAAAATGTCACGAAGAGATGTGTAGCTACATCTTCAAATTATAAACTAATAAAGTATATGAAGCGAGGGCAGAGTTCACATCCTGTGTTGATGGTGAACAGGAGAAAAACGAACAAATAGAGGATAGCCCCAATATAGAGAAAGGTATATTATTTAATATCTTTATATCATATCATTCAACAAAACATTCATGTTAATATTTATTGCAGAAGTGATATATATATATAATATATATATATATATATATAATATATATATAATATAAAAATGAAAATGAAAAAGAAGAGAGAGAGTCCCAATATGGAGACGGGTACATTATTTAAAATTTATATATTTAAACTATTTATTAAAATCTTTAAATTCCAATAAAAAATTCATTCGTCTCAATATATATGTCGCAGAGGACAAGTTAGATAGTATCATCAACACTCTATTCCAATTATCATTGAATAATATAGTTGGATAGAGGAGGGAAAAGAGGGATTCGTCACAGTTAATTCCGGGTCATAGGTAATTATACACCGTGAGCTATTTTTTGAGTGATTTATTGTAGTGGTCCAACAAAAACGCAGCAATGCCTTGACACCTGGAGCCCATAAGATTTATAACACATCAAAAATTTTGATACAGGAGGTGCGAAGAATTAATAAACAAAATACAAATTTACGGGACAAATTTCAGCAGAGCATCAAATGCGCTGAAAAATTCTCTTGTATTCCAGCAACGTTAATTTTAAGGGCAAGTCATAAAATGCAAATTGAGAGAACATACAAAAAACCGAATGGAAGAAAGTTCACATTTGAAGATAAAATTCTCTCATTGACATTTTATAAAAATGTCGCCAAAGGCCTGCTATTTCTGGAGGCAAATATTATATTGCCGAGTCTTCGAACTTTTAGAAATTTACTGTCGCATATCCTATTGCATGTTGGAATTAACGATAAGCATTTCCAATCATTAGAAGCTGGTTATTTCCATTATATATAATTTAGTTTTACCGTTAAGAATTTGATAGTTTTTTTATTGTGTATTATGTATTGTAATGTTATGAATTATGTTATGTGCTGTTGTATCATATATTAAAATTGTATTTTTAAGTCCTCCTGGAGCTTCTCTGTGGGCTATATGATAAATAAAATAAATAAAATAAAATAAATAACTGCGCGTGTGCTTAGACAGAAGCTGAAATCATTAATTGACTTCATTGTTAAATATTCTGTTTTTGGTATCACACGTTGTTAGTTGTACTCGATTGAGTGGCAAAAACGTGGATTGCCTCATGTCCATTTTAATTTGACTTGAAGATAAAATCCGACCACAAAATATTGATCAAATAATATCAGCAGAAACAGCTGATCAAACAACAGATCAAAAATTATTTGATATTTTCACGAAACACATGATCCATGGCCCGTGTGGAATTTTCAACATGGAGGCGCCATGTATGGAAATGGAAGGTGTGAGAAAATTTTTCGAAGCTACCAACTAATGATACCATCACGGACGTTGACGGTTATCCTCTGTACCGACGCAGAGATCAAGACAATGGTGGACACACTTTTACAATAAGACTACGTAACTTTGATGAGCCAGTTGAAATAATAGTGGGTTGTAGCACACTCACCATTACTTACAAAAGCATATGAAGCTCATATTAATGTGGAACTTTGCAGCTCAGTCAAATCTATAAAATACATTTGTAAGTACGTCATTAAAGGTAATGATTTAGCAATATTTAGCTACAAAATATTAATAAAATATTATAATATTAATAAATAAAAATGATGAGATAACGCATTATCAAATGGGTAGATATATTAGCAGCAACAAAGCTATTTGGCATATTTTTAGTTTTCCAATTCATGAACGAAACCCTTCTGTCCAGCATCTGGCAGTTCATCTTGAGAACGGACAACGTGCGTACTTCACAGCACGAAATTTTCAGCAAAGGGCATTTGAGGGACAAAAAACAACATTGGCAGATTTTTTTTAACTATGTAAGAAAAATAATATATTGAGGCGAGGGTCGCCTAGTGGGTAGCATGCTCGTCCCCAGGGGTACTCGGTTCAAACCCCACCGGTGGCGTAAATTTGTACTGTCAAATTAAGAAAATCAAGTACAGAATTTGAATAGTGAGATATTGAAGTAAAAAGCAAAAAATGAAACACGAACATTAAGAAGGAAATGAAGAAATATAGAAAAGGAGGAGTTACCTAGAATTATGACAACTGAAGTAAGTAAAAATATAACCAATTTTTCATCGGTAATACTGGTATTAAAACCGGGATCCAGGAATTTCATTTTTAAATATCGAATACCGGTATTTAGATTTTTGTACGGTATTGGGAGCCCTACATCTGAATGAGCGGTTTCAGTTGGTGAAAATATCACGACAGAAAAATCCTTTTAATGTGGTCACTATGACAAGAACAGTTTATTATAACTTTTCATTGTTATTAAACAGAATGGTCCCTATGTAATAAAAAAATGAATAATGATCAAAAATCTTTTTTGTGGAAACCTGTACAATGGTTATGGAATGGGTGGAGGGCTGCTGATTGTATATTAATGAACCTCGAAAAATAAAGGCAGTCAGTGAGTTCAAAACCTCTTCAAATCCCAAAGAAATTAAAATATTCTTAGGTTTATCAGGTTACTATAAAAAGTTCATAAAAGATTTTTCAAAAATAACAATCCATTCACAAAATTACTAAAGAAAAATTCTAAATTTATTTGGTCCAAAATTATATTTAATACTTTGAGGGAAAAATTAATAAATCCACTAATTTTACAATATCCAAATTTTGGTAGGAATTTTTCAATAACAACAGATGCTAGTGGCGTAGCCATAGGTGTAGTTTTTATCTCAAAATGTAAATAGTTGGGATCTTCCAATTTCGTACGTATCCAGAACCTTAAATAAAAGTGAATTAAATTACTCTACAATGGATAAGCAATTATTACCAATCGTATGGGAAATCCCTTTAAATTATTTACTGATCACATGCCTTTATTTATATAATTGTAAAAACCGAATTCTCGACAAGTGCGTAGGAGACTAAAATTGAAGTAATTTGAATTTAAAATTATCTATAAAGCTGGGATAACAAATACAAATGCAGACAGTTTATCTAGATCTTCTTTGAATTGCAAAATAGTGCCAAAGACATTCAGGAAGATACAAAAAACATTCAGGAAAATGCAAAATTTTCATATTTAACCGCTAAACTAACCGATAATTTTCAAACATTTTTATATACTGCAAACAGATAGATTATTTTAAATACAAATATAGTAGAAAACAATAATAATTTTATTTCTTCAATAACTAAAAGTACTGTTCGCGCCAGAATCTTCTTAGAAGTTGATATTGGTAATAATCAGACAACCCCTTTTCTCTGGCAATTAGCAAAGATTTGGACGTAATAGCTGATCTGACGTGTGAACAGTCTCTCGCTGTCTGGCTTGTCACGTAGGCCATTTTCATTTGTGTTCCGTATGAGTTTTTGTTAAATTTTCCGAGTGTTCGATGTGGCTTGTGTGAATAAATACGTTATTAATTTCATCCAGTGTTTCTTATTGTGCTTCTATAGTCAAATCCTACCTCAGTATCCATTCCTTATAGCGATCTGAGAGTTCCGAACTTGAAGCCGCCATCCGACTGGAGTAGCCGAGCACGTAGAGAACGTCGAATATTTTATTTAATATATTCAATTATATCAAATCCTTAAAATAGCTATTGAGTCAAATTCAATTAGCTATTCCGAAGGGGTCTAACCAACCCCCATCCGTAACAAGTACAACCAGCATATTGTCTTAAAAAATTATATTATTTTGATCAGCAATATTATGCAAAAAAACTAAAAATCAAAATATTTTAATATTTGTATCAAAATCTTCAAATACATCAGAAAAATGCAAACATTGATTGATCTTTGTAAACATGAAACAAAAAAAAAACTTTATAGATATCCAAACATCAACTAATCATATTACATATTCTATATTTAACAATGAAGTTTTACAGCCTAAATTACAAGATTTTTTTTATTGCAATTTAAAAAATATTTGTTACGAGTAAAATATAAAATATTTGGCAATTCCTAATCCGCCAGTTCAATTCGTGATTTTGACGAGTGAACACCTAGTAGAAGTAGACTATTACGTACGTGATATTTAATAACACGGCAAGTGCAACAGGCATAACCTGTTGTTCGAGCAAATAATAATGGAGCGTTTCAAAAGTGTAAATACGCTTCTTTTTAATTTTAAAATTGCATATGTGGCTAAAAGAAATAATAGAAAGTGTGTTCGAAAATGTGTCTAGTATACACGGAATTTCAATGGAATATAAAATATTAAACGTAAAATTTGATAAGGAAGATATTGTAAAGAAAATAAAAGAAAAATACGAAAAAAATCTGAAATTTAAATCGGAAGATAATAAAATTTACGAAATTGAAGTAAGCGAGCCAAGTAAACCGGCTCAGTGGATCAAGTTACTTAATATTCAATGGGAAATCTCGGAAGAGTATATATATAATATTATGTCAGAATATGGAAAAATATTAAAATATCAAGAAGATATGTGGGCCGGGTGAGGGAATAATTCAATGTTTAACTGGCAACAGAACAATACTCATGGAAATAAAAAAGATTATCAAGCAGAATTAAGATTAATGGTAAAATTACCACAATTATAATTAAAGGTCAACCCAGAAAAATGCTTCAATTGTAGAGCTGAAACCACTTAAAAA
>NW_020538302.1:0-22761 GCF_003426905.1 Ctenocephalides felis
ATTCTTTACTTGAAGAATTGAAAAATAAATTAGAAGGTCTAAAAATAATAACTAAAAATGTTAAGATACTTGCTTATGCTGATGATGTTACTTTAATAGTTAAATCAAATAGTGGAAGAAAGAAAATCCTTAGAAATCATTAAATCTTATTGTAAAAGTTCAGGAGCAGAAATAAATGAAAACAATATCCACATTTTTATCGCTGGTATGAGTTGGGTAAGAGATTCAGAAAGCAACATACCAGATACGTCAAAAACTAAATATTTGGGAATGATTATATCAAAAAATTTAGAGTAAATGATTAATGAAAACTGGATTAAATTAATAAATAATATAATATAAGAGTGACATTAAATAAGGAATTATCAAGACGACTAAATGTAATTAAAAAAATCTGACATATAAATGAATTTGCCTTAGCAAAATTATGGTATTTTCACAAAAAATTGAAACTATAATAGGTTATTATATCTGGAATGGTTATAGAATAAGAATTAATAGAAACCAATTAAAATTGAAAGAAAACCAAGGAGGTCTAAATTTAATATCAACTGCTGAAAAATGTAAAGCATTACTCTTAAAAATATGATAAAACACATCATAACAAAAAAAAATCAACACAGGATTTTTAAAACTTTGAACCAATAATAAACATTTTCCGAAATCTATTAAAAAAGAATGGGTAATCATAAATGAAAAATATCAATGGAATCTAGAAAATACTACAACTAAAGAAATATATATAAAACTAATTAATGATGAAAATGCTTGATACTGCTAATTGTACAAAATGTAATACATTTCTTAACTGAGTGCGGTGTGAAAATAAAAAGATATAGAATTGGATGAAGCATAGACTGAAATTATTAAAAATTAATCTAAATGAGAAAGATCATACATTAATAAAATTCGATATTATGAAAAGATCAGAAGAAGAAAACAACATCATAATATGGATATTATCTCGTGTTCTAAATATTATATATAATGGAATTGAAGAATTAACAATAATCGAAAGGAATTTAAGAGAGAAGCGGAACGACTATATAATAAGAAATAAAAATAAGAAAAATTCATTCATGTACAAAATTTTGTAAATTATAATGTAGATATTTAAGAAATAAAAATATAATTATAATAAAAAAGACGGATGATCACAATAGGAACTGTGCCCTCATGGTCGATGAAATTAGCATTTCCGCAGGCATCGACTATGACGAAAGTAAGGACAGCATCACTGGCTTTGAGGAAGTCTTTGAGAGAAGGCCAAATAATTATTGTATATAATATTGTAGCTACGGTGTGTGTTCAACATGCCACAAATGTAGCTATAATAAACATGTTGCTCGAAAAGACAAGGGCACAGCTTTTAAGGATGCTAGAGTTGCAAGCTCCAAGGTTTTCTTATAGACAATAAAAAAAATTGAACAACAATGAACACAATAAAAAAAACATTATGAATATAACCCGAAACGTCCACATCGTTGAAGTAGCTTCCAACAGTTGAGCTGCTGATAATTTTCACACATTTGGCACAGCAGTCTTCTATATTTTTGGAAAATATAAGAATAAATATTATATAAGAGGAAAATTTCTGAACTAATTTCGATAGTTGGTTGTATGATATGTGTTGTGTGCTGTGATGCATGCTGTTGGGTTTTTACAGTTCAATTATTGCTGATATGCTTATAAGCTGCTGAAAGGGATATTTCAGTCAATGTCACAAATCTAATACAGCTCAACAATCAATCACAAAACAAATCCACTTGCTCTGGCCATTATCTAAACTACCATTCCTATCACCCCAAATCGACTAAGATTGCATCCATCATTAACCTATCCGATCATGTCATCCTGCTTTCTCATCCTTGATTTTAGGAGAAAAATCTTGTATTTTCTTCTTTGCAAAATAATTCCTATCTTCTACATATTTTGTGTTCAATTATAAATAATAGGTTACCCTTTCGTCGAAGGGCAGCTCACAAAGCAAGTTTTTCTTTGTCCCGATCGGGACATAATATTATCACTACACAACCTCCTAATCCTGATTCTAAAAATTCATTAATTTTTAATTCTTTCATTTCTCTACCTTACATAGATCGCCGCTTCCACTCTTGAAAAAAAATTATCCGTTGGTTTGAAACTGGTATGATCGGACCTACTCTTTCAGACTTATCACTAACCTTAAAACTACTACTCCTACATCCCACATGTCTAACGTTGTTTATGTCTGCAAAGGATTTTGGAAAATGAACTGCCAAATTCTCCAGAATCAAGAATTTGATAATAAATTCCAAGGAGAATGGAAAAAATTAAAGAATCGTTAAAAAAATATGAGTAGAATGGTGGCAAAAATACGCGATAGAAGAAAAAATTAAATACGTTGTAAAAGATTGGATAATACAAGAAATATTTGATTTAAAAACAAATACAATAAGTTTCTTTGAAGGAGTTCTAAATGATGCTGTATCGCATTATAAAAATAACGAAGAAAGGTATGAAACGATCAGAGAAACCAAAACCATAAGAAAATTGTATGATATAAAAAATGATGCAATTAAATAAGATCAAAAACACAAACTATAACAGAAGAAGATAGATTAACAATATATCAAATAGCATTTACCTACGAATACAATGCATTTATACCTGTGCTATTGTAGTATACATACTAATACATACTAATTATATTAAATAATTCTTGTGATTGTTATTGTGTTAATAAATTTTGCATATTATTTGGACTTCTTTAGAAAACTAATTCAATAAATTTTCATATCTTAATTCGCACAGTCTATTCAAAAGATTACTTAATAAAATACTAGTTTTTTGTAAGTCATTACTAGTATGTTGTAAAGTTTCAGAAATAAAACTAACAATTTGAAACAGCGAAGCAAAAAATCTGAAAATGATTTAGGTGATCATATTTATAAAAATCTAGCTATTAAACTTACGCGTCATGCAGACAATTCAAGTAATAACAAAAACAAATAATAATAGAAATGCTATAAATATAACTATAAAAATTCCAATTTTCGATGAAGAGTGTATAAACTGGATCCAGCAACAATTGTTGAAAAGAATATTAACTATTATCGGATGTGCAAAAGCTTTGCTTAGTGAATTGATTGCTTGGGCTTGCCTAAATATTGCAACAGAAATAAATTCTCTTAAAGCGTTAGCTCACATGTTGAAATTCAATACCTTTCGATAACAAAAGGAAATGCAAACTACGTTAAAATTAGTCAATTTTTTGAAAGTTGTTTTACTTTCTGCTTGCGCTCGTTGGGGTACGCCTCGGCTTGGGGGCACCGTATTTTTGATACGGCTGATACGGCGGTAGTTACGCCCCTGGTTGTAAATACATTAAATGATTTTCTTATAACTTATCATTAATTAAACCAATCATGTATTAAGAGATTGTTTCTAAACAGCAGATAGATGTGTCGTCATTGATCACCATTTATATTTGTTAAATTGTAATACATATCATGTTATTAAAATGAAAATACATCTGTATGAAGTGAAGTTTACAAAGTTATGGTAACAGTGGATTTTACAAATCTTGTATTACAGAATACAGAATATATTCAGAATAAAATACAGAAGAGCAAAGCGCGCTTTTTAGGTTAAAAATGGTGCGCCTAGTAAATAAGTATTAATTTGTGTTCATTTTATGGTTATCATTGAAACAGTGCAGAAGAAGAAACAAGAAAATAAAATGTCCCCGTAAGTATACATACAATTTATATATTTATGTACATATAGAATTTTGTATGTTAAGTAATTAATTACTTAACCTTCACTGGGCATTGTTAATTTATTTACTGCCTAAAATTTGGCTGTTGTTTGGACGTCAAAATATACGATGGAGGTTCCATCTAAATGGTTGATTGTGGAAAACAATAATACTGAAAATATTACTGAAGTGTGGTGGCCTCCTTCGCATATTAAGTATTGTATTTCGTCTTTAGCTGCGAAGCAAACTTCAGTGCATAAGTCAGAGTGGTTTAAAAAAATATAACTTTTGTCGGGTTTTATGGCGAGAAATAACTTTTAAATATGAAGTATTGAAGTGTTGGAAGCTATCTTAACTACGATATTTGTTCTAGACAGTCGACGAGAAAGCACGCCGATGATTCTGAATATACCTCGCATGAGGAATTAGGCAAGGGGCATAGAAAAAGCAAGGCTGCAGTTATATCTGAATCAGAGAGCGACACATCTGATAGTGAAGGTAATAAATTACTACATTTTCAAAATAGATCAATATTTTTATATTATTATAATGTACAGGTGCAGCTGTAGCAGAGGTTCCTGACCTCATTGACTGGAAGTTATAGAGGTCCAATTCCGGCCTCAACGTAAGAGGTAATTTTATAAAAAAAATCATGATTATATAAAATATTTGTTTTTATTTTTAAACAAATTTGTTCTTAATGCAGCTACTACGAGCGGAGGTGTGGCTGAAGCTCCAATGCATGGAGTGGCTGAATCTGTTCCAAACCGAGGAGAGGAAGCTGCTCCAATATATTATTAATATTGAATGTGAGTAAAATGTGACTCATCGTTTATGATGTTTTCCTAACATCCATTTCTGTTACAGCTCTCCTTAGCGGTGGTTTGTCAGCTATTGACTGCAAAATGGCTGGCATCAAAAAAATACTGCACGATATGAACAAACCAAGTCAATCTGATTTGGTGGACTTGTCAAAAACGAACAGTTTTGATCTAATTCTGCCTCTCTCTGGTGTAGAGTTTCTCCAATCATTGGAGAAGAGGTTAAAAGAAAGTGAAGAATTGTGTTCAGAATATGTAAGTTCTATTGCAAATATATTGATAATACACACACACAAACATACGTACATACATACATACATACGTACATATATATATATATATATATATATATATATATATATATACTAGCATACCCATCCTCGCGTTGCGATGGCCCTTATTAAAATCCACCTGATTGAAATTTGAATCCGTTTGACAACCAACATTTCAAACCTTTAGTTATTAAAAATTAATATCAATCCAAAATAAATAAAATCCACCTAATTGAAATTTGAATCCGTTTGACAACCAACATTTCAAACCCATACCAAAATAAATCCGGATTGAAATTTGAATATGATGGATCAATAAATAAAATGATATATATATATATATATATATATATATATATATATATATTTTTATTTGATGTATGCCCTTGAAGAACTTACTCATATTTCTCAACATCAAAATTAACTACTTTAACATATATATATATATATATATATATATAAACATATATATATATATATATATATACTAGCTGACCCGACAGACGTTGTCCTGTACACATATGTCTATATTAAAAAAGTATTTAACTTTTCAATATCATTCAACTTTTTTTTTTAAACTATCCATAAATAAATTTAATTAATACAATAGTTATATTTATTTTCAAATGAACAATTTAACAATATTATATTCAGGAATGCAATTCCAATAATTAATGTTATTATAATTAATATTAATTATATAATTAATCTTAATTAATATAGTATATAATTCTTTTTTTATTTTAAACTTTTAATGTAGTAGAGTTTATTGTAACGCCAAAGGATATACAATATTCTTGGTGAGATTATTAGGTGTATAAATATATAAATTATTTGGGTTTCTGACTCTTGAGTAAGCAACATATAGCTGCCCGTGATTAAAGCACGGATTTTCTAAATTTGTACCGCAAAAGTTCATTATCTGCCCTTGTGACTTGTTTATGGTCATAGCATATGCCAAACGTATAGGAAACTGCAGTCTCTTAGGTATTACTGATTCCGAAGGAATTAGTGGTATTCTAGGCAAAAAAACAACATCATCTTTGATTTTCCGCCCAGAATAATTGCCTCTATAATGTTTCCCATAATTTTTGTTATTGCTAATCTTGTGCCATTGCATAATTTTGGGGCATTTAAATTTCTTAATAATATAATTGGAGAACCAACTTTCAATAGTAATTTGTGCGGCGGCATTCCTGGTAAATCAAGAGAATTTAAAAATTCGACTGGATAATTGACGATTTCATCAGGATCAATAACAGTATCAACTGATTTAAATGTGAATTCATATCCTGGCAGTATCTGTTGTATTTTTAAATTCATTTCGTCTACATCCAAATTCGTTGCTCCTAAAATTGCTCGTTCTAGTAGCCACTCATGATCTTTATGATTATGCTTTAAATTTGGAAAAATATTTTCTATTAGTTTGGCTTTGCTTTCAACCATATTACAAAAATTATCAGGGAATTGAATGTACTCTGTATTTTCATAAAAAGTAATTCTGCCATTACCAATATCCAATAATTGTTGTGAAAATTTTAACCCCAGTGCATCATTTAGACATTGAACACGAATGTTAACACACTAAGATATAATTTTTTTACGTGGCACCACAGATAAGACTTTTTTAAGCAGGCATTTATTTCATCAGCACGCGTCGCCCGTGGGATAATGGGCAATGTCTGTATGAAATCGCCAGACAGTAGCAATAGGCAGACACCAAAAAGACGATTATTATTTTTTATATCTTTCAGCGACCTATCAAGAGCTTCAAGCGAATGCTTGTGCGCCATAGTACATTCATCCCAGATGATTATTTCACATTTTCGCAAAACTTTCGCCATTTCTGATCTTCTTTATGTTGTACATTGCTTCTTGGTTAACAAGAACATTTAAAGGTAACTTAAATGCCGAATGCGCAGTTCGTCCTCCTTCAAGTAATGTCGCTGCAATTCCTGATGAAGTTATTGCCAACGCAATATTATTTTGCGACCGCACACGCGCAAGAATCAGTGAAATAATAAATGTTTTGCCAGCGCCTCCGGGCGCGTCCAAAAAAAAAGAATCCGCCCTGTTGTGCATCAATCGACGTATTGATTTGATCATATACACTTTGTTGCTCGGCAGTAAGCAATATCTCATTATTAGCAACAAAAGTTAGTTTTAGTTTAGTTTTAAAAGACTTTTTATTTCAAATCAGATTCAGATACATTATATAAACTAGGGAATGCAATACCGGTCAAAAATTTAATTACCGGTATTTCGATATTTTCGACTTTTAAAACCGGTAAACCGGTAAATTACCGGTAATAATATTATTTTTAAAAAATGTATACAAAATTGAAAGTTACTTATACAAATATAAAAAACAGATCTAATATAAATAAAAAAATAATAATAATAAAAACCAAAGAATAAAAGAACAATTGAACAACAAAACATTTATTTTTAATAATAATGTAACAAAATCATATAAAAATTAATAATATATAATTACATATAGTTTATTATAATAAAAATAGTTTATTATAATTACTTATGCGAACTAAAATAAGATTTTAAAAAACAAATATGATCTAACGTACCGTCATCTAATCTCGATCTTATTTTGGTATTAATATGTTGTGCAGCTGAAAAAGCTCTTTCCGACTCCACGCTTGTTGGCGGTATTGTTAATAAATATTCATATACAAGTTTTAGATGTACCCCCCTAACACCGTGTTCTTGAAAAAATTGTAGTTCTTTTTTCAGTTCTTGCTCTATCCCCAGTCTCTTGCTTTGTTTCCTCCAGCTTGGAACTTTGGTCATTGCTTCATTTATAACGGTGTCTAATTTGTTTTTCAATGAAACATCTGCAGTATTTATGCAGGAGAAAGATGTACCAGGCGTATCCTCATCTTCAAGATCAACATATTCGATGTCTGCCTCATTACCTTTAACTCCTAGGCGTTTGATTAGTGGAATTAATATTTTTATTATAGAACCCTTTCTAATTTTTGGACTTAAATTTGTATCTATTTCAATTTCATTAAGTGAAGCGTTATGTATATATTGTAAAACTTGGGATAGATTTGTCCGTCTCTGCATTATCCTAAACTTCAGAGCATTTACAATTTCAGTGCTTATTTTACTGTTTTGCGTAATAAGCGTATCAATCATAAATTTGAAGGTCGCGTCGGCTACAAGAAGATTAGCATCTTTTCTGCATAGTGCTTCGACGCCTAATTTAACTGGTGACAGTGCGTCAATAACTTCTGAAATTAAAGAATAGTCTTCTTCGGAAAAGACTATTTTTAATTTTAAATCAATTAATGCCATTTGAACACAATACCGTAGTTGGTAAAATCTTTCCAACATGGTAAGCAAGCTATTCCATCGTGTTATTACATCCAACTGCAAATTCAATTCCTTTCCGAATTCTTGTTTTACATATTTCTGTAAATACTGATCATTTTTTGTTGGAGATCTTCTAAAAATTCTAATAACACTTCTAATTTTTTTTACCAGCGGCGATAAATTAGCGTAATTTAAATTTATTTCATTGTCGACAGATCCTAGCTCTAATACAACACCATCATCTTCAGCTGCGTTCATTTGATTCCCTTCATTGTTAGTTTCTAGATTATCATCATCTTCTGCATCACTATCACAATCGCTGGATTGGGATTCACTTAGTTCATTTTCACTTTCATCAGTCATTAAACTGGACTTGCTTTTGTAAAGGACGTCCCTAACAGCTAAGTGAATGCCATGAGCAAAACATAGCTGATGGTCAACTTCACTCAAATGACCGAGTTTTACCATAACTGCCGCACCATCTGTCGATATACATACAATATCATTTGCTAAGTTGAGATTAAATTCTTGTAACTTTGTTTTTAAAATCTCTAAACACTTTTCAGTTGGCACTTTTCCATGTAAACGGGCTAGTCCAATGTTCCATATTAGTCCTCCAGTAGAATGTACATTTATATTCAAATACCTTCGATTTCGAACCGAAGTCCATTCATCGAATGTTAAGCTAAACCGTTTACCACTCGATTTTAGACCAGTAATTTCTTTAATGACTTCTGTTTTTATTTTCTTGCTATATTCAGCGACCATATTTTTTATTGTTGCAGCTGATTTAGGTAAGTCAGTATATCCCCTTGCTTGTAACCCTTTTCTTATATCTTCCGATGTGCAAAAAATTCTAAATGGTAGTCCATCACGCGCAACCATACGAGCCAAAATTTCACATAGCTGTTCCTTCTTCTGGTTTTGAAAATAATAATTTAATGTTTTCGGTAGCTTTGGACTAGAACAACCCGCATCACTATCATTATCTGCTATTTCCTCCCTTTTAGTTTTTAAAATTATGTTATGTCGTTTCAAGTGCGCGTGAAGACCACTTGTGGATCCTCCCTGACATTTAATTTCGCTTGTACATTTTTTACATTTTGCTACTTGTCCTTGTTTGGCAACTAAATAATAATGCCACACAGAATTCACCTCGTTTCCTTTCTTATGTTCTTGAAATATATTGGTTTCTGAATTCATACTTTTGATTAAAAAACAATTGTTTTAAAATAATTTTTCACAAGCACGAAGTAAACAAACTTTCCTAAAACTACTTAAAACTTCACTTATTGGAAAAACACTCCGCACTGAATTAAAAAAATATATTTTCAAATAATTAATTTAGTCAATTTATAATTTTGCACAAGCACAAATTTATCAAACTTCACTCCAAAATTGTATCTACGTGTTGAAAAATAACTTTGCACTGAACTACTAATTTCTATTCTAAAACAATTATTTCACTAAATTAATATAACTAAACAACTTTCGATCTCAATTGGTATCTACGTACTGACAAAACACTTTGCAATGAACAAATGGCTGTGGAGTTGTATTAGACGATATTTCAATTGGCACTCTAGTAACTTCCACAAAGAAAAATAATTCCCCAAATTAATGCCTAAAGAAAATAGTAGTTCTCCGAATAAATTTAAATAAGTAAATACACTAAAAAAATAATGTTTCTCCGAGTTACTATATAACTAGTGCTAGAAGAGTCGAGACAAATTATCGATATCGAGTGCTGAAAAAATAATCGTTGCTAAAATAACAGTAACAAAAGTATTAAAACTACTCAATATTGACTATTGAGTACTTTTTATCAAAATCAATATTTTACACAAATTATTTTGATACTAAATTAATATACGAAACTTTATTTAAAACAATATAATGATCCTATACTATTCTCAAAATGCGACACTTTGTACGTGAAATATATTTAATTTTTTTTTTAATTTTCAGGATTAAATTACAATCTGTTTTTTAATAAAAATACTTTCGATAATCATGATTAGCATGTATTAAGTTAGTATGTATTACCCACTAGTAAGCCCATGCCACTTTAAAAATCCGATACATTTTTATATAAGATAAAATAACATCATTATTGATTAGTCCGTTCTATTTATTGAAATACGATATGAAGTCCTTTGAAAAGCAATAAATATTCAGTTTAATGACGAGTCGAGATAATATTTTGACACATGTTTATATAACACAACAGCGTGAAGTGATATTTCTTGTCAGCGATCATGGGATTTAAAACATGTACATATGTATCATGTATCCACAAGCGCAATGTAAAAATATCGAAAATACCGGTATTTTAAAGTTATTTACCGGTAAAAATACCGTCGAAAAATTAAGCGGTTTACCGGTAATTCGGTATACCGGTAAACCGGTATTGCATTCCCTAATATAAACATTATGACTTACGAGCTATGTACATCTATCATATTGATAACAATACATTAAATTAAATTATGTTTGTAAATTCTATACACATTATACTTATATACATTAAAGATTTCAAAATAGACTAAATTTAATTTTAAATTTTGGTAAAAAATGTCAACAAAAAACCAACTCTTTATAATATTAAGGACAAACACAAACACAAAAGTTAATAAGTAACTATGTCACAATAATAAAATAGAAACAATATTTCTTTCATAGCTAACTAAGTAATATTAATTATTTCTTTGACTATTATCTATTGGGTTATTAATGGAGGAAGGTATTTTGTATTTGCAGTAGCATGGCCTATAAGTATTTATGCTTCCAATGTTATTTATGGTAGGGTTCTGATTAGTTAAACATGTAGTATAGTACTTTTTTGAAATACCGTCAATGTAGGTTTTTATGTAAGGTATATTTGTGGCTTCATGAAGAAATGTAGTACTTATATAATGTTTTGTACTTGGGTTTCTTGATTGTCCTATAATCATCCTTGCAGCAGTATTTTGTAGTTTTTGTAACTTGTCTAGATTCTGATTATTTGTCATACACCAGATTGGGCATCCATATGTTAAGATTGGTCTTATCATAGTCAGGTATAACGTTCTTTTATTTTCTACATTAAGACAGCTTCTGAATTTCATTAATGGGTTTAGCATGTACAAAATCTTTTTAGCTTGGTTAATTTTATTTTTTATGTGTACATTGAAATTAAATTTTCTGTCCAACGACAGTCCCAAGTATTTAACTTCATTATTCCATGGTATTACAATATCATGCACTTGAAGTGTTAGCGATGGTATTGGATTTTTTCGTCTTTTGGTAAAGAAAATTGATTCAGTTTTGTCATAGTTTATTTTAATTTTCCATTTATGTGCATATTTTAAAATTTTATCCAGTTGATTTTGGAGCCGCATAATAATTGAATTTTCAGATATACCTGAAGAAAAAATTGCGATATCATCCGCAAACATTAATAGTTTGATGTCATTATTATTTGGAATATCAGAGACAAAGATAGAATATAATATAGGACCCAGTATACTACCTTGTGGTACCCCTGCAGTAACATGTCTATTGGTAGATTTATTGTTATATAAACTAACATAAAACATTCTATTGCAGAGATAACTCTTAATAATGTTGATTAGATAATTTGGAAACTTCAATTGTATCATTTTGAATAACAGACCACTAATCCATACTGTATCGAATGCCTTTTCAATGTCCAGCATTACCATTGCACTATTTCTCCTTTGATTGAATTTGAGAATAGTTTCTTCTGTAATTATTGATAACGGATGGAGAGTAGAATGTTTTTCTCTAAACCCATATTGAAAATTTGGTATTATTTTATTTTCCAATATAAACTTATTAATTCTAATGTGAATTACCTTCTCAACTATTTTACTTAAGTGGCTTAGCAGGCTAATCGGCCTGTAGCTGGTGGGTAGATCACTGTCCTTGTTGGGTTTCTTTACAGGTATGACATTAGAAGTTTTCCATATGGATGGAAAATAGTTAAGTTGTAATATACTATTTACTATTTTGGTTATTAGGATTATAGTTTTCTTGCCTACATTTTTAAGTACAATATTTGGTATACCATCCGGGCCTGGAGCGCTTTTATTTTTTCTTCGTTGAATAATATTTTTAATTTCTTTTGGCGTAGTATATTTAATTATGAGGTGATCTTGAGGGTTTAAAAGTGTTGAGTTTATTTTTGCATTGACATAATCTGTAAATTCAGAATTTCCCAGTCCATCGATATTCGCCTTGTCTTCATTATTTGATACGTAATTCGAGTTTAGTTTCAGACAGGGAATGCTTTCTTGTTTCTTAGTAAATTTTTTAGCAAAATACCATACATTGTTTGGATTAACATTAATATTATTAAGCTTGGCATTCCACATTTTATTTTTGTGTTCATTAATTTTAATTGAAATATCTTTGGTTAATTTGTTCAACAACATTTTAACGGCAGGATTACCTGTTTTTTGCCACATTTTTCTAATTTTATTCTTATATTTAATTTGTTCGAGTATATAGGTAGGTATTGATAAGTAGTTATTCTTATCAATTTTAGGTATAAATTTGTTCATAGCCATTTGTATGTTATCTGTAAGTTGTTGAACCGATACCTCTAATTGTTCAGTATTATTGATATGTTTGCCAAAAGTAATGTTTTTATTTACGTACGATCTAAAACCTTTCCAGTTTGCCTCTTTGTAATTGTATTTTATGTTACTTGGTTCTGGTGTATTTAATGAAGCAGCTGTACTACAAACTTGATTTTTGCTGTTTTGATATGGAATTGGAAGAATAACTGGGTTATGGTCCGAATTTGTCTCTGAGATAGTGTATGGTAAATAATTGGTATATATGTTGTTAGTAATCGCAAGATCAATGATTGAAGGTGTTTGTAAGTGATTAACTGGATATCTAGTAGGGGAGGATGTGTAATGCAAAGTATAATTATTTATGTTGTTAATCAGGAAATCGAATAGTTTTCTACCATTTAAATTATTATTACTGCAATTCCAATATTCATGTCTTGAATTAAAATCTCCCGCTATTAAAATTTTACTGTTTAAATTAAGTAATGATACTAAATCCCGGATATCTAACTTGTTACATGGGAAGTATACAGAACAGAACGTTATCAATTGATTATTCATTTGGATGTTTACTGCAATTGCTTCTGCGGTAATCAATTTTGCAATATGAATTTGTGAAAATTTAATATTATTTTTAATAACTATACATATACCTCTTGAGCCTATATAGGTAATGTCTTTTCTAATTATTTTATATCCAGGTATATAAATTTTATTATTAGGTTTAAGTAAAGTTTCAGATATTAATACAATATCTATATTATGATGATTTAAACAATTTAATATTTCATATACGTTATTTTGAATACCGTTAGCATTCCAGTACATTACATTAAAAGTATTTTTGTTTATATGCATAATGACATAAAACATTGAAATACCAATAATTGTTTTTCTTTATCTGTGTTACATTTTTTGATTTCTTTGGACAATTTAAGTAGTACATTTAAAGTTTTGACAACTGTGCTATCTGTAAATAGTTCATGAATTTCATTAATGTTTTCAAATATGCTACTAATGTTAGTTTCTGAGTTTTGAACAGGATAATGAGATTTGGCAGATACAGGTGTTTGTCTAGATGAATTTTGCGTATTCATTATATTAGTAGTCGTATTAGTATTGGGAAGATTAGGAAAGTTATTTCTGTTTAATGATTCTGAGAAGGATTTTGTTAATGGAGGAGGAGCCGGAGCAGGAATTAAATTACCTTTATTATTATTGTTATTGTTTATGCCACGCCTAGCACAATATCTTTGGAAAGTTTCACAGAGCTTATAATTAGCCGGGTGGTCTTTAAAACAATTTACACATTCAGGTTTATCTTCTGCTGTTTTTCCACATTTTCCAGGAGCATGTTCCTTGGTACATTTTACACATTGAAATTTCATATTACAAAATGGTGAAGTGTGTCCATGCTTTTGGCATCTATAACATTGTGGTACATGATGTGGATTGTATATCAGGCGTTCCCATGTTACCTTGTGTCCCATTATATGATTTAGAGATTTAATTTCATTCAATTCTTGGTCGGGTTGTAGTATTATTATGTGGACTGGGAGACCATATTTAATGTTATTAATTGATTTAGTCATCTGTATTATTTTGGTGACTTTTATTGTTTTGTTTGTCAAATATTCATATATTTCTTGTGTATTAATGTATGGTGGAATACCCTTTGCAACTATCTTCTTCTTGGTATTACCAGTTTTTGGATAAGTAAAATATTGAATCTCGTCGGCATTTAATTTTTTTAAGACCGTATTGTAATCCTCATCACTAGTTGTTGTAATTAAGTAGTTATTAATACCTCGATATTGAGATAGCATTTGAGTCTTACATAACTTTTGTAGTTCCCATATATAGTGACGGTTAGGTGGTGTACTTTTGATTATAATTGGTGGCATTTTAACTTGGTTTTGATGAATATCTGATACATGATTTGTATTATTTGCACCATTATTTCTTGACTTTCGTTTTTGAATTAGGTTAAAATCTTCTTCTGGTCCTGTAGTATTATGTAATAATTGATTGAATATGTTATGGTCCGCAAAAACCATATTATTGTCATTTACATTGTGTACATTACTGTGCATTTGATTATCTGAAGATGTTGATGGTTCACTTATATCCATGTCATGAATTGTTTCTGTAGTTGAATTATTATTATTCCTCACATTTACACTGGTGCAATTTATGTTTGAAGAATCGTTAGTTATTTCAGCAGGTATAACTGTTTCATTTTCCATCATTTCATTCAAGTTTTTACATGTATTATCTGTATTAGTATTATTTATATTATTTGTTATCTTGGTATTTTCTTGATTTATGATAGTATTTATCAGTATTTGTGAATTAACTTTTTTCACACTATCTGACATACCATTCTTGTTAACTTTGCTTTTACTGACAACACCTTTTTTAACACTAAGTGATTTGCTCACTAATTCATTGTTTTTGTTGTTAATAATTTTATTAGCATCACTATTCACTGCAATTGTACGTGTATTTTGTGGAAATACATAGTGCTGATCATTATAAATTGTGTTCATAGCATTTGCAATGCTTGAACCCAAATCGTATAATGTTTTATCACTACCATCCGACAATGAGTCATCATCGTCGCACTCTGACGGACCTTCGTCCATGAAAATTAATTGTTTCCAATACCGATGTGAACTCGTCGAGCGATCGAGTAGGAATCAGCAACAAAAGTAGCTAAAGCAGTTTTGTCAAACTGGTGTTCACGTTGAACATCGCTGTTCATGATATCTACTGCTGCTCGGCTCGGTGCTGACATGCCAAATTGAATTAGCGACATGTTCGAAATTTGGATACAAATATCTTCAATCATTATTAAGTCTTCGTTATATATTTGTTCTGAAAATTCATGATTATTATCTTGATTATCAATTTTATACCGATGCAAAATATCCTCACTCATTGGGTCTTTATGTGTATTCCACAGTGCAGATGCATTTGATGGAAAACATGTTGTTAATATTATTGCAAATAATTGTTGAATTTTTGATGTGCAGATGAAATCAGTGCTGCATCTGCAAGAGTCATGTCCCATTGATTTATCATTCTCCAATAAGTGCAACTCACGGCACGCATCATAAAAAGTTTCATATAAAATTCCATTGACTGTCCTCAAATTTTGGAATGATCTTGGTCCTATACAATCTACCCAAATTGTTTGTCATATATATGCCTTCGAATCCTGAAACAGGAATACCTCGTTTTCTAGGTACCCAATCTTTTAATTTTTTATTCCATGTAAAATATTTAGGTGTATCTGTATATAATAATGTTCTAGCAAATCTTCCAGCAATATCTGATCTATTACAAAGTTTAAAAAATACAGTTAGAGTAGTCTTCGGAGCAGTCAAGGCTTGTTGTAATATATTGTTTTCTGTAAAGTATACCCGCTGACCGTTCTTCAAATGCACAGCCAAATGTACCACAGATCGATTCCTTTCATGTATGGAAAAACCAAAAATACGCCAGATAGCTTCATTGCTGCTGACGTATCTCTACCCATTTGATATCGAGTTATTTCATCATTCTCATTAATACTTTTAATTGCAAATATCGCTTTGTCGCTCCCTTTATGAACATATTTGCATATGTATTTTATTGACTTCACCGAGCTGCACAGTTTGGCATTTATATGTGCTTTATAGGTTTTGCATAGCAATAGCAAATAAGGAACTACCCATCGATTATCAACATCTATTACCCCGGCATTCGACAGTCGCAATTCAAAACATTGTCCACCATTGTCAACGTCACGTCGCCGATAAGCGGGATAACCATCAATGTCGGTGATAGTATCGTTTTGAAATGATTTTGGAAAATGTTTTGTACATTTTCCATTCACCGTGCATGGTGACAAAATAATGAGAGTACCGCATGGACCATGTATCATGTTAGTAGTTATAATATCGAACAATTCCTCATCAACATTTTTATTAGGAATTTCTGCTGAGATAATATTGTCAATCTCTACAGAATGTACCTTATCAATTAACCACAACAAAATATGTGCATGGGGTAAACCTCTTTTCTGCCATTCTACTGAGTATAATCAACAGCGTGTTTCACCAAAAACAGATTGATGCGTTATCAAATTCATCAATTATTTAAACTTCTGTTTAAAAACTCGTGCAGTTGTATCATGCCTATCCATCGCTGTTTGTCCCGGCATCAGCAATTTTTTTATTTCATCCCATTTGGGATTGCACGTAAAGGTAATGAACAGGTCTGCCATATGCACGAACATAAGCCATAGCATCTTGAATGTACTCCTGCATATGTCGCGGACTTCCAATATAAGAAGATGGAAGAATATATGCAGTACCAATATGACTAATATCATTCATTGCATCTACATTACCAAGTACTGCATCACGCAAATGTATATGTTCCTCGGCGCGGAGTTTGGCTTGATTAAACTTTATGAATGTTATTTTCTTCATTAGCTCGAATCATTGATCGGTAGCAGTAAAAGTCCATGGCACTTACTTTTTCGGCAAGTTCTGCACATGGAATAAACTATATTAAAATTATTTTAATTATTATTATTTGATTTTTTTTTTTAAAAATAAGATTTTTACGTGTATTTGGATCCCTTTGTTTAATATTTAAATGGTACCCATCTTCACCTTTCCAAAATATCAATGCTTACTGCAAAGCATCATAAGAACGATGACTGTCCTGTATTATCTGCATGGTATTATCTCTCCGTTGTATACGTATATCACGCCCCTCACATAGATCACCAGCTATTACGACCGCGACTTCATTGACTGTTGGAACATTATATGCGCCAGCATGTTCTCCAACCGGCACTTTGTCTGCTCTAATAATAATAGCGTAATCATCGTTTTCTAGTCTACTTGAAAGAGTCTTAAAAAAATGCAACAACTGGTTATAGTTTTTAAAAAATATTTCTAAAGAGTTCACAATATCTCTTTCCTTCTAAGCTGTATGTGATTAAATTCGCATCGCATGTTTGTTTGTCGTTCATCATCGCCCATAAAATAAATCTGCAAGAATTTCGGATTCACATCAGGCATGGGAAACAATGAACCGATTTGGTGGTAAACTTGACCTTGTATCTTAAATGTTGATTCGAAATTTCGACAATCTTCATTTTCAAATACTTTCGTAGCACCAAATGACGTCATCTGAAAACATGAATTAAATTTGCAAATTTTTTCAGTAATATTTTTGATTGATACGTTGTTCCATCTAGTAGAGTTTTTAAAGATTCCGGTGGTGTTGTTAATTTTGTCAATATAATTTTCCCTGATGCGCAAGATAAACCTGCTGATTCTCCTTTGAATTTTAGAGCATGGCAATGTTTACATGCTTTGTCCATATTACCAATGGTTATTAAAGAGTGTGATGAATAATCAATTTCAGGATCATAATTAAACGCCAGGTGCAAAAGTGATGCACGTACCAATGCTCTGTGATTATTAACTCGTCGTTGATTATTTTCTCTAATGGCGGCGGTCGCACCTCGTTGCACCTCTCGATTTCTTAATGCCATGTCTCTCTAAACTTTCATTGGCACGTGTATTTCCTACTTGCTCTCTCAAATTCATATTGTCCATCATATGTTGTTCATGGGTCCTATTCAATCTTCGTTCATAGATTGCTCGAGCTTGCCGAGTACGTCTTCCAAAATTACTTGCTCCTCTGCGAATTCGTGGCATCGTGGCACGATAAAAAAAAGCCTGAATATTATAACCCGCTGGATAATGTGAATCACTTAATCTCACTCTCAAATTCTACTAAAACTATAACTGAAAAATACCAATATCTTCCACTAATACTGTATTATAACTGATTATTATTAAACCGCTTATTTAAACTATCATTCTCACATTACACATCAAAAACAAATTATATTTATCGCCAATTAATCAAGATAACATAGACTATCCTGGACTCTACTTTCCCGTACATAGCCACATCCTATCAAGTTAACAGGGATAAGACACTCTTAGCGGGCGCAGAGACATCTATGGAACTAACTCGCTTTGATAATTTTATGATATTTAGTTTTAAAAAAAAATCTAGTTGTACATGGTTGTATATTTTTTTTCTTAGAAATATTAACACAAAATTGAGCACAATATGGACATGATTTTTAATAAATAATGCTCAAGAGCGTTGACATTAACATTCAATAATTACATTTAATTCATTATATTTCATATTCATTATATTTATCTCATTCTTTTCTTTCAGTTCTATAGGTTAATGTTTGTATAAATATCGTAATATGTAAGTGTTATCAACATTTAAATTCGAATTATAAGTAAATTGATATTTCTTCAACTGTCATATCTCTAAATGAATATATCTATAGATAAAAGAGTATATGAATATATCATAGGTTTCCTCTCAATTCTCAAACTGATTGTGATTTTCTTTACCTATGCTGCGACTGCATAGTGCAATGAATAAGATTCGTATGGTTAGTTTAAGTTGTTGATCTTGAGTCAACGCATTCAATATTTAATGACTAACTTTCTATAATATTCAATTAAACATTAAGTATAATAAATAAAACATAATGAGTGACAAAGAATTGTTTCATGATTTTTTTTAAGAACGATTACCATCAGTTACATTTGTTACAGTTTGTTAAAGCTAAAAAAAATAATGTCTTGGTATGTAAAATACCCATTTATTAATAAAAAGTTTTAATATAGTACTTAATTCGTCAAGCACAATTTTATTTATAATCAATTTATGTAAAACTATAATGTGATTTTGACAGAAAAAATGGTGCCATTGTATGAATAGATACAATTTCTGGAAGACTTTAGAATTAGCAGAACATCTCTAGCTAAGTGCAAGATATCACAAACATACGAAGACGGTGAATATTAAAATAGAAATAAATATGACGCAACAGTTTAGTAAAATAAGAGCATATCTGCATCAGGAAAATAAATGAATTTTATTGCTTAACCAAAACAAATCACCATTAATTATAATTTTAGGTACTAATATTTTCATAGGTTTGTGGGACATCAAACTGACAGCTATAGAGATTTTAGTGATTAGTGCATTGATGGTATTCTGAGTTTCATGTTTAAAAAAAACTCCGGTTGCTCGCCCGAAAGTTGCAACCGTGTCATTATGTAAAAATTTTTTAAAAGGAAAGAAGAAGAATTTTCAATACTGCGTTTTGTACAATTGATAAAGGGTAATAATGATGTTCTTACAATATGGACAACGTATATGTGTATTCAAATTTCGCGCGGGGCTTATCTTTGCAATACAGAATGAAGTATGCTATGCTACTATGCGATTAGGCTTATTGTGTTTATGTACGTCCTGTTCCATATTGTATTTCAAGCAGACCACATCCAGCTAATAAAATTATATTATATTTTAAATTGTGTTTTGGTTAATGTTATTATTTATTTTCTTTATTACCATAAAATTGGTCCATCTCACGGATATATAAATCAGTGCACATTTAGTAGTACTATAACCAAAAATACACATACAAGTTTTGTTTATGCTGTACATGTGGGTCGACAACCTGGAAATATACATTCTTGGATTCAAGTTAGGTGAATATTAAAAACACTGCTTAATTATGATCTGGAACATCATTTTCTTGTAATTGGAATTGGATTTGGCAAGTTATATCAAATACTATAAAAGCTATACCACGCCCCCAAGCCATTTGACACATAACCTCTATCTAGAGTTTGTTTACTACTACGTTCTATATCTTGGGATACATTGCTGAGGACAAATTAATACAGGAACAATAAGTTTTACTGGAATTTTGGACCACACACAGGAATTTTTTGGACAATATACAGAAATTCTCTGGGCAGCACACGATGTAGAGCAAGGTATTCAAGTAACAACCTGTTGCTGAGTCTAAATCTTATATATTATATACTCATTTTTATATTTTTTTCATATATATTTTGTACATTACTATTGTTCAAATTATTACCTTTATTTTGTTATCGTAAAGATATATCGTATACATTTTATAAAAGTGTACAATTCCATAAAAACGATTTACCAAATTTAAAAAATATTTGTATACCGCGATGCATTTTGAAACATTTATCTATTTCTGAGATAGAATACCACGGGTTTGCAGACGCATCTCTATCTGCATATGGCGCAGGTATATATATATTAAAAATTTTTACTCTAATAAAACTGCATCTACCAATTTATTATGCGCTAAAAGGGTAGCACCAGTAAAGAATATTACATTACCGCATCTTGAACTGTGTGCTGCCTTTATTATCTAAATTATATAAATATGTATGTACTAATGTCGATATCAAATTTAATAATTTTTTTATGGAGCGATTTTACTCGCTACTATACTATTTCGTGTTGGCTTGGATCAAAACTGACCCAAGTCAATTAAAAATGTTTGTAAGTAACCGTTTAGCCGAAATTATTGAAAACTCTCCAAAATGTATTTGGAGACACATATCTAGCGAAGACAACCCGGCGGATATTGTCTCACGAGGTATATCAGCAAGTGAGTTGCAAAATTGTAGTTTGTGGTGGAACGGACCAAGCTGGTTAACTCTAAATTCTAATTGTTGGCCAAATAAATTAATAGAAAATACTGAAAATATACCAGATATTAAAGTTTTTACCATTTCTAACGACAATAATTTTAGTTTATTTTACACGCGTTTTTCCAAATTTTCCACGTTAGTTAGAGTAGTCGCCTTTATTTTAAGATGGTTGCCAAAATCTAAGTCTAATAGAGAATATTTAAAATATTTAACTATGAAGGAAATTCATAATTCTTCAAAATATATTATTTACGCGTACAACAAGAGAGCTTCGGAAGTATTATGGATGGCTTCGGAACTGATCAGAACTTATATTCTAAATTAAAATCTTTAAATCCTTTTATTGATGGCGAAGGCTTGCTGAGAGTTGGTGGAAGACTCGAATATGCTAACATATCGTATGAACAGAAGCATCCTATAATACTTCCCAAGTCTCATTATTTATTATTTATTTATTTAAATATATAGCCCACAGATTTCTCCAAGAGGACTCAAAAACACAATTATTTTACATAATGAATAACAATTAAAATATATACAAATTACAATATATAGTTAGTAACATAAAATGCTTAAGATAAAATTATTATTATTATTATGTTACCGAATTATTTTTACGCGGCGAACACGAAAGACTTTGCTGCACGCCGGCACTCAAACCACACTTTCGGTTGTGAGACAAAAAATATGGCCAATTGATGGCCGCAATACAACTAAAGAATTAATTCATAAGTGCGTTAAGTACACTAGATTTAAGGCGGCGGCTGCAGCAGAACAACTTATGGGCAGTTTACCAGTCGATCGTGTTAATGTGAAACGTCTGTTTTTAGCTGTAGGGGTAGATTATGCAGGTCCAGTTATGCTGCGGGCGAGTCGGCTACGTAAGGCTCCTCAAATCAAAGCGTACATTGTTTTATTTGTGTGCATGTCCACCAAGGCAGTTCATTTAGATCTAGTTACGGAATTATCGACAGAAGCCTTTATAGCTACGTTGAAAAGATTTGTTTCACGGCGCGGTAGGTGTTCGATCATTCATAGCGATAATGGCAAAAATTTTGTAGGTGCTAATAAAGTTTTAGCTGAGTTATTTAAATTGTTTAAAGCAGAAGAAAATAAGCGACCTTTAATTTCAGCCGTTACACAATTAGATATTACATGGCAGTTTACACCTACGTATGCTCCACACTTTGGTGGTTATGGGAGGGGTCGATAAAAATAATGAAATCACATTTGCGTAGAGTGATTGGGTAGCATTGTTTAACTTACGAGGAATATGCTACATTACACAGGTCGAGGCAGTACTGAATTCACGTCCTTTATTAAGTATGTCGGATGACAGCACAGATGCGTCATATTTATGCCCCAGTCTTTTTTTAATAGGTGATATAATGACTCCTGTACCAGAACCATACAATCCAAAGG